>NC_137794.1:50115599-50715599 GCF_963383645.1 Muscardinus avellanarius
GAACCCTGGCATGGTGATGCACGCTTGTAATCCCAGCATTTGGGAGGCTGAGACTGGAGGATTGTGGTTCGTGGACAGGCTCAGCTACTTAGTGAGGCCCTCCGCAACTTAATGAGACCTGGTTTCAAAATAAAGAATAAAAAATAGGGCAGGGGATGTAGCTCGGAGGTTGAATGACCCTGAGTTCCATCCCCAGACCCACACACACAAAAAAAAAGAACTAAGAAAATTATTTGTATTGATGAGTAGTTTCCAGGAAACAGTATTGGAGTTTTAAAATACACATAAACTACATGATACTCCTCCCTTCAAGAGTTATAGCTTACTTACACTCTCCTTTTAAGTGTGAGCTAGACTTAAAGACTTTCTTCTGACACATAGAATATAGTAAAATGGCTAATCACCACAGCCGGTTGTATTTTTGAGACTATAGGTCATAAAAAGTATTCAGCATTCTCTTTGGTCTCTCTACCAAAGCCATGATTCCATTTTGTCTTTTCTATGACTTTTATGAAGAGGCCCATATGGTGGAAAATTGAGGACTATGACAAAAGCCAGCAGGGAAGTGAGGCTTTTTAACCAATAACCCAATGACTGATCCTGGAAGCAGATCTTTTAGCTGCAACAGAGCCTTCAGATGACTCAAGCCCAGGCTGGAACTGTGAATTCAATTTCATGAATAACCCTAGGTCAGAACCATCCAATGAGCTTCTCTCCAATTATCGATATATAGAAATGTTGTGACAATAAATCTTTTTATTGCTGTTTGAAACACTAAATTTGTAGGTAATTTATATATACCTCTTGAGAACTGACACAGAACAGATGCTTAATAGACAGAAGAACATATAATTGGTGTAGGTTATAAGGTCTAACTAGGGTAAAAGTAATGAACAGAGAAAGAAAATAGAGATGTATAAAAGATTAATGGAATCTAATGTGTGAATAGTAAGACAATTGAAGACAATCAGGAATCCAGACATTAAGAGAATCCTCTGCACTACAAAAATGAGTGTTAAAATTTTTTCTTATTTTATACTTTATCATATAGTTAATGGGCCATCCATTCCAGAGTTGCATATTCTTGAGGATAAATCATATTATATGAAGAAGTCTAAATTTAACCTGGGGGATGCATGTATAATAACATAATGATAAAATGTGAGCCTTGCTTGCTAGGGTCTCTTAATTCAAAAGAAGTCTGTGGAAAGTTATAAAGAAATTAGTAGGCAACAGATTCTAAGTTCAAATTTATTACATACAAATTTCATAGTTTCATAGATAAGTGTAAGGAGTGTGGTATTTTGAAAATATATCAATGTACTTCTATCCTTTTTGGTAGTGATTTTGCCTTTGTCTTAGTAATCAGTTGGAAGCAAGACCTGCCTTTGTGTTTGTATGCGAATACAAACAGTAGATGCAGCAGGAATGGAAAGAGAACGGAAGAGTTAATACTAGATTCAGGTTCTGGTATTCAAAGGAGGATTTTTCTGAAAAGCAATTATCTAGATATATGAACTTTTTAAGGGAGACATAGATTTTCTAAAATCTTTTAGTATATAAAGAAATAAGCTTGATAGGCTCCAGCCATAGCTGTCTCTCACATTGCAGAGGAAATAGTCCATCTGCTTATCATCATTAAGCTCTAAGTCTTACTTTTCTAAGCTACAGAGAATAATGTAGTTTTAGGGCCCAAAGTCTATTCTGTTATTTTTACATGGTCATTCAAACTTTAAGATAGGAGTTGTGAGAAGAATTCAAACTCATAGAGTTTGGGACTACGTGGCGAGTGGCAAAATTAATTTGGAGCCATCTGGTAGAGGCCGCCAACCCTATGTAAACGCTCTGCATTTGTGTGGCAGGGTGATATAAAAGTACAGTCACAGCTAGTGGTCAGAGGCAGGTAGATAGATAGACTTGAAGAAATGTTCATGTCCCTCTAGGTAGTTTCTTAATATATACTCTGTGTTGAGATTCAGAGGTGATAAGAGAGATAGTATGCAGAAAAAATATTCAGTTTCATGCCAAAGATGCTGCAGATAGAACTTCTGAAGTCCATGACAAATATCTATGGCATCATTGTCTCCAGATGTGATTATCAGCACAAGACATACAAGGGTGGGGCAATAGGTTTAGTTACATTTCATTATACCAGAGAGCTGTCCAGTCCAAGCCTCTCCCTAGATAAGGCACTGCAGGCTCCATGGGGACACCATGAAACTCCTTTGCTAGTTTGAGATTATAAACATCATTATTCTCTCTCAAAAGAAAAGAGATAGAAATCTGAAAGCAAACCCTTTTTATCCAAAGAAGCAGAATTATTTAAACAGGAGTTTAATGTTATTGACTGCAAACTAAGATTATTGGACTAGGTAAATTTAATTTTCTTTCTTCAACTGTCCATTGGGTTGAAGGCTTCTGAGGAAAAGCAGATTAAATACAAACAATAAAGAGTCTATGCACTTTTCATTTCTTTGAACTGTAGTGGAAGTGAGTAAGTGACCCCGAGGAACATGTTTATCTCATTTTGGGTGTTAAGTTATAGAACAGATTTTTCTGGTTCTGAGAAGCCATAGATAAAATCTGTTTGTATAAGTTTTAGTTAAATTGTTTTGAAATACAATAAGTAAAGATGATGAGTCACAACACAAATTTTGATGCCAGGTCCTCCTGTAGTCATTATATGAAGATGACCTCCATGAGTTTTCAGACTTGCTGACTCAGTTGTGATTTTATACAAATTGTTGTTTCTTTATTACAAGAAAATAAGAGGCTATCTTTTTTGATGGAAGATGTCTATAAGGATTTTTCATTTTAAAATGTGTTCTCATGCCTAAAGAGCATTATTTACCATCTTCTGAATGCATATTCACTGAGTTAATTTACTTTTATAACAACAATTTTCGTGCATTGAGGCATTTTCTAATTTCAGTTAGCTTTGCATTTTCTATACAGAAGATATATAAGCTTTAATCTTTTTATATCTGTTTTTCTTAGTTTTTGTAATAGCTACTATTGAAGTGTTTTTTAAAATAAATTAATTTTCTTATGGCTATATATATCCATTCTATTAAAATTTGCATGAAAATAAAAACCACTTGGATAATCCTAAGATGAGGCATTGTTAAAGAACCTCTTAGCTTCTGATAAAGTTTATCATGTGAGCAGGAACACTAAGAAAACTAAATAAGTAGATTAATTCTTTTGTAAATGTCACTTGCAAGATCTTAGGTTTTTTCCTACCCATTCTCCATTGTAGTTGAACAGTTTTTCTTTACTTGCCTTGAAGCCCATAGTATCAGTATTGCCTCTTTTGTTATTTCTCTGGCATTACACAAAACACTTCTCTAAATGACACATGCCTGTAATTCCAGTACTTGGGAGGTTGAGACAGGAAAATTGCAGGTTTGAGGCCAGCTACAGACTTACTAAAACTCTTAGCAACTTTAGCAAGACCATGTTTCAAAAAAAAAAAAAAAAAAAGCTGGTGCACACTTGTGCACACTTGTAATCCCAGCATTTGGGCGTCTGGAGGATTGCAGTTCGAGGCCATCCTCAGCTACTTAGAGAGGTTCTTTGCAACTCAAATGAGACCCTGTTTCAAACTAAAGAATAAAAAATAGCACTGGGGGTGTATCTTAGAGGTAGAATGCCCCAGGTTCTCATCACCAGTGCTGAAAAAAAAAAAAAAAAAAGGGAGGGGATAGGGTGTAGCTTAGAGTAGAATGCCTGAATGCAGACCCACTATCAAAGTAAATAAATAAGTATACCTTTTTATTTTCTCTACCCATTTCTTACTTCCTATTAATCCCACTCAACACTATTATGACATATATGTACTTTCCTATCCACCTATTGCTACTGTTCTCATTCGTTGGCTCTAACATTAAGCCAGAGCCACAAGACTTCCCATTGTCGCGGCCTTGCCACCTTTTTACTATGAAGGTTGAAGCTAAGCTGCCCAAGAGCTGGCTAAACTTTCTTCCTTCCTCTACTTAAAAAATAAGGCTCTTGGTTCCCTCCCCAACCTTCCCCTTCCCCATACATGATATTGAGATCACATTGGTATTCCCATATATGTACAAAAAGTTAATGAGCTACATTATGATGTGAAACCATAAGACTATAATACACCAAAGTACAAAAAGAAAAGAAAATGTGTATTAAGGACAAAAAAATGCAAGATAAATCTCTCTGTTCTCTTTCCTTCTGAATCCAAACACTTCCAATCTCCTTCATGAACCTTTCCATCAACCACGTGTAATTTATCTTGCATTATCAAGATCTCCCTATCAGGTGATGGTGCTAGAATATTTACATCTAAAAAGAAAAAAATTGCTTTTAATTTTGACACTCCCTCAAATTACCACATGCACGTTTTTCTCTCACATTTAATTTCTCAGTTCTAAACACTGTCCATTCTGTCTTCTCCCACTGAGACATTAATAATCTATCTTGTTTATGAATTCTATGGTTTTAGAATTCCCTTCTCTTTGATCTCTGTATGATTAATTGAACATGTTCTTTATTATGCCTTTCTTAAAGTGCTTTTTTTGCTCTCTTAATAAACACCGCAAATCTCTCCACTTTTCCTCAGTGTTGATTGACTTGTCTTCCATTCACTCAGCTGAACTTACCTCCAAATTTTTTACTCAACTTTCTTTTCCTTCCCTTAAACCTCTTCATTAATCACATTCCAATATATTTATATTGTCACCACTAAGCAAATAAATTTCAAACTACATATTCAATATCAGCTATTTGACTAAAATACATACCCCTTACCATTTTTATTCTAACAACAACGACAATATACTACCTGTATTACAAGGTACCATACCAACACTTCCAATACAGCATAGCCAAATTATAGATTTCCTCCCTGTCCATTTCATCCCTATCTGATATTCTGTGAATGGTGACATCATTTTCTCTTATTAAATAGTTGAAACTCCAGTCTACAATTTATTCCTTAATACATCTCTAAGTTCCTTTTCCTTATTTTTTCATGTTGCCATTACTGGATTTTAAGTCATCCTTGTTAATGGAAAACTTTGATCTGTAGCCAAATCCAAGCTGACTGTATTCAACTCCCCACACCACCCCACAAAGTTGCAGTTAAGAACATTATAAGCCCCTGTTCCTGAGGATAAAAATGATTAGAGTTTTTGTTTGTTTATTGTTTTTGGCACTGGGACATTTTGAATTGGGGCATTCAATCTCAGAGCTAAATCACAATCCATTTTATTTTGAAACAAACACTCTCTTAAGTTGTGGAGGGTCTCACTAAATTGCTGAAGCAGCTGGCCTCAAACCTGCCATTCTTTTGTGTCAGCCTTCCAAGTATTGGGATTACTGGCATGTGCCATCACATCTGGTAGAGTTTTTATTTTTATTGAATATTTTTTCTCTCTCTCTCTCTCTCTCTCTGTGTGTGTGTGTGTGTGTGTGTGTTGTTTTGTTCATTCACAATCTGCCTCCTTTTGTCATTTCTTCTCTCCTTTCCCCTTCTCTTTCTTTCCTTTTTTGTTTTTTGTTTTTTGGTGGTACTGTGGTTCCTGGAAACCCTTCTACCTCCGCACCACACTCCCAGACCTATTTTTATATATTTTTTTAATTTGGAAACAGGATTTCTTAAACCAGCACGGCTGGATTCGAACCTGCGTGATTCTCCTGTCTCCGCCTCCCAAGCGCGGGGATTACAAGCGTGCGCCACCGCACCCAGCTTTCTCTCCTTTTTTAAGTTTTTATTTTTAGAAATCTCACTGCTACTTCCCTTGTGGAAGTTAAAATTGTGCTTATTTGTGCATTTTTCCTAATAACTTCAATAATCACATTGTTGAATTTAAACCAAAGCTAAAAATCAAATGAAACAGGAAAGTATCTAAAGCTCATTCATTGGAGATTATGCTCTCACAATAAAATAAATATGTTCAACTTTCTAGATCCAGAAATCTTGATGAAAAGTGTTTGAAAATGCAAGTATAATTATAATGAATGTTATCACATTGTGTTTATGTTGTTGTTTTTGTGGTACCAGCAATGGAACCCAGGAGTATTCTACCTCTGAGGTACACCCTTTGCCCTATTGTTTAGTCTTTTTTTTTAATTCTTGAAACAGGGTCTCACTGAGTTGCCAAAGGGCCTAAGTACCTGAGGCTGTCCACAAACCGCGATCCTCTGCTCTCTGCCTCCTCAGTACTGGGATTCCAAGTGTGTGCCACTATACCTGGCCCAACATTGTGTATCTTAAAGTATAGTTTTAAAGTTTCTCAGTCATGTATTTTATTATCTGAATACACCAATGTGTAAAGAAGTCTTTTGAAATATCAGTAACACAAATAATAAAGCAAAACATCATACTAACTGAAAAGAAAGTACTTGTTTTAAAATGCAGGTCTTTGTAGGGAAAAGGTATATTAAATTTAATCACTGTATTATTATTTTTTTTTTTTTAGCGGGTCTGGGGATGGAACCCAGAGGCATTAGACCTCTGAGCTACACCCCCTGCCCCACATTTTATTCTTTATTTTGAAACCAAGTCTCACTGAGTTGCAGAGGGCCTCACTGAGTAGCTGAGGCTGTCTGCAAACACTGATCCTCCGGTCTCAGCCTCCCGAATGCTGGGATTACAAGTGTGCGCCACCATGCTGGGCTCTTAATCTCTGTTTTAATCACACACACAAAAAAAACATGGTAGTTGTGCCTATTGTTCTGTTACTGTTGACCTTGAGTTTATAATTTAATTTAGTCACTTAGCATCAACATACTCATCTTCCTTTATTTAATGCAATATTATTCTATTTTTAAATTTTTAATTAACAAGAAGATAAATAGAACCTCTAGTTTAAATGCCTAGTGGCAATCTCATTTTAATTAAATATTAATTATAAATTGTGAGAGCTGTGAACAGCCAATCTATTGTATGTCATATTTTCAAGAACTAAAAAGCACAAATTTGTTTCTATAAAATATAATTTTAGGATAAGAGCCTGCCGAGGGGTTAGGCCGGTGCTGGGGACAGCGAGGCCGGCAGCGGAGCCTGCCGTGAGGCAAGGCCAGTACTGGGGCCTCCGAGGCCAGGATAAGAGCCTGCCAAGGGGTTAGGCCGGTGCTGGGGCCAGCGAGGCCGCCATCGGAGCCTGCCTTGAGGCATGACCAGTGCTGGGGCCTCCGAGGCCGGGATCGGAGCCTGCCGAGGGGTTAGGCCGGTGCTGGGGCCAGCGAGGCCGGCATCGGAGCCTGCCGTGAGGCAAGGCCGGTACTGGGGCCTCTGAGGCCGGGATCGGAGCCTGCCGAGGGGTTAGGCCGCTGCTGGGGCCAGTGAGGCCGGCATCGGAGCCTGCCGTGAGGCAAGGCCGGTACTGGGGCCTCCGAGGCCAGGATAAGAGCTTGCCGAGGGGTTAGGCCGGTGCTGGGGCCAACGAGGCCGGCAGCGGAGCCTGCCGTGAGGCATGACCAGTGCTGGGGCCTCCGAGGCCGGGATCGGAGCATGCCGAGGGGTTAGGCCGGTGCTGGGGCCAGCGAGGCCGGCATCGGAGCCTGCCGTGAGGCAAGGCCGGTACTGGGGCCACCGAGGCCAGGATAAGAGCCTGCCAAGGGGCTAGGCCGGTGCTGGGGCCAGCGAGGCCGGCATCGGAGCCTGCCTTGAGGCATGACCAGTGCTGGGGCCTCCGAGGCTGGGATCGGAGCCTGCCGAGGGGTTAGGCCGCTGCTGGGGCCAGCGAGGCCGGCATCGGAGCCTGCCGTTAGGCAAGGCCGGTACTGGGGCCTCTGAGGCCGGGATCGGAGCCTGCCGAGGGGTTAGGCCGCTGCTGGGGCCAGTGAGGCCGGCATCGGAGCCTGCCGTGAGGCAAGGCCGGTACTGGGGCCTCCGAGGCCAGGATAAGAGCCTGCCGAGGGGTTAGGCCAGTGCTGGGGCCAGTGAGGCCGGCATCGGAGCCTGCCTTGAGGCAAGGCCGGTACTGGGGCCTCTAGGCCAGGATAAGAGCCTGCCGAGGGGTTAGGCCGGTGCTGGGGACAGCGAGGCCGGCATCGGAGCCTGCCGTGAGGCAAGGCCTGTACTGGGGCCTCCGAGGCCAGGATAAGAGCTTGCCGAGGGGTTAGGCCGGTGCTGGGGCCAACGAGGCCGGCAGCGGAGCCTGCCATGAGGCATGACCAGTGCTGGGGCCTCCGAGGCCAGGATAAGAGCCTGCCAAGGGGTTAGGCCGGTGCTGGGGCCAGCGAGGCCGGCATCGGAGCCTGCCGTGAGGCAAGGCCAGTACTGGGGCCTCCGAGGCCAGGATAAGAGCTTGCCGAGGGGTTAGGCCGGTGCTGGGGCCAACGAGGCCGGCAGCGGAGCCTGCCGTGAGGCATGACCAGTGCTGGGGCCTCCGAGGCCGGGATCGGAGCATGCCGAGGGGTTAGGCCGGTGCTGGGGCCAGCGAGGCCGGCATCGGAGCCTGCCGTGAGGCAAGGCCAGTACTGGGGCCTCCGAGGCCAGGATAAGAGCCTGCCAAGGGGTTAGGCCGCTGCTGGGGCCAGCGAGGCCGGCATCGGAGCCTGCCTTGAGGCAAGGCCGGTACTGGGGCCTCTGAGGCTGGGATCGGAGCCTGCCGAGGGGTTAGGCCGCTGCTGGGGCCAGTGAGGCCGGCATCGGAGCCTGCCGTGAGGCAAGGCCGGTACTGGGGCCTCCGAGGCCAGGATAAGAGCTTGCCGAGAGGTTAGGCCGGTGCTGGGGCCAACGAGGCCGGCAGCGGAGCCTGCCGTGAGGCATGACCAGTCCTGGGGCCTCCGAGGCCGGGATCGGAGCATGCCGAGGGGTTAGGCCGGTGCTGGGGCCAGCGAGGCCGGCATCGGAGCCTGCCGTGAGGCAAGGCCGGTACTGGGGCCTCCGAGGCCAGGATAAGAGCCTGCCAAGGGGCTAGGCCGGTGCTGGGGCCAGCGAGGCCGGCATCGGAGCCTGCCTTGAGGCATGACCAGTGCTGGGGCCTCCGAGGCCGGGATCGGAGCCTCCCGAGGGGTTAAGCCGCTGCTGGGGCCAGCGAGGCCGGCATCGGAGCCTGCCGTGAGGCAAGGCCGGTACTGGGGCCCTTGAGGCCAGGATAAGAGCCTGTCAAGGGGTTAGGCCGGTGCTGGGGCCAGTGAGGCCGGCATCGGAGCCTGCCGTGAGGCATTACCAGTGTTGGGGCCTCCGAGGCCGGGATTGGAATCCTGCCAAGGGGTTAGACCGGTGCAGGGGCCAATGGCCAGCATCGGAGCCTGGCGTGAGGCAAGTTCACTCCTGCGGCCTCCAAGGTCGGGACCAAAGCCAGCTTAGGGGTTTGACCGGTTCAGGGGCCAGCGAGACCAGAACTGGGTCCTCCCATGAGGCAAGGCCGCTGCGTGAGCCAGCGAGGTCTGGATCAGTCCACTGAGTAGCCAGGCCACTACTGGGACCATCAAGAGTGGGATTGGTACTTGCAACGCAGCATGCACAGAGAAATATCGCAGAAAATATAAATCAGACGCTTCTCTTAATCAGCAATAACTAGGAGGAAAAGGGCAACAGGAAGAGGTTGAGCTATAGAAAGGGCCCTATAGTGAAGCAACTAATGTGATCAATCAGAGGGTATGTAATACTGGAGGACAGAGCCTCTTTAAAATGCAGGAGGTACATAAACAAATGTATCAAAGTAAATCACCAAAGAAGTGTGGGATGGAGGGAGGGGGAGGGAATGGGACGGGGGCTGGAGGAGGGCTAATTGGATGATGTGTGCTTGTATATCCTCTCAAGTCTTGTACTCCAATGTGATTGATATATGACTACAATGCACCAATTTAAAAAATAAATTAATTAAAAAAAAATATATATATAATTTTATTATTTACTTAAAGGTGTTAATGTCTTAAAAAATAAAAAGGGTAGCCACTTGATTGTTATGGAAAGACACTTCTGGTTTCATAATCTGAGCTTAATATTCTTATTTATTAAAAATTATATTAAATACCAGAGGATGGGGTTCTGGAAAGGTAGAGAGAATAGTTTAGTACAAGGTCAAATTTCATCCTTCATGCTGGTTACATTAAGGCCATAGTTCATCTATTAGGTATGCATGCATATTTATTTATTTATTTATTTTATATGATTTATTTACATATTACTTAGGATTGAACATAGGGGCATTTTACCTCTGAACTACACCCCAGCCCTTTTAATTTTTTATTTTGAAACCAGGCTTTACTTTGTTATTGATTCTGGCCTCAAAACTGTGATCCTACTGTCTTAGCTTCCCAAGTACTGGCATTACAGGCATGCACCATCGTGCCCAGCATACTTGCACTTTTAGACCATGGCTTGACATTCAGCTGAACTGAGCTCTCCATAGGGCAAATGCCTATGTCACAGAGAAAGAAACCATTCTCAGTAGATATAGTCAATATGGGAACAGGTTATAGTGTGAACAATTGATATTTTTGTTTATTGGTTGGTTTTGGTTTTCAACAGTTTTCCTCGTGATTATTAACCTTTCAAAGCTTATCTGACAAGGATATCTCCTGGGGTGCACTGTGGTAAAGAGATCCCCTTACCACATGGTAGGAGAGCCTAGCCACAACCTATCTGCCCTTATAACAATTTGCTTCTTTCATGTGTGGGAGAATAGAACTTTTACCTAATTTATTGGATGTGCTCACTTGAGCTTAAATTATAACATTTTACAAATTTACAATTATAATGGTCACTATATAACATACCAGACACCATTATTATTTTCAGTCCTGAAGGACTATTACTACTTTTATGAAATCAGTAAGCCAAAGAGTCTGTTTTTGGAACCTAATCTTTGCATTGATAGTAAAAGATAAAGAAAGCCAGGTATGATGGTGCATGCTTGTAATCCCAACATATGGGAGGCTGAGACAGGAGGATCAGGATTCTCAGACAGCCTCAGCTAGTTAATGAGGCCCTTTGCAACTCAGTGAGATTCTATTTCAAAATAAAAAATAAAAATAGGGCTGGGGATGTTGCTCAGATGTAGAATGCCCCTGGGTTCTGTTCCCAGTACCACAAAAAATAAAAAAATAAAAATAAAAAATAGGACTGGTGGTGTAGCGCAAAGGTCAAATGCCCCTGGGTACCATCCCCAGTACCACAGAAAAGATAAAGAAAATTAAAAGACTGAAATAAATGAATTGAGGATGACAAGTTGTGAAAAAATATGGACAAGTGAATAAAAATGATTCAAAAATTGATATGATTCTGACTAAAATACAATGTATGTTCCATGTTTTACTTTCTTACTCATTCCAGCATTCTATGAACTTATCTGTCCTGTAATTTTCTTGTAGGTCACGCTCAATCCCTTTTCCAGTATGCTTCTGAGTCTATTATCCTTTTAAAACAATGTCATTCTATTTATGTGACTGTATATGAATTGGCACGTGGTTTGCACATTGTTTTCTGTACTGGAATAATAGAAACATAAATTTCTGACTCCTTCATGGGAGAACTTAAACATTCAAACACAAGAAGCTTCCACTATGCATATATGGGCAAGTCTTGGCTAACAGTCACTTAAGTACATCTCATACACTATCAAAAGCCAGTATTAAAAATCATTTTATAATGAAAAACACTGTTGACTGCACTCTAGATTTCTACAAAGAACATTATATACTGTGGTGCATGGAAATTTCCACTGAACAAAGCTGATTTTTTTTCTCTTGCATTAATTTTGGCTCAAATTATCTAAACTACTTTAGTCACAGCAACAGAAAGCAAAGCAATGCCAACTCATACCTTTTCTGAAGCATGAAATTTACTGTGCTATTGAGCACATAATTCTTAAGTAAAGAATATCTTGTAAAAATGAAATTCTGAGCCAAATTAAAGAAATGTGTTTCTCTATGATAAACCAGTTTAATATTTTTAAAGAGCGTGATCCCAGATCTAATGTAATTGGAGACTATAATGCTTTTAGTTAAAATTTGGCCTAGTTTAATGGATTAATCAAATTTCTGATGTTCATGTTATTAAGATATATATATGTATATATATGTATATGTATATATATATATATATATACACACATACACATACATACATACATTTAGCAACACATGGAAGAATAATCTTTAAGTATAAAGTTGGATTACTTGGTTGGTTAATATTAACAATGAGTAATGAGAGGACAACTTCATTCTGGCTAATTCCACTGATATAAGAGTAAGTTACACAGATCATAACTGTGTAAATTGGTGATCTGTTTTAATGTTTTCTTATAAGTATTTGAGGATTTAAATTCCATTTTGAAGCCAGGCGTGGTGGCACACGCTTGTAATCCCCGTGCTTGGGAGGCAGAGACAGGAGGATCGCACAGGTTCGAAACCAGCCGTGCTCACTGGCTTAGGAGACCCTGTTTTCAAATTTTAAAAAATGTAAAAATAGGTCTGGGAGTGTAGCCCGGAAGTAGAAGGGATTCCAGGAATCCCAGTACCACCAAAAATAAATAAATAAATAAATAAATAAATAAATAAATAAATAAATAAATATAAAATAGATTCCATTTTGAAATAGAGTTCTGTTGCATAGTTATAATCAAACAACAGATTTGTGTTTAGTTATTTGCATATAATCATGTGCTCAAGTATTCTGTCATTCTTACCCAAGATCTTTTCCAAAAGTCTTTCTTAATCAGAGGAAATATCTACTGTGGTGAAATAAGTAGCAAACATATATCTTCGCCTTGTGAAATTAAGAAATAATTAGGTTTCATGAGATTGAAGAGCTGTAATCACTGTTGGAGGTAATCTTATGCCCTGTTGGAAGAAATTCAATTTGCTCTTAGCTAACATATTAAAAATGGCTATAGACATAACTCACATATCCAAATAATAACAAGAATGAGTTAACAGCCAGGCGTGGTGGTGCACGCTTGTAATCCCAGTATTTGGGAGGCTGAGACAGGAGGATTGCAGTTCGCAGACAGCCTTAGGTAGTACTTAGTGAGGTGCTTTGCAACTCAGTGAGACCATGTTTCAAAATAAAGAATAAAAATAGGGCTGGGGGTGTAGCTCGGAGGTAGAATGCCCCTGGGTTCCATCCCCAGTACTGAAAAAAAAAAAAAAAAAGAATGAGTTCACAAACTTCTATCATCTATATAAATCAGTGAACTCCTTTCTATGAAATCTCAAACATTTCCTCTGTGAGTAATGTAAGAAAATGTTGCAACCTAAAAAAATAAATGTCAAATGATGCACATATAAAACTTTCATAGATAGTTTGTTCCTATATTCAGACCTCAAAGCAAAACATATGTTATTTTAGAGATCAAAAGTTTTGGTACAAACACATGTCTTTGAAGCTGAGTGTAGTGATGCATGCCTACTGTAATCCTACTACTTTGAAGGCTGAGAAAGGAGCATCAAATATTTGAGGCCAGCCCAAGCAACTCAGTGAGATTCTCAGCAACCAAGTGAGACCCTATTTCAAAATTAAAAATATTAAAAAGGCCTGAACGTGTAGCTTGGAAGTAGAACGCCCTTGGGTTAAATCCCTAGCACAACACATATAAAAAAAAAAAACTTGGCTTTTAAAGTTTTATTTATTTTATATACTCTATTAGCGCTTTGTAGTCTCACATCCTAATGTAGTTCAGAGTGATAGTGTCAAATATGAACACAACAATTGGTGAGCCTCCCCCAAGTTGTTCCCTTTTCCCTCTTCTTCCCCATATATAAGGTGCATCGGTATACTCGGTATACTCACATACCTAGGTAACATCAAGTTGAAGAGCAATGCTTTCTTTAAAAGGGAAAAGGGAGATTACAGTTATTTCTTTCTTCTTATGTGACATAAATAGTAATTAAGTAGTAATATTGTGCAAATTTGAAAATAAATGAATTACCTAAATTATGGAGTATTTTTGAGAAGCAATTGCATGTTGTATATTGGACCAGGTACTACAACTCTGAATAGAAATATATTTTCAGGCAGGGCGTGGTGGCGCACGCTTGTAATCCCTGTGCTTGGGAGGCTGAGACAGGAGGATCCCACGGGTTCGATGCCAGTCTCGGCTACTTAGTGAGGCTCCCAGCAACTTAGTGAGACCCTGTTTCCAAATAAAATATATAAAAGGTCTGGAAGTACAGCCCGAAGGTAGAAAGCCTCTGGGTTCCACCCCAAGTACCATATATATATATATATATATATATATATATATATATATATATTTTTTTTTTTTTTCAATAGCCAAAAGAAACACAAAATCACAAGATAGACAGTGATAGAGAAGCAAGAGAAAAGTGCTCCAGAAACAGGCCTGGAATAGCATGGACCCGTGTGATGTAGCCATCAAATGGGGTCCTGGAATCAGAAAGGCCTTGAGAAAGAAACACTTATTTACAAAAAAAGATAATTTTCAATTTGATGATTTGAACTAAGAAATAAAACACTACTAAGGCATAGGTAGTCATTGGAAAGTGGAGCTAGCTACTTAAGCGAGAAATGTCTCTTTGAGGTCACTCTCCAATCTGCTATGGGAATGCTGAGAAAAATTCATGAGGTCTGTAGGAATAGCATGCAGGAGAGAAAGGAAAGGGCTAGTGCAAATGGCCTGAGGCAAAATAGAGCTTGGGGTTTAAGAAAAAATATAGGACAGTTGATAATGTACCCAGAATGGAGTAAGCTAATGAGATTGCTGTATTACTTAAGCTTTTATATGCAGAGGCTCACATATGGACTTGGCTTGTAAGAAATTTAAGAATATTCTAATTATAATGGAGACTTTTTCAGCTGGAGAATGAATCCTACTGGTTCAGTTTTATGCTATCATAACCAAAAATAGGCCAACCATAAAGTAGGTACTCGATACATATTTACTGAGTGAGTAAATGATAGTTGGATGAGTGTTGGAAGATTTATAATTAAGGTATCCTGAAAGCATCAGATTCATTACTTTTCTCTAAGTAAAGTTATCACTATTACATGAAGAAAAAAATCCATATTAAAATAAGTAAAACACATAATTATTCTAGTTACATGAAACAAATCAATGTCTTTCCTACAATTTATTTATATCTTATAGTTTTTATTTTTAAATATTAATAACAAGAGTGGCCCTGGAATTATTCGAAAGAAATACCTTCTTAAGAGACCATACACCAAAAATCGTCAGATTATTGAAAATGATAAAATTCTGTGAAAATGATGGTTATTATTAAATTTTCATCTCTTAGAATATTGAAAGGGCACAAAGTCTGGTTTATTTTCACAGAATATATTCAGCTAATCTTAAAAGAACACCGCAGACAACAAAAAGCATTCAGAACAATTGACTCTTCTGTAACTTTCTGATCCTTGCATGCAATACTGTTCAACATTGGATTTCCTTGGAATTGTTCCATTGTATTCGTCAAAACAGGTAATATTTCCCTGGCCCACTAAAGTAAACTTTATTTTAACATTGATGGATATAAACTAGCTCACCTTTTTCTGGAAAGTATATAGCACATAGCACTTGTGAGTTGCCATCAGAGAAACTTATTTTGTTGACATTGTGAAACCAATACATTAATGCTACAAGGTTTGGGTTTGAAAACATGTAGAGCTGGGCATGGTGGCACACGCTTGTAATCCCTGCGCTTGGGAGGCAGAGACAGGAGGATCGCGCAGGTTCGAGGCCAGCTGTGCACGCTGGTTTAGGAGACCCTGTTTCCAAATAAAAATGTAAAAATAGGTCTGGGAGTGTAGCCCAGAGGTAGAAGGGCTTCCAGGAACCCCAGTACCACCAAAAGAGAAAAAGAAAACATGTAGACTCCTATCTTACTTTATCAACTGAGATTATTGATGGAATACTAATAAGTACATTCATTTGGATTAACAATAATGCACAATGAGAAAGAAGAGAAGAAGAAAACAAGGGTGAAAGGCATTTACTCAGGAAGGTCCTTGGAGTTCAGATGATTTTGTTTTAAAGATGGATACATCTGCCTTTAGAATAGTACTACACTGTTTCAATTATTGTAGCTTTATATGGTTTGAAATCAGAAAATATATATCTTCTAGCTTTGTTCTTTTTCAAGATCGATGTGGGTACCTAGAGTCCATATTACATATTAGGATAGATTTTTTTTTCTGAAAAATAAATATATAAATATATGATAGTTTCACCTAAAAAATAGAAAAAAATAGATTCTCTGGTAAGAAAGAAAGCAAAAAGAAATATTGAAATGTTATCTTTAAGTCATCAAAAGCTTGGTATCAGACAAATGAAACTGTTGTGAGAGATTATCATTTTTAATTTTGGATAAATTGCTATAATACTAGATGTCAACTACTAAGCCAAGCATAGGAGGGGGGGATAGGGGGAGAACGGGGTGGGGATCGGGTGGGGGCTGACTGGGCAATGTGTGCATGTATGTCTACAAAAGTATGTATCCCACTATGATGTATGAATACAGTGCACCAATTAAAAATAAATATGAAAAAAATAAATAAAAAAAAATAAATAAAGATGGATACAAAATATACAAGAAAGGGTAAATAGACAAAAACAAACTAAATGAAGTAGCAAAATATATAAGAATATTTAAATTATAATGGCAAATATTTATTGCCCTTTGTCCTGTTCTAGAAATTATTCTAAGTGCTTTATATACATTATTTAGTTCAACCTGCAAATAATTCTATGGTAGCTACTCTTTCTGTTATTTTATATTTGTTTTCCTTTTTCTTTTTCTTCCTTCTCTTTTTTATTTTTCTTTTCATATGAGAAGGCCGAGGTACAGAGATGATACATACCCTTCTGACAACCCACTACCTAGTAATGGGGAAGTCAGGTTGAACAGTGAGGCAGTCCTGATCTACAACCCAACACGAGAGTAGGAGAGTTGTCACTTGTATCTGTGTTCAAGAACAGGTTTGCTATTTTCTTGCAAAAACTAAAATTGGCTGACTTTCAGTGCTCAAATGCAACATCTAAAGTTCTGAGCCCTTGAGCCGGGCATGGTGGTGCAGACTTGTAATCCCTGTTCTTGGGAGACGGAGACAGGAGGATCGCGTAGGTTCAAAGCCAGCCTCGCTGGCTTAAGGGACCCTGTTTCCAAATAAAAAAAGGATAAAAATAGGTCTGGGAGTGTAGCTGGGAGATAGAAGGGTTTCCAGGAACCCTAGTACCACCAAAAAAATAAAGAAAGAAAGAAAGAAAGAAAGAAAGAAAGAAAGAAAGAAAGAAAGAAAGAAAGAAAGAAAGAAAGGAGGGAGGGAGGGAGGGGGGGAAGGGGGGGAAGGGGGGGAGGGAGGGAGGGAGGGAGGGAGGGAGGGAGGAAGGAAGGAAGGAAGGAAGGAAGGAAGGAAGGAAGGAAGGAAGGAAGGAAAGGTAAGTTCTGAGCCCATACTGTACTCATCTCATATGTCTTCCAGTCAAGGATAAGCATGGCAGAGGTACCAGGGTACATAGAGTATTGTTCATTGTGGGTGTCCTCTAAAGGGTGATTTTGTTACAAAGTGCCTTTGTCAAATGTCTATCTGAGTCAAAGACTTTCTCTCTTCTTTTGTCTTCTGTATTACATTCTGCAGACATTTCCTGTACTTCCTCAATAAAATTCTTATGCTCCTGATTGTGGCTCAGTACCAGAGATACAAGCTAAGCACAGTCATTTTGTTATAATGGAAGCACAGCATAACCTAAGCTTATGACTTGATAAGGAAATCAGTAACCTTTGCCATGTGCCAAACGCTTTATAACTTCCACACCCTGCTAATTTTATCACACACCTTGAGTGAAAAATTAGATTCTTCAGAACCGCAAATAAAGAAAAGGTAGCTTTTGAATTTAAGAAACTCACCCAAACTAATGAATGAAACAAACTTAGGACTCAAATTCTTGTCATCTTGACTCCACTTGATCACCCAAATTCTTTTGTTGTTGTTGTTATTATTATTATTATTATTATTATTATTATTATTATCATTATCATTATTATTATGATGGTATTGGGGATTGAATTCAGGAACATTATATCTCTGAGGTATTCCCCAGAACCTATTTTTTTGTTTTTACTGTTGTTTTTAGTTTGAAATGGGGTCTCACTAAGTTGCTGAAGCACATGTTACCACACCCAATCTCCTAACCTCCTAAAATTAACTTGTAAATAAATAAGAAAAATTAGAATAATTGGTTGTTTAGATGGTATTATTACAAATTATTGAGGAGTAACCAATAAATTCTTCTGATTCCATTTTTATAGCAAAGTAAATGACTTATAAACTGAAAATATCTAGCAATGGTGATGAAGATTTTGCTGCTTGAAATTGTATATAAATGATAGGAGGCAATCCCTACTTACTTTAAAGTAATCCAGGAAGGTAAATATAAAGTCTTTATATTTGAAGATTTATATTCTAGGGAACTGAAAGAAGGTATAAAAGTGTTTTCAGAGACACTATCAGAAAATTTTTATTTTTGCAGGAAAAGAGAAATATAGATAATCAGAAAGGAAGAAATACCTCAACTTTCTAAAATTAGAAAGACATGACTACCTTAGATATTGATCTCTGAAGGAAAAATTAATATATGGATATAAAGTATATTTTACTTATGGTTTTTAATTGGTATAAAAACTAAAAGAGAAGGACACAGGGGTACATGGCTGTAAACCCAGTGTTTAGAAGGCGGAGACAGGAGGATCAGAGGTTTTTGTTCAGTGTATGTTAGCTTAGCATGATCCTGTTTCAAAATAAAACTTAAAATAGATGTACAATGTAAGTCAGAAGTAGAAAGCCCCTGGATTCATTTACAACAATTAACAACAACAACAACAACAACAACATTTTAAAAGACTATAAAATGATCAGAAATTAGATGTATGCTATCATGTGTGTATATATCTATATACAGATATATTAAGAGAACTTTTTCTTCACAAATTATTTTTTAATTTTATAAAATATATAAAGTGAATGGTATAGCACCTTGCTAGCATTTTCTATTGCTTCCCTATATCCCTGTTGACAAAAAGAAAGTAACACAACATTGGAGAGTGGCAATAGTATTTTCATTTCTCAAAGTCAAAATCCAGAGACTTTGCGTCTCCAGTCATACAGGAGCAAATATAGTGAAGCTATATGTTTGTTGAATTGTCACGCTTTCAAAATGATTAGGTGAATTAATTTTCTTTTGCCTTGCCCTTTTAAAAACTAACTCTGCAAGGAAGAAAAACTAAGGATTTTTTGTGTTCCAATTCCCAGCTCTCTCTTTAAACCAGTACAGTGTAAAGTCACTTGAATTAGCTGGGAGCAAAGTTTTCTTATCTGTAAAATAAATATGTAGCTCAGGTTACTTGGAGATGAAAACTTCTCCAAGTATGTATGAGGTCTATTACCGAGAATGCCACTATTAGAGTGAAAAGTTATGAACAGAAGTTCATGAAAATAATGTTGAGAGTCTCAGCAATATAGCAAATTTCTCAGAAACTTAGTACAGCTTTGTTTCAAAACAAAAACTTAAAAAGGAGGTTGGGGTATGGCTCAGAGGTAAATGTCTCTGAGCTTAATCCCCAGTACTACTACTACTATTACTACTACTACTACTACTAATACAACTACTACTACTACTACTACTAATAATAATGTTGAGAAAAGGAAATCAGACATGAAAATACATACTTGAGAACCTCTTTATGTAAAGTATATAATCAGACAAAACTGAGGTGCAGCTAGTAGAGATTATGTCTTTGAGTATATAACCAGAAGACATACTTCCCTTCAGCTAAAGAAGGCCTATAACTCTGGTTGGTGGGAATATCTGTTTTCAGCTCTTGCCAGTGCTCCTTACTGGCAATCTCTAGGTAGAACACAGCCATAAGTTGAGTTTTTGTATACTCTTCCAAATACCTACCAATAAAACACTATGAAGATATATTGCTTTCCTCTCTCTTCTATGAAGATACATTGCTTTCCTCTCTCTTCAAATACCACCAATCTCTCTTCTTATTAACCTTTCTCATACTGCTGTCTTTTCAATGCCAGAGAGATATTTTACATTTACAGACAGAACAATTATCAACATTTTATGAGAGCTTGTGATTGCACAGTAAGACTTGTGAAGAAGGACCATATGCATCATGAAAGCCCGAATCTTAAGAACAGGAAGAGCAAACAACCAGAAAGAGCAGACAGAAAGCAAAAATTATTACAAAGCAGGTGAGTGCATCACAAAATATGTATAACTAAGCTTTTTTCATTAACCTCATATCCAAAGGATTTAAAGAAGGCTCTGCAGTCAACCTAGAGAATAAAGCAACCAGAAGAAAGAGTGCTTAATCTATGTGGTGAAAATTATTGAATATGGATAAATTTTATCCTATTTTTAAAAATAAATATGTAGAAAGAAGAAAATGGCGACACACAAAAATGTGATTGTTAATTAACCTTAAGTAGATTAAAAGAGTATATGGCCTCTATAAAAAGGGTAAATGAGAATGAAGAGGAAACTAGTTAAATCTGGAAATAGATAAAAGACGATTTACAGGGAAATTAAAGTCATCATATCCACTGTAGTGATAAGAGCAAAATCAATGCCATAGAACCCTGAATCAGGAAAATAAAAGGTACAGTCGACCTTCTTTCCTGTATGCAAGAATAGCCAAGTAATGAATATGATAGAGGTGATAAAGCTTGAGGATAGACAACAAAAATACAGGCATTATAGTAGATTTTATCATTGTTTACTGCTACTTACTCCCTCCCTCTATGGCATTCATGTATCTCTGCTTATTGCTATATAATTTGTAGTGTTCCCTATAGGCGCAATATGATTCCTTATTTTCAAATATTGGGCCAAAAGAATAGGATGAGATGATAACATTTTATTTTCAAGAATAATTTCTATAAGTCAATTCATGTTTCACCCTTTCTCCCTTGCTTGCTTTCTGCCTCAAATATGACATAATTTTTAAAAGCAGCTGCTCTGTTAAGTCTGGATTACAGAATGAGAAAATACATAAAAGTGAAATATAAGCATTATACAAGTGTATGTTGTTTAAGTTACTGAACTTGGGGGCTATATCTTTAGCACAATAACACCAACACAAAAATAAACTTTTAGTTTGGAAAGAAGATCCGTAATGCCTTTAATAGGACAAAATACAATTTTTCTCAAGAAAAAATTGAACATATAAGAAAATACATATAGCTTTCTAAATGAAGGAACCATAATATACATTAACTTTTTATAGAACTAATTGCAAGAAAATTATAATCTATAGAAATTAAGTAGCGTAATAATATTATGCATGGCTGAGTGTTTGTCCATCAGTGTGACTGCATAAAGGCATTCTGTTATATGTGCAATCAGAAAACAGTAATAGTGCTTCCTAAATTTTTATTGCAAGTGTCTTAAACACTACACAAACTAGGACATTTATTGGTCCCCACAATTTCAGGGACTCTTGATTAATCAGCTGTGGTACGGTAAGGATGCAGTATGACCCAGAAGCAACGGAGCCATAAGAGAAAGGGTAGTGGTTAGAAAGAAGTTTTAATTTAAACCTTACTATTAATAAAAGTTGAAAAATTTGAAACTTTTCAAAGAAAAATTTCAAAGAAAATTACAACGGAAGAAAAATGTGATACCATCTGAATTTGAAATTCCAAATCTGATCATTAGAAGTAGGCATAAGAATTAGAGTCTAGTGGTAAACATTTTTAACCTCCTTTAGTTAAAAAAAAAAAAAAAAGACAAAACAAAATGTAAAGATAAAATTGTGTTTCTAATTTTTGTTATTTATTATTTTATTATTAAATAACACATAATGAAAAAGCATTAAGTATTTGACTTTTGAAAGATAATAGTAAGCTAAACTGGAAAAACAAGAAATCAACATTTAGTAATATAAGCAATGAATAAGAAATAAAAATATAATTAATAATTAAATCCAAGATCTGACATTTTGAAAAGATATGTAGAACAGACCTCTGAGAAACAGTGAAACTAAATGCACAGCATCATCTATATTTGGTGGTATATACCTGTAATCTCAGTTATTAGGAGGCTGAGAAAGAAAGATTGCAAGTTTGAGGCCAGCCTCAACAATTTAAGGGGAACCTTAAGCAACTTAACAAGATCCTGTTTCAAAATTAAAAATAGTGTTGAAACTGTATTTTGGAAGTAGAAAGACCCTGAACTTAATACCTAGTAGAAAGAAAAAAAATGCATAGCACAAAATATTAAAAATAGATATTTAAAATAAGAAAACATGTTTAATTTTTTTTTTTTTTTGGTGGTACTGGGGTTCCTGGAAACCCTTCTACCTCTGGGTCATACTCCCAGACCTATTTATATATATATTTTTTTATTTGGAAACAGGGTCTCTTAAGCTAGCGAGGCTGGCTTCGAACCTGCGTGATCCTCCTGTCTCTGCCTCCCAAGCATGGGGATTACAAGTATGTGCCATCATGCCCAGCAATGTGTCTAATTTTTTATAAATCCACTTAAAATTTTTGAAGAAAGTTAATTTTTTAGGGAAATAAATTTGAGTCAAATAGATGTAGATAACTAAAAAATGACTCAAAATGATAAAATACATTTTTTACAAATTGAAGGAAGTTGTCAAAACCACACACCCACATACCCACACTAAAGGTGAAGGGCTGGAGCAAGGTGTTTCATGCCAATGGAACTTGAAGACAAGCAAGAGTAGCAAATATATTAGACAAGTTAGACTTCAGGCCTAAACTTATTAGAAGAGAAAAAGCAGGTCAATTTTTTACTGGTAAAAGGAACAATTTATCAAGAGAAAATAAAAAGTCAATACAATATTTATGCCCCAAACATAGATGCAGCCACTTTCATAAAACAAACTCTTCATGACATTAAGTCATAATAGGTGACTTAGATATGTTTGACATACTTAGATCCCAATACAACAATAATGGGAGACTTCAACACTCCTCTTAAACCACTAGATCAATATATTCAACAAAAAGTAAGTAAAGATGCCTCAGACCTAAAGAATACTATAAACAAAGTGGAACAATTGGACACATACAGACTGTTCCACCCAACTACAGCTTAATTCACATTTTTCTCAGCTGTTAATGGAATCTTCTTCAAAATAGACCATATCCTAGGCCATAAAGCGAGCACTAACAAATTCAAGAAATATGACATAATTCCCTTCATCTTTTCAGACCACAGTGAAATTAAATTCAAGATCAACTATAAAAAGACCCAGAGTAACCACATAAACAACATGGAAACTAAACACTGTACTGTAATGCCCTAACAAGAGCCAAGCCAAAATTGCTTAATGCGCCTTGTGAGTTTTTCAGGGAGTTAAAGTAACATCCTGCCTACCTTATAGTAAATGTAGCAAGAAAAGACCAACATCCTGCTTACCCTATAGTTAACATCCTGGAACACTGAGCCCCACTAACATCAATAGAGGGTATTAGTTGTAACAAGCATGAACCAATATTCTGCTTATGTCATAGAACACCGAGCCTCGCCCCAAAAATGTTGCATTTTTGTCAACATTACAATTTTATCAGACTTTTATTAGTTGTTCCTTCCTCTACCCTTAGCCAACTGTGCATGGCTTTTGCCTTTAAAAACCCCTTGTAAGTTCAGCTCTTGGTTGCAGTTCTGTACTAAGTACTGGACTGAGTCCCTAGCCTGGCTAGTCTGTATCCTTAGCTTGGTTAGTCTGTGTCCCTACTCTGGCTAGTCTGTTGTCCCTAGACTGGCTAGTCGGTGTCCCTAGCCTGCTAGTCTGTTTTTCCCATGGTTAAATAAACTGATTTTCCAAGTTCAGTTGGTGCTCTCTTTCTCAGTTCCTGCAACATCAGCCTGGGCATAAGAGTACTGCTGAATGAGGAATGGGTCAGAGAGAAACAAAAATAAAGACACAACATATCAACATTTCTTGGACACTTTGAAGGCGGTCTTAAGAGGAAAATCATAGCACTGTGTGTTCACATAAGAAGAACAGAAAAATCAAATAAGTAACCTAAAGATATACCTCAAAGCCCTTGAAAATCAGGAACAGTCTAACCCCAACGCCAGTGTGAAATATTAGTTATGGCAAACAATAAGCACTATTAACATTGGTAAGTAACCACTTAGATTTTGTATGCATACTATTAGCAGACAAAACCTATTCCACAGACAAAATTTATTATAACTGAAGCAAAGGATTGGCTTTCTAAAACATTGTATATATAGAAATGTAGTTGTTTGAACAATTGCATCTGAAAAGTACTGAATCAATCCTGTGTCATTCTAATGAATTTAAATCTTTGTCCTTGTCCTTTTTATCAGTTTTGTCACTGTTTTATGACAAATTACTGGCAGTGTGACAGATGACACAAAATTGAACAGTGCAGAATGAAAGAAAACATAAAGTAGTCAGAATAGCATAAATGTGGAGTGTATATGACCCTTGTATGCACATTTCAATTACACTTGTTCTTTTATACACTGTTCAGGCCAAACCAAACACATTATTTTGCCAAAGCTGGACTGCTAAGTGCATATCTGATCATAATAGGGGAAATTTAAAGTTCATTCAATCATGGATATGTTATGCGTTTCACAGATATTAACACATTTAATCTTGCGGATGGGGCTTTGAATAAAGCTGTAATATTATCTCTCTAATTTAGAAATGAGAAACACGAGGCTAGAGATATTAATTTGTTAAAGCTCATGCAGCTAGTATGTTTTGATGCAGATATTATAACCCAGTGACCATATCCATATCTAGTGCTCTTGGCTGCTTGGAGACCTGTGTAAGGCACTGTGACTACAGTTGTGAATAGATCATAGCCTCTCTTCTTGGGTGTAAGAGGAGAATTGGACATGTAACAACTGGCAAATACTATGCAGTGTGGAATGGTTTACAGTGGAGGTTAAAAAAAAAGATACAGTTATAGTGGAGTAGTAGAGGAAGCTGGACTTTTTTTTTTTTAATGGTACTGGGGTTCCTGGAAGCCCTTCTACCTCTGGGCTACACTCCCAGATCTACTTTTTTTTATAATATCTTTTATTTGGAAACAGGGTCTCTTAAGCCAGCGTGGCTGACTTCGAACCTGCGGGATCTTCCTGTCTCCACCTCCCAAGCATGGGGATTACAAAGCGTGCGCCACCATGCCTGGTGAAGCTGGATTCTTTACCTCTTAGGGGCAAGTTTGTTTGTGTGGTTCTTTTTCTGTACAATGACTCTTCTAGGCAGTCAGGCCCTCATGCACATAGACTTCTTTTGAACTCCAGTTCACAAACACTCTAGGCATGCAGAATTCCCAGCAATAAGTAGCAGTTGGGTTCTACGAACAAGGAGGGGAAGAAAGGAGAGTGTCTTCACTACTTCTTGATTTTTTTTTTTTTTTTACGGGTCTGGGGATGGAACTCAGGGAGATTCAACCTCTGAGCTACATGCCCTGCCCTATTTTTTATTCTTTATTTTGAAACAGGGTCTTACTAAGCTGCAGAGGGCCTCACTAAGTAGCTGAGGCTGTCAGTGAACCGCGATCCTCAGGTCTCAGCCTCTCAAATGCTGGGATTACAAGCGTGAACCACCAAGCCCGGCTTTGGTTTTATATCATATTTTCCATCTGGTGTAAAAGTATACAAATGTCTTGACCATTTTCCAATATTCTATAATTCTGAGTTGAGTTGTCCTTGATCACTAGTGGACATCATGGAATAAGTAGCTATGTGGTCACCTGGTCTGAATTAGAATCCCTGCTTGGTTAGGAACAATCTGAGTAATATTTAACTTAAAGTATTTACTCTCTCTAAATAATTGGTTTCCCCATGTGTTAAGTAGTAATAAGAAAAACCATTACAAGGCAGGAAGGGATTGGTAAGAAATGTGTTTTTCTCCATCTTTGAAGGAAATTAATGAACTCAACATGCACATAGCTCCAAGTGAAAGCAAGTCTAATAAAATATTTTTAAACCTGCAGGTATTATTTATATTCTAGGAAGTTAAAACATAAGATACATAAAAATATGCTAAAAAAGAAAACATTAAATTCCATCTTCTTGCCTAAGGATAAGACCAGATTGGATTTTATTTTTTCCCATGGCTGGTAAAACAGCAGGGTTTCCCACCTAGAACCACATTAATAGCCTATGGTTTCTAACAAAAATTATCCCCAAAGCACTGAATAGACCATATTAGGCAACCTGGAGCACTCATAGGCTTAGGTAAAATAAAGTTAAATCTATGTGAATAAGGGGTCATTTCAGAAAAAGTTTTTCACACTCCTCTCCTAACAGCTAGCATTGGGAACACAAAGCTGTGAAGAGACTGGAGAAAATTGAGGCACCATTTTTAGCAGGTGTATTTTACCAATCAAGTTGTTAAAGATACATAAAATTCTACAGCATTTCATAGAGCAGGAATACCAGTACTGGCCTGGCATACACCCAACTTGGGTAATTGCTTTCTGTCTTTTTTTCAGATCTCCCTGCCACCTTCAATTAGCCACAATTTATATTCTTTCCAGGTTACAATAGAAACTATCTGTATTGCAGCTGTGGAGGTACACAGAGACAGCAGAAAATTTAACAAATAACTTGTAATTTTAAATTTTTCTATGTCTTGCATTTATATGGACTGCTAAGTGTGGATTATTAGTTCCATTTATAGAAAAGAACACTGAAGGTCCAGAATAATCTAATTCTAAATCCATGAGATTTAGACTACAAATTTTAATATCAGTTCCCATTTAAGTGCATGCCTATACTTTAGAACTAAAATAAAGTAAAACATTGTTTATAAACAGAAAACTCCTTTATATGAATAAGATATACAATTGGCTCATTGTTTTCAGTCACAAAAATGTTCCATATTTGTGACCAAAATAATCGACAATCACAACTTAGAGAAAGAAAGTTTTATTGGTTCATGGTTTTAGGTGTTCAGAGATTAGTCTATGGTTGGCTGCCTCGAGGCAGAAGGATTTGGTGTCAGAGCCTCAGAGAATGGTGAAGGAATAAAAGACACTCTTACCTCTTGAAGACTAAGAGAGAGACAGACAGACACACAGATAGACAGACACACAGACAGACAGACACACAGACAGACACACAGACAGAAGACTGACTCCAGGGACAGATACAATCACATTCCCAGTGACTTACTTCCTCTAGCCATGTCTAACTTTTGAACATGGCTGCAAGTCTAACACATGAGCTTTTCTGTTTGGTACTTTATATTTAAACCATAACATTCATTTTTCTTTTTCATTATTTTTGGGGTACTGGAGATTGAATACAGGGTCATTTGACCTTCGAGCTACACCCTCAAGCAATTTTTTATTCTTTATTTTGAAACAGGGTCTTACTAAGTTGCAGAGGGCCTCACTAAGTAGCTGAGGCTGTCTGAGAACCTGAAATCCTTCTGTCTCAGCCTCCCAGGTTACTGGGATTACAAGCGTTTTTCACCACACTCAGACTCCTTTTCATTTTTTAACACATATTAAGTTCCTACTTGTATCGAGTATTGTTTCACATGCTGAGGCTCAAAAAGGAACAATTGATGATCTTTCTCAGATGCTTTTAAAATGCACCAGTCTCTGCCTCTTTAGTATTCACAAGAGTGGTATAAAATATGAACTATTATAATTTCTATTTTGTATGTGAGAATCTGAGGCAGAGTAAGTTTTAATATTTTACCAGAGAAAACATAGTTACAGCCAGGGCTTCAAACCTTGGATTGATTGGCCATTTGAGGCTACTAACTGTGCTCCCCAGAGAGACCATCTCTCCACTGAACAGGGAAGTCCTGGGATTTAATACTACAGGGAGGAAGATAAACACTAAATAAAGAAAGAAGAAAACTATCTGCGAGTAATAGAATGTAAGTATTGTAAGGAAAATTAAAATATCCTGGCAAGGGACCATCCATCATGAGGTACTTTCTGCAGCGTGGTAGAGAGGACTTCTCTGTTCAGACTATGGGATCTGAGACACAGGAAACGGCCATTTAAGCAAATATGAAGGAATTGGCAATCAGTGTAGGAAAAAGAGCTGTCCCTCACCCGTAAGGCCAGTTTCACTAGACATATGTGGATATTCAGAATAAGCCCAGAATAGTTGGAGAACAAAAGCTGAGGAAAGAAGGTGAATTTAAATTAGATACAAAGACAAGCACAAGACCAGATGAACCTTAGCAATGTAAGGTGTTGAACTTCTGTCTACTGTGTAATGGGCATCTTTGGAGAGTTCCAAAAAGGTAAATGACATGTTCTGTTCTTCTTAAACAGATTATTATGAACAAAGAATCTATTTAAGAATAGGCATGGCTAGAAAAAAAAGAGTAGAGGCCCTGGGTAAGAGATGCTTTTTTATTTGAACTGAAAATATCAAAAAATTGTGAAAAAAGGAAAAGATATAGCATATGTTTTTGTTAATGTCCATGGTAAATGTTGGGAGGGGGGCAAGTGAGAAAAGATTTAGATTAATCAGCAATTTTATTATTTAAGTAGATTCTATGTATTTCATCAAATATTTTCAGTAATTTATTTGATAATTCAGTTATCAGGCAATTTAATTTCAATATAAAAAGAGGATTAAATAGGATTTAAATTTTACTTTAAAAGTAGATCTTTATTTGTATGTTATTTATTTCTAAGGTACATATGAATACCATCCATTTAAATTATTTAGCAATTTGAATAAAACTCATTCATGATTTTTGGAATTATGTTTATTTTAGATCATTGTCAATCATCACTGCAGAAAGTTACATAAACCAATATTTTGAACATATATCTTGATGGACAACACACAAAGTTAAATACAGATAAAATACCATTCTTAGCAACTGTATGAGACAACAAATTGCTATAACAAAATCACACCTCTCTAAGTGAAAGACATGTTCTAATCAAAGAGTGAGAGGATACATCACAATTTTTAAATTATGTGAATAAAAGATGTTTAAAATAAATTTTATGCATTTTAGATAATTTTTATACAAAAATCTTAGAAATTTATATTTATTATAAATCTTAATGAGAACTGAGATAGAATTAATACATTTTGATTATAAAAGCTTAAATTTTAGAAATACATTATGTTGCTAGTTATGATGGCACACATCTGTAATTCCAGTAATTGGTAGGCTGAGACAGGAAGATGGCAGGTTCAAGACCACATTTAAAAATTAGTGAGGCCCTCAGCAGCTTAGTGAGACTTTTTTAAAACTAAAAATTAAAATAGGGCTCGAGGTGTAGCTTAGAGGTAGAATGTCTCCGGATTCAATCTTCAATATAACACAAAAACTGCATTATATTTATATTTTCTATTATTCTACCATGGAGTATTTTCTCACATGGTTTGGGCTGGTGGTTATGACAAAGGTGCTGAAATCAAAACAAAACCAGACTTACAGTTTTAGATCAGATGAGTTTTTATTAGATTTGTATGAAGAGACCAAAAGAAGAAAGGACATATGGTTGAACAATGGTAGAGAATTTGAAGTAAGAGATCTCCATAGATGAGCTGTGGTACACCACATATTTTAAATGCTCCATCCTCTCAGGTATTTCAAATGTACTGTGTAAGTAGTGATGGGCACGCAGCAGATTAAACAACTTTAGCTATCATTAAATTAGATCTTATGTTCTCTCCCTGGGCTTATAATAATATAATCATTTCTCCAAGCACCATTGAGAGTATCTTAGCAATTTTATTACCTCACACTCAAACTTGTACTGTTTTCTTTTCAAATATATCTCTAATTTATCCCTTCATCTCCTTTAATAAAATTTTTGCTTTACTTGATTTTTTTCCTCCATCTCTTGAACAAATATTTACAGCAGCTCCTTAATTTATTCCTTCTTGTTTCTTACTACCCTTACCCAGTATCTAAATTAATATTATCTTTCAAAACATACACTTAGTTTCCACTTAGAAAACATTGACCTTGCTCCTTATCACCCTCAAAGTCCACATACCTGTCAATATCCTTCTCTCAACAGCACTACTCCTCTCATTCCGTCTTTCAGTGGTTCCCATCAGGACCTAAGCATCTTCAGCTCCAATAAGTCTCCTTCACATTACTCTTTCACAGCTCTGAGAATTCAGATGTTTTGAGTTAGCTTCAGCTCCCTTGAATAACTTTTTTTTCTCTTATAAACTTAAAGCATTTACCACAAAACTGGGTTTATACTTCTTGAAAAGAAACAATCTTCCCTTTAAATATCTCAAAAATATGAGCAAGAAAGAGATTATAAGGAGAAGTTCAAATGAGAAACCAGCAACAATCACCACTCTTCAGTGTCCTCTGCCACAAGTTTTCTTTTTTGGTCCCCATGTTATACATAATATATCCCAATTTTCTATTAACAATTTATTTTCTGCTACAAGCACCATAAGCCACTTTCCTCCTCCTCTTCCTCTTCCTCTTCCTCCTCTTCCCCTCCCCCTCCTTCTCCTTCTTCTTCTTCTTCTTGTACTGGGAGTTGAACTTTGGGACATTTTACCCCCAAATTACACTTGCAGTCCTTTTATTTTTAATTCTATTTTGAAAAAAGGTCTTGATAAGTTTCTGAGATTAGCCTTGAACCTGTGATTCTTCTGTCTCAACCTCCAAAATGCTGATATTACAGTCTTGCTTGGCTGTCTCTATTCTTCAGAGAGAGCCATGATAAGCCACGGCTGATAAGCCATGATAACCTGATAAGCCTTGTCTTATCAGGTTTATCAGGTTTAAAAATTTTAAGGAATTTCACTAAAGCAGTAAGCCTAGAATTTCTGATTTAGTGAGTGGAGTTTGGAATGATTCAAATATATCTTTGTTTTCTACTTGAGCAGAGAGCAAAGTTGCAAAAAAACATGAAATTTTAAGATTAGAAGACAGAACCTTTGCTTTCCTCTCACTAAATTCTGATTACAAATGGTCTTGGATGAGTCAATACTCTACCTTTTTGAGCCCATTTGTCTCAAATTTCTTTAAGGAAAGCTCATATCTTAAGTACATCTCTTCCTCCCTATTTCTCTTTATCCAGGGATTTTCTCCATCGAAACCCTTCACTGGTTTCGTTATTCTAGGGATGATTCTGAACAAGGATCTCATGGGAGAAATGAACTACTAAGTGGACATTCATGTTCCTCCCCATTAACATATCAGACAGCACAAACAGTCTGGCATTGTCTGCTGCCTGCTGATGGATAAAGATTAGTGCTTAATATTCTTCAATGAAATCTGATTCCCAGAATTTATGATAAATGCTTAGGATGTTGCTACATCTAAATGATAGGACAGATGCAGATAGATGACAGATTGTTACTCAGCCTCTTGGCCTAAAATATGAAGATTACAATCCTTTAATTTTAGTGTAATTAATTGCTGTAGTTATATAATTGCTTTTCATCTCAATTTTGAGATCTTTTTCTTCCATGCAATTTCTCCTTGAAGAAGAATAGAATCCAATGAAAATATAACAAATAGTATGCTAAGACTATGTCAATAATTGAACTATGAAATAATATATAGAAAAAAAATTTTTTTGGTGGTACTGGGGATGGAACCCTTCTACCTCCGGTTTACACTCCTAGACCTATTTTTTATATTTTTTTTTAAATTTGGAAACAGGGTCTTTTAAGGCAGTGAGGCTGGCTTCGAACCTGTGCGATCCTCCTGTCTCCACCTGCCAAGCACGGAGATTACAAATGTGCGCCACCACACCTGGCGTATAGAAAACTTTTTTTAAAAGCATGTAGTTTTATCACTACCATTTAGTCTAGATCTTTAATTTTTACTTATGAAGAAATAAGAATTCAGGAGATTAAATGACTTGCCCAAGGTTAAGTAGAAAAAGACCTAACCTCTTGGGTCTTAGGAGTCCTGAGTCTGAGTTCAGTGCTTTTTCATCATATTGCATAAATTCAATGCTTTGTAAAAGCCTTAATGGAATCTTTCCATATTTCTATTAGTTCCTTAATCTACAGTTGTCTCTGAAACCCTTTGTGCTTGAATTTTCCTGGTGCTATTTATAGTTTGGTTCTTAAGTGTCTCCCAAAAGCCCAAATATTAAATATTTGGTTCTAGACTATGTCACCATTGGGAGTTGGTGAAACCCTTAGGAGGTGGGGCCTACAGAAAGGAAGTTAGTCCATTGATGGCATACCTTTGAAGGCAATATTAGTAAAATAGACCTTTTTTGTTTCTCTCTACTTCCTGGCTACCATGAAGCAAAAGGCTTTGTTTCGCTATGGGCCCCTATCATTACATACCGCTTTATCATAGAACTAAAAGCAATGGAGCGAGTTGATCATGAACTTAAGCCTCTCAAACTGCAAGTCAAAATAAACTTTTCTTCCATATAAGTTTATCATCTCATGTATCTTGTTATAGTGATGGAGAGCTGACTAGCATATCTGGTGTACAAAGCATTGATTCAAGGTGACATGAGAATAGCCTAGTATACATCTCACCCTCTGAATATGGTGGGATTTTTATGATTATTAGTCTTTTCAGGTTTTGATATATTCTATCATATAAAAAGTAAGCAAGATCTGGGCATGGTAATGTATGCCTGTAAGCCTATTACTTGGGAGGCCAAGACAGAAGATCACAGGTTTGTGGCTAGCCTCAGCAACCTCCTTAGGCCCTCTGCAACTTAGTGAGACTCTGCTTCAAAATAAAAAAAAATATTCTGGGTTAAATCCAACAGAATAAGGCTTGGGATACAGTTAAAAGAGGAAAAAATAGTGCTATGTATAAAACAAGATTAGCTTCCTTTTCACTTCTTATAAAGAACACTGTATTTCTAGATGATGAAACGCAGGCTAACAATGCCATTCCAAGCTTCTCCCAGGCATGACCCTCCTCTGAAAAAGCGAGTTGCTCTAGTAATCTATATTATACTGTCCATGGTGCTAAATATATTTCTGTTGCAAAATCCTGTCCCTTCTTGAAGAATAGTTTGGAATAGTATCTAATTCTATATTATTTCAAAGCTTTTTTGAGGGCTTGTAGGCAGTCGTGTAAGACCTGTGACCCTTTGAAAACTATAATGGTTCACAAAGATAGCTTTAAAATTATCTCATTTACAATAAGAATAAGAAGCTCCTGTTTGAGGTTCTCTCTGTGATGCCCACAGGACCATAATTGCAAATTTCCAGTTGTGCCTCTAGCCTCTCTCAGGCTCAGGAAGTGGTAACATTCTCACTGTCATCCATACATGCTCACTTAAGGGTCCACTACAAGCATATGATGCCATCTAAAAATTCTCTGGAGAGCCAAAGGCTAGCAATATCTTATACAGGAAACAACGGTATGACTTGATCAAAACATATCTTAATAAAAGTAAAAGTGCAGAAAATAAAATAAAAATAAAAATTTTCTGAAATTTTGAGTTATGTGCCTAGGGAAGATAGAAGTCTCTATTTCATACATTTTATTTATAACAGCTTTCACTCCATTCAGGATGGAAGATTTTGTTAAGATGATGTACTAAAAGGAAATTCTAAGCTGTGCAGTGGAGTACTATGTTACTATCATAATTATTATAATCTATATTTTTTCTGTGTTTCTGCTTACCTAGAATGTGAAGGAGGACAACTGGGAAAGTGTTGGCCCATGAAAAGTAAATAACAGCCGGGAGTGGTATTGCACGCTTGTAATCCCTGCACTTGGGATTTGCTCTCGCTCTCTCTCTCCCCCTCTCTCTTCCTTCCTCTCTCTCTCTCTTTCTAACACACACACACACACACACACACACACACACACACACACACACACCTTTACTGTCATTTCATATTAATCTCAAAGCATGGGATCAATATCCACAATGGATCACATCAAGCTTATGATACTACCTTCATTCCAGGCTCTCCCTCAACAGCTGCTGCCTCCTCAATATTATTATGCGTAAACTACTTTCTGTCTTTTCCAGATCCTAAACTACTATAGGATCTGTTCAATTTCCTCAACTTTAGTATCACAAGCTGAGGACAATCACTATCAGCTTTTGCCTTGCTTTAACTGATTCCTACATTACTCTCACACATAATATTCTCAAAAAAGAAGTTATCAGACTACTTAAAACAATTTATTGCATTGTTCCTCTTACTAAAACTTTTGGGTGGCTTTTCATTTTGTTTATATTGACATCAGCAGCAGACATATCTGGTCTCTGACTTTCCCTGCCTTTTGTCCCTTCTTTAGTTGTCTTTGGATTCTATTTTCCAGTTACATTGACTTTTGAATCCACTGAGTAAGCCACATTCTCTTTTAAATTCTGATCATCACTTGCTTTTCCTTTTATGTGGAAATTTCTTCTGTCTTCTCTTTATGTGTCTAATTCATGTTTTCCATTAGGGTCTTAGACTAACTGCTGCTTTCTCTGAGAAATTCTTATGTCACTTTCTTGTCATCTCTTCCTTGGCTCCCCTTCTCTCCACACAGGCTCAGACAATATTCTCTCTCCAACTAGTGTATCTCTTTTATATGATTTAGTCATGACCATTTCTCTTTTCACTCTATTTTAGGGCATCTTTCTGCAAAGATGAGCACTTACTGTTCAAGGAGAGACCAGAATAAAATTTTAAAGTGTTTTATCTATTGAGTAAATATTTATTCTTCTGACTATAACACAATGTTGCCCTGCAGATATACTGCATTCCTATATGTTTTTAGTGTGTGTCTTCAGAGAAGCTATGAAGAGAAAGAAAATCTTAGAAGAAGGGAGGTGATTTAAGGCCAGATGCAGTTCTTCAGAATTTCAAGTCAGAGTTGATAGAAGTTAAAAAAGTAGTTTTGAGCTTTTTGTATTGTGAAAAAAGTTGTTTATTTATTTTGCACTTCTGCTTTTCCATTTTCAGCATTTTGGGAATACTTATTTAAGAAGAGTGAAAGAATTAAAAAGACTAGATCTGCAGATTTCAAATGAATTTCTGCCGGAAAAAAAATCAAAGACGACTTTCATGTTTTTCATTTCAACTCAGTAGAAAGTAGACAAGCTATAAAGGGCACCTTGGGATTCTCAAAACACAAACTTATATCTGTGTTTGGAATCAATAATATGACCTTTTATAGGGATCAGAAAAAGTATGTTGCTAATAATGATTAACTTAGGTGAAGATTAATTAAACTTTCATTACCTTTACACATATCTTCAAGAAAGACTACAAAAGTTTTTAAATAAGCATGAGATTAGAAATTTTAACAATGAATCTATATCCAGAATGGATAGCTTGAAAATAACCTAAAGTTGTTAATATGTGACTTTAATTGTGCTTCCATAACACAAATACTGTGAAAGTTTGAAATAATATATCTATTGCCCATGTTACTTATCTATGTCTATTCTTCTATTTTGGTATGTAGTAAATTTTATGTTTGTATAATACACAAATAAAATATGATTATCTAAATATGGAATTTTTACTTCTAATAATTTATTATGAGACTTTCCTAGCTGACAATAAGGAGGTAAGAAGTTTTTTTCCCCAGAAGAAATTATAATATAAACTGTTATTTCAAGAAATATTCTTTTTATTTTTTTAATACAATGCATCCATTTTGTGTGTGTATGCCGTGCTAGGGATTGAACCCATGGGCATTCTACCTTCAAGATACATTCCAGGTCAGATTTTTTATTCTTTATTTTGAAAAAGGGTTTCACTAAGTTGCAGAGAGCCTTACTAAGTAGATAAGGCTGACCATGAACCTAGATCCTCCTGTCTCAGCCTCTCAAATGCTGGAATTATAAACTTGCACCACCAGGCCTGTCTCATGTAACTTGTAGCAGTTTTACTTCTTTGCCTTTGTGAACACATTTGAGTCTCATATTTTTATTATCATCTCTACTTTACAAAATGAGATAATGAAGTGTAGATGTCATCTAAAATGTGTCTAAGAAAAAAAAAAGCTCATTTATACTGCTATTTTTTCTTATCATTCATTTCCAAAGTCTCATTTCATTTCCAAATGATGATATAAACATCCAATTTATTGGCTACAATTGAGTATTGAGCCATAGGATGGAAAGAATCAAGGAGAAACAGAATGTCCAACGGAAGGGCTAGGGCTGGAAAAGAAAACGGGCAAGTGACCCTTGATTTGCCTTCCTAATATCCACTTTTAATAAGAAATGAAGACAATTTTTCTTTTTCTTTTACCTATTGTATTTGCTTATTATACTTTACTTTCTAGTTTTATGGTCACAGTATAATTGAGACACAGGTACAAAGGTTTTCCACATATCCTCTGCTACGGTATCAACCTCCATCTCTCATATCAATATCCATTATTATAATGTACATTTGTTATAATCACTGAACCTATATAGACACACCATTATCTCTTAAAGTCAATAGTTTTCATGAAGATTTACATTTGATGTTGTACAGCTTATTAATTTGTACAAATTTATAACAATATACATATTGTTATAGATTTATTTTCACTATTACAGTATCATGCAAAGGGCTTTCAAAAAGAACGTTTGCTTTTTGAGGCTGGCTTCTTTCACTTGCCAATATTCATCTAAAAATACTTTTTGCCAGGGCTTGATAGCTCATTTTTATCACTGAATAATACCAGTTGTCTATTGTACCCATTTATCCATTCACTGGCCAAAGAACATCTTAGCTGCTTCCGTGTTTTGACATCCACAAATAAAACTACTACAAACATCCCTGTGCAGGTCTTAGGTAGATATATGTTTGAATCTCTTTGGGATAAACACTCAAGAGTATAATTGATAGATTATGTGATTAATAATATATCACCAAACTGTTTTCTAAAGTGATCCTACCATTTTAGTCCTTCCTTCCGCAGTGCATGTTGGTTCTTGTTTCTTTGTATCTTTGCAACTCAGCATTGGTTGCTGCCAGGGTTCTGGATTTTAGACACTTTTAAGAGGTTTGTTGTGGTCTCTTCTTTTCATTTTAATTTGAATTTCCTTGATGATATATGACATACAGCATATTTTGCATTCTTGTTTGACATATGCATATCTTCTTTGTTGAGATGTCAAAGCCTTTGACCTATTTTTAATTAGGTTGTTTGTTTTCTTATTGTTGATGACTTTTTGTATTTATAATTTCTTTCTTCTTTCTTTTTCTTATTTTTATTTTGGTACTGGGGATTTAACACAAGAGCATTCTATTTCTTAGCTACACCTCCAGGCTATTTTTATGTGTATATCTGTAAAGTCATTTCCAAACCAAAGGCCATGCAGAATTTCTTATATGTTACTTTTAAAACTTTATAGTTTTAAACTTAAATTTTATTTTCTACAAATTTTTTGAAATTTCTAAGGTCTGTGATTCATATTTTTGCACATGGAAATCTGGTAGTTCCAGCTCTGTTTTCTGAATGACCATCTTTGTTTCCTTGTATTTTTACTTCATTCCTTTATGAAAGATAGTTGACTTTCTTTATTTATGTGGATCTATTTTGTTTTGTTGATCTCTTTTTCTCTTCTTTCAATGATGCTGCATTCTTTTACTTTTCATTTTTTTTTTAAATTGGTGCATTGTAACCAAACATCACCATGAGGTACAGGATGGTAGAGGCATACATGCACACATCACATATTTAGCCTTTTCCCAGTTTCCACCTCACTCTCTCCTCCTCCCTTCTTCTCATGTTTGGCTTAATGACTTACTTTGATATGTTTGTGAATGTACAACATGCTCTAATGCAATCTTAATAATGGTAGATTTATAGACACTTTAGAAGTCAGGCAGCGTCAATTGGTCCACTCTGTTCGTCTTCAATATTATGTTGACTATTCTGGGCATTCTACTTTTCATATAAAATTTAGAATAAATTTATTGATCTACTCACAATAACTTGATAGTATTTCAATTGATAAACTATTTTATGTTGGCTATATTTTCAGAAGAATACAGAAATTTATTCTCACATGTAGGCAATTGATTTTCAGAAAAGGCATAAAAAATCTAATAGGGAAAATATTGACTTTTCTATAAACAGGAATGGACATTTAGACATTTCTCTGCCAACAAAGACCCTGGATTCAGATCTTGAACAATATTATATTTTAAGTCAAAATGGGTCAGAGACATAGATAATGGATGAAAAGATTAAATGCACTGAAACAAAGATTTAATTGTTCTTGAAAATCTTTGTGACCTAGAATTAGGCAAATATTTCCCAAATAAGACACGAAAATCATGTACTGAAAGTGAACTAAATGTATAAATTTAATTTACTCAAAACTAAAACTTTTGCTTCCTGAAAGACACTCTTAAGGAGATGAAAAACAAATCACACAGACTGGCTAAAGATGTCTGCAAGACACATAACTCAAAAATATTTGGATCTAAAATATTCAACAAACCCTCAGAACTCAATAGATAAAAATAAAGTAACAATGAAACTGGGTAAAAGGTTTAATGAGACATCCATCAAAGACTTGCAGATTTCTAAACTCACAGGAAAAAGAAATACTCAACTTTATCAGTCCTTAAACAAATACAAATTAAAATCGTAATAAGAAACCATTTCCCACCTATGGGCTAACCTTAAAAATGAATCATAGCTCTATTAACCTATATTTTTGCCTTTTTATGATAAAATTCCAAAGTTGCACTTAGGTGTAATAATAACTGTGGAAGAACAGTAGTAGCAGTGGTAATGGAAATAATAAAACATTGATAAATCATTCTAAAATGAATTTGGTTAAGTTTGCATTTTACAGCAGGGGGAGCTATACTTTGATATACCATAGTTTATTTACATCTTTTTAAAAAATAAGTTTTTTAATAAATGAACTTTTGAGATGGCCATGTTGGCGCATGCTTTTTTTGTTGTTGTTTTCGGTGATGGTGGTGGTACTGGGGTTCCTAGAAGCCCTTCTACCTCCGGGCTACACTCCCAGACCCATTTTATATTTTTTATTTGGAAACAGGGTCTCTTAAGCCAGCCAGGCTGGCTTCAAAGCAGCGTGATTATCCTGTCTCCACCTCCCAAGCGGGGATTACAAGCATGTGCCACTACACCAGGCGCTTTGGCGCATGTTTTTAATCCCAGCATTCAGGAGGCTGAGACCAGAGGATCAGAGTTCGTGGACAGACTCAGCTACTTCTACTTAGCGAGGCCCTTTGCAACTTATTGAGACCCTGTTTCAAAATAAAGAATAATAAAATCATAGGGCAGGGGGTATAGCTCAGAGGTTGAATGCAAAAAAAAAAAATTGAATGGCTGATCAAACTTGTGTGCAATTGTCATGGATATTGAACTAAAACTATAATTACTTAAGAGCAATTGCTTCAAGTAATACTTCATTGAACATTTAAGTACCTAATTATACCTTAAGATTTAATAGTTTTTCTTTTATTACTTTTTAAAATGAATATTACTTAACCCATTTAGAATGGTAATTCAGAATTAGTATTACTCTACTAAATAAATTAGATAAGCTTGAGACAAAAATAACTTATTTAAGTCATGCTTTAGAATAATCGAGGAAGAAAATGAGGTACTATCCATATATCAACACAGTACAATAGTTTATATACAGAAATTAAGGACAGAAAAAATAATATCTGAATTGGGCAAGTATTAGATACAAAGTATTTAAATTCTACTATATTTGAACTGTTATTAATATTAGATGGGCTTCTTTTTATTTTTAATATTTCTGCTTTATAAAGTGCCATCTCTTCAAGAGAAAAGGAGAAAATAACTGGCAAAATCAAAATGAGGAGTCATTTAAGTTGCATCTTAACACCACAAAAGTAAAGCTATTTACCCTGAAACATTTCTGTTTCTATAGTCCTTGAAAGAGTTTTATGTGGAGAGGACTAGTGAATCATCCTCTCAGTCATTAAACCTTGTAGGCTGTGCTGTTGCCCACAGAGTTGATAAGCCTCAATCCTGTTTCTTTAGGTCCCGAAAAACCAGTTCCCCATGACATGCTATATTTTAGGATTTATGAGAATAAAGCAAAAGATATAAAATTGCTACCATTAAGTTGAATATAAAGGTCAAGCCATCATCCTTAGTCTGTAAAAAGTAATCTTGGAACAATTGAAGTTAGTTAAACCCCACCTCATTGCTCCTTTGTGCCTAGTTCTTTTGTGAGCCTTATGGTGGCAAAGATGGAGAAGTTCATCCTGTGGGTCATTTCAAAAGGCCAGGAAGGATAGTAGTGCAACTGGAATGATCAGAAGTACATTTCTAAAATAAATTAATGAGACTGTTTTGATTTACTATCAAGCATAATGCCAGGGTCTTGGCCTGTTTTATTTAATGTAAAAGAATAATGTTGGCAACTTTTTATCCCCCCAGGGAGTCATCCTGATTCCAACAATTCTTTTTTTAGAAAATACAGCTGAAGCCGAGTGTGATGGCACACACTTGAAATCCCCGCGCTTGGGAGGCTTAGACAGGAGGATCGCGCCAGTTTGAAGCCAGCCTCAGATTGCTTAAGAGACCCTGTTTCCAAATAAAAATATAAAATAGGTCTGGGAGTGTAGCCCGGAGGTAGAAGGCCCCTGGGTTCCATCCCCAGTACCATTAAAAAACAAAAACAAAACCCACAGCTGGACATGGTGGTGGTGCTACAAGCCTACAATCTTAATACTTGGCTAGGCTGAGACAGGAGATCACTGGTTCAAAGATAGCCTCAACAATTTAGCAAGGCCCTATTTCAAAATATAAATAAATATAAATAAATAAGTAATAAATAAGTAGATAGGGCTGGGAGTGTAGCTTAGAGGTTGAATGCCCCTGGATTTTATCCCCAGTACTAAACAAAACAAAGCAATAAAATACAAATCATGAAAGACTAAATAGTGACATTTTTGAAATTTACAGATAAGAATAAATCAGGAATAGTAGTACATTCCTGTAATCTCAGTATTCAGTACTTAAGAGGCTGGGACAGAAGGGTTATAGGTTCAAGGCTACCCTTAGCAATTTAGCCAGACTCACAGCAACCTAGTAAGACCCTGTTTGAAAAGAAGACAAAACAAAAATTTAAATTTAAATTTAACAACTTGGGAGCTTTGTGGGACATAGCTCAGAAGTAGAATGCTTCTACATTCAATCTTTTGTACTCCCCACACCTCCTACAAAAAATAACAGAAAAAATAACAGAACACTTCCAGCTACTTACTACAATTAAGGCTCTTACATATGTGCAAAACAATTCCATACAATTTCGATTCTATATGTTTAAGTATATCTGCATATTTTATATTTTTATTTTGTTTTGTTTTGTTTTTGCCATACTGGGGATTGAATTCAAGAGCATTCTACCTCCAAGTTATACCCACAGTCCTATTTTTTATTCTTTATTTTGAAACAAGGTCACACTAAGTTGTGGCAGGTCTAAGTTGTTAAGCCTAGCTGTAAACCTGCAATCCTCCTGTCTCGGTCTCCCAAATACTGGGATTACAAACTTGTACCACCATGCCTGGCCATGCACATTATATTTCTTAGCAATAAATTAAGTATTTTTGCCTTCACTGGATAATCTGAGCTATAGATAAAATTTATTTTGTAGGAAATCTACTTCTGTATTTATATTCTCTGTGAATAGGAATATAAAAATTTGTCTTTCTCACTGTGATTTTATTCTTCAAACAACTAAGATTAGTAATGATTAATATTAATTGAATAGTAAAAGCTCTTCTCATTCTCTCTGTATCTGTGTTTTGTGAGAAGATATATGTTAAGATAAAAACATGGATGGCTATGTATTTCTTTCTATGTAGCTTAGCTAAACTGAAATTTGAAAATCTTAAATTTCAATTTCATCTATAGATATACTCAAACCCACTTCTTAAAATATTTATCTTAAAACCTGCTTATGTTTTCTAATGGCTTAAACAATAATCTAAGTTTCAGAGAGATAGTTGGATTGCACATTAACTTTGCATAACTTAGATGCCAAGAATAATGTAGCTGTTCCCTTTCTTTGGTGTCATTCAGTCTGGTCTTTCCTAAAGAACCACCCCCTGGTAAGTAGGGAAAAATCAACTACATTTGCTATCCAGCTTAAAACTCAGACTGACCAAATTAATAAATCAAGATAGATGGCTGCTTATTGGTTCCCACCATAGCACAAGCATCTAGAAGTAGAGAGTATAGTTGGGGGATGGGGCCCTGGCCTCAGGCCATCCCTGGCTGAGCAGTAACTACCATCTGTTGCTTGGTATATGAGGTCTGTGTCATGTTATACGTAGGTGTACCTAGACTTTGATGCTTAAATTTATGGTCCATTAGCTTCTGTTTTACCCCAGTTCTAGAATGAGTTTTATTATTTAAGGACAACCAGACCAAGGATTTGCTTATAACATAAACTCATATGAGATCTGGGTGTGAATCTTGGACAAAGTAATTTTCTCTATAGATTATTTGTACTAACATAGGGATCTTGGTAAGTCTCTCAAGTGTTTTTGATACACTAATAAGTGAATGAATGTCTCTAGTGAAATGAAAGTCAAATGTCTTTGCTGTCAGGGAGTTTAGTGCCACCAAGAGAACTTTGATAAGTCTATTGCTGGGTTGTTGGCACCAAGCCCTTGGTGTTTGAAATGAATGGTGACCTAACTATTGTGTTCTACCTTAATATAAGTGCCTTTTTCTTGAAGAAGACCCAGGAAAAAAATAATTCAGAACATCTGTCTGCTAGTCATTTCTCTGGCCTCAGTGACTCATCCATTTCTCCTGTAAATTTCATAGGGTCAGAAATGATCTGGCTTCTTTGTTTGATGTTACTATTTAGACTTCTGTGGTTCAACCCACACATCCCTGTTCTTGTTATGCTAAACAAAGAGATAAAGGAATTTGACAATGTTTTCCCATGATAATATCCTAGCTCTCAAGGTTATTGACTGCTTCCAAATCATATTTTTAAATGTCAAAAACTGAATCTTTCCTTTTGATTTTTTCTATAATAACTTTTAATCTCCTTAAAGCAGAAGGACAGAGTAGGCAAAGGGCATGTGGTACAAAAAAAGTTTCTAAGGTTAAAAACACACATTAATAACCTTAGACCATCACACTTCCTACAGCTTTGTTTTTAACCTTATAGTTCTAAAATTAGGCTATAAATATAAAGTATATGGAATTCAAAAGAAACTCTTCATCTAGGAATTTGTATCAGAATAAAAAAATACTTACACAAAATTTGATAAAGTATAAAACATAAGAAATTGGGCATATTTTTATGACAAAAATAATGGTAAAATTATAAACAACTTATTAAAGAAGTTGCCTTTCAAATAGTTGCAAGAGCATTGGTACCTACAATTATGTTTTCAATTCATGAATATTTAGTTATTTTCTTTGACATTTTTATGTGGTTCATATTGGAAAAGGTATACATTCACACAGTGCTTGGTGCCCTCCCCCAACTCTTACCCTTTCACCCCTTGGCAACAATGAGTGTCTGATTGACCATATTATATACACACTTATACACATATTTAAATGTAGCAGCTTCATTAATCAACCTCAGCCTTCTTCCTTTCCTACCCTTCCTTTCTAGATTTCTGAGGTTTCCCCACCATTATCTGGAGCCCCTCTGGTATCCTTAATATTCCTCATTTGGGTGTATTAAAGAAAAAAATATATCCCTTCTCTTCCTGTGCTTTGCTGATCTCACTTAACCTAATGTTCTCCAGGTCTTTCCATCTTCTTGTGAATGACATGATTTTGTTCTTCATTATTGCTGAGTAGAATTCCATTGTATGCATTTCCCATAATTTTGCAATCCATTCATTTGTTGATGGAGACCTAGGTTGGTTCCATATTTTGGAACCAATTAAGAATTGTGCTTCAATGAACATGAGTATGCATACGTTACTGTATTTCTCTGATTTAAACCCATTGGAAAGATAAGAGGAAGTAGTATAGGCAGATCATATGGTGGATCCATTCCCAGTTTTCTAAGGAATCTCTACACTGATCACAATAGCAGCTGAAGTAGTTTGCACTCCCACCAACAGTGTAAAAGAGTTCCTCTTTCCCCACATCCTTGTCAGCATTTGTTCTTGACTTCTTTATGCTTGTCACTCTGATTGGGGTTATGTTGAAAGCCAAGGCCAGCTAGTCCAGTGGGGCGCGAGTTTGCTCGCGGTCGAGGGTCTCAGTAAAGGTGGGGAAGGATAGAGTGATTTTCCCACAGATTCTTATCTGTAGCGGTTCTTTCCTAGGAAAATAACCCTATGATCGGCGCTTTAAAAAAGAACCTGACATGGATCAATGCTTCTTATGCAATCGAACACTTTATTTTTGACACAAGATGTTTTATATATTCCCCTCTCCCAGTGAATTTCTAGTAAAAAGAAGTGCAAAACACCCAAAGTAAAAAAGAGAGATACACATGCAAATTACTAACCCTGAACAAGACAAAAGTAAGGCCTGGGCTATCCCAGGCTTTTTGTGATTGAAATCAGTCCCATTATCTCAGGTGGGTCTTGTGCTCCTGAGCACAGCCCCCTTTGACCTTGCAGCTGCAGAGGGCTTCTATTTGGCTTAAAGTCACACCCAAAATCATTTGACGAGTCCGGTTTGTTTTTAGGAGTTTTCTTTAACCCTTTCGGAGCTCTCGTTCCTAGGGCTTAGTCCAATGTCCTCCTTTATATATAATGGGGGACGGGGTCCAAGATTCCAGCTTTTATATAATTATTATTCGTGTTCCTTTATGATGATTTAGGGAATTTCGATGAACGTCTACTGGATTTTATTTGCAATATCATCCGCTTTCTGAAAACTTAAACAAACTCATGACACAGTTTAGCAAGTAGATTCCAAGAAATAACACAAAGTCTCTAGATTTAGTTGTCAAGATATATTTCTCTAGCAGCTGAGCAATTTTCCTCAAACGATAGACTTATTAGAAGCCTTTCCCTCTTTTAATAATCCATATTCCTATCACTAACCCTCTGCAACTTTCTTTTCTTTTCTGATTACCCTAATTCTCTCTTTCCCATTCGGGCCAATCTCAGGATAAGCTCTTCTTCATACAAAAATACTTTCTTATTCCCACCATATTTTCTTTCTTTCATCTTTACACATCTATTTTATCTGTCCTTTGTTTTGACATAGCTATTTTTAACCAGGTGGTGTCGCTGTATTGAAGGGCTGTATTGAAGGTGGACTGGAATGCTGCTTCTAATTACCATTTGAACAAGGCTCATCTAATTACCATTTGAGCAAGGCTGAAAGTTTCACTCACAGTCCTAATCCTTTTTCCCCATCGGAGCAATTCGTTTGGAGAGTTAAAAGAATCATTACCAAAAGGATAGTAGTTATGAAAGAATATCTAAGAGTGGAGGAGTCTTTTGGCCATAGACGATGCCCTCTCTCTGGGCTAATTGCCGATGACTACATGGATTCTCACACATGTAGATGCCGAGATGGAGTGGGCAGCAAAGTCTTGGCAGGGTTAGATGGAATCTCAGTGTAGTTTTGATTTGCATCTCCATGATGGCTAAGATGTTGAAAATTTTTTACATTTGTATCTCTTGTATCATTGTATATCTTGTATCTTTGTATTTTACATTTGTATCTCTTCTTTTATGAACTGTCTATTCAATTCAGTTGCCCATTTATTAATTGGTTTATTTGTTTTGCTAATGTAAAGACTTCTGAGCTCTTTGTATGTTCTGGCTATTAGCCCTCTATCAGAATGGTGGCTGGTAAAGATCTCACATACTGTAGGTTTTCTCTTTAGGTTATTGATGGTTTTGTTGGTAAGCAGAATGTTTAGTTTTATGTCATCCCACTTGTTAATTCTTATTTTAATTTCCTGTACATTAGAGGTCTTGTTGAGAAAGCTACTGCCTGTGCCTATATGTTGAAGTGTTGAGCCTATGGCCTTATTTAATAATTTCACAGTCTCTGGTTTAATTTCCCAGTCTTTGATCCATCTCGAGTTGGTTCCTATGCAAAATGAGAAGTAAGGATTTAGTTCCATTTTTCTACAAATGAATAGCCATTTCTCCCAGCACCATTTGTTGAAAAGGCTGTCTTTTCTCTAGTGTGGGATTGTTTCTGTATCTTCTATTCTGTTCTATTGGTCTATATGACTGTTGTTTTGCCAATACCAGTCTGTTTTTACTACTATTGCTATGTAGTATAAGTTGAAGTCAGGGACTGTCATGACTCCTGCATGGTTCTTATTGCTGAGGATTGCTTTGGCTATTCTGGGTCTATTTTTTCTCCATATAAAATTTATGACTGATTTTTCTAGCCCTATGAAGAATGTCATTAGTATTTTGATAGAAATTGCATTGAATTTATAGATCACTTTTGGCAGATCGGCCATTTGGATGATATTTATTCTGCCTATTCATGAGCAAGGGAGATCTTTCTATCTTCCAAGATCTTCTTCAATTTTTTTCCTTAATGTTTTACAGTTTTCATCATAGAGGTCTTTTATGTCTTTGGTTAGGTTTATTCCTAGGTATTTTATTGGTTTTGAAGATATTGGGAATGGGATTGTTTTCTTTCTTTCATTATGGATTCATTGTTGTCATACAGAAAAGCAACTAATTTCTTTAGATTAGTTTTGTATCGTGCAACTTTGTTGAATTGGTTAATCAGCTGCAGTAGTCTTTGGGTTGAGTTCTTTGGGTTTTCTCGATAAAGGATTTTGTCATGTGCAAACAAGAATAATTTTAATTCCTCTTTTGCAATTTGAATTCCTTTGATATCCTTCTCTTGTCTTATTGCTGTGGCAAGAGTCTTGAGGACTATATTGAAAAGGAGTGGTAATAGTGGGCATCCTTTTCTTGTTCCCTTTTTTAGAGAAAATTCTTACAGTTTCTCCCCATTTAATATGATGTTGGCTTTGGGTTTATTGTATATTGTCTTAATGATGTTGAAATATGTTCCTTCTATTCCAATTTTCTGCAGTTTTTTTTTTTTTTTTTTTTTTTTTTTTTTTTTTTTTTTTGGTGGTACTGGGGTTCCTGGAAGCCCTTCTATCTCCGGGCTACATTCCCAGACCTATTTTTACATGTTTATTTGGAAACAGGGTCTCCTAAGCCAGCGCACGCGGCTAGCTTTGAACCTGTGCGGTCCTCCTGTCTCTGCCTCCCAAGCGCGGGGATTACAAGCGTGCGCCACCACGCCCGGCTCTGCAGTTTTTTTTTTTAACATGAAAGCATGTTGGATTTTGTCAAATGCTTTTCAGCATTATGTAGGGTTTTCTTTCTCAGTTCTATTTCTGTGGTGAATGACATGTATTCATTTGCATATATTGCATATATTGAAGCAGCCTTGGTCATGTTGTACAATTCTCTTAATATGGTTTTGAATGCATATAGCTGGTATTTTGTTTAGAATTTTTGCATCTATATTCTTCAAGGATATTGGTATATTATTTTATTTCTTTGATGTATCTTTATTTGATTTGGGGATTAATGTAATACTGGCCTATGAGAAAAAAAATTTTGGAGAATCCCATCTCTTTCTTTTTTTTTTTTAACAATTTTTTATTGAACATACATAGTATACATTTAAACTATATTTGGTGCCCTCTCCCCCCAGCCCCCATTTTCCCTTCCCCCCTCCCACCAATGGTTGTCCAGGTTAACCATGTCTTATTCATAATTTTACACATGTTCAGGTGTAGACCCTCATTAATCAAGATCAGCCTTCCTCCTCTCCTATCTTTCCATTCAAACTTAGCTAGTATTTCCCCTCTAATATCTGGAGTCCCACTGGTATCCTCTGTGTTTCCTAGTTTGGGCATATTAGAGGAAACATATGTATCTTCTCCTTCTGTGCTTGGCTGATCTCACTTAACATAATGTTCTCCAGGGCTTTCCATCTTCTTGCAAATGATTTAATTTTGTTCTTCTTTATGCTGAATAGAATTCCACTGTGTGTATTTCCCACAGTTTTGCTATCCATTCATCTGTTGATGGTGATCTGGGTTGGCTCCATATTTTGGCTATTACAAATTGTGCTGCTATGAACATAGGTATGCATAGGTTGCTGTGTTTCTCTGAATTCAACCCCTTTGGAAAGATACCCAGGAGTGGTATAGCTGGATCATATGGTGGATCTATTCCCACCTTTCTTAGGAATCTCCACACAGATCTCCATAGTGGCTGAACTAGTTTGCATTCCCACCAACAGTGTAAAAGAGTTCCTCTTTCCCCACATCCTCACCAGCATTTGTTGTTGTTTGATTTCTTTATGTTTGCCACTCTGACTGGGGTTAGATGGAATCTCAGTGTAGTTTTGATTTGCATCTCCCTGATGGCCATTGATGAAGAACATCTTTTCATGTATCTATTGGCCCTTTGTATCTCTTCTTTTGTGAAGTGTCTATTTAGTTCATTTGCCCATTTCTTGATTGGGTTGTTTGTTTTGCTAGTGTAGAGTCTTTTGTGCTCTTTGTATATTCTGGATATTAGCCCCTATCAGAATGGCGGCTGGTAAAGATCCTTTCCCATTCTGTAGGCTTCCTCTTTAGGTTATTGATAGTTTCCTTTGATGAGAAGAAACGTTTTAGTTTGATGTTATCCCACTTGTTTATTCTTGCTTTAATTTCCTGAGCTTTGGAGGTTTTGTTGAGAAAGTTACTGCCTGTGCCAATATGTTGTAGTGTTGAACCTATGCTCTCCTCTACTAACTTCACAGTCTCAGGTCTAATTTCTAAGTCTTTGATTCATCTTGAGTTGATTCCTGTGTTTGGTGAGATATAGGGGTTTAGATTCATCTTTTTACAAATGGTTAGCCAGTTCTCCCAGCACCACTTGTTGAAAAGGCTGTCTTTTCTCCAGCATATGTGTTTGGCCCCATTGTCAAAGATTAATTTACTAAAGATGTGTGGGTTTGTTTCTGTATCTTCTATTCTAACCCACTGGTCAGTATATCTGTTTTTGTGCCAGTACCATGCTGTTTTTACTACTATTACTCTATAATATAGTTTGAAGTCTGGGATTGTAATGCCTCCTGCATGTTTCTTATTATTGAGAATTGCTTTGGCTATTCTAAGTCTTTTCTTTTTCCATATGAAGTTCATGATTGATTTTTTCTAGGTCTCTGAAGAATGTCACTGGTATTTTAATTGGAATTGCATATAATCAATAAAACAAAAAGTTGGTTCTTTGAAAAGATTAATAGAATTGATAAACCCCTGGCCAACCTAACCAAAAGAAAAAGAGAATCAACTCAAATTATCAAAATTAGAAATGAAAAAGGAGATATCACCACAGATAGTGAAGAAATTCAAAAGATTATCAGAAACTACTTTAAAAATTTATACTCCAATAGACTTGAAAACCTGGAAGAAATTGATAGATTTCTAAGCACAGTTAACCTTCCTACACTCAGCCAAGAGTACATAACAAGCCTAAACCAACCAATTACAACTAAAGAAATAGAAACGGCAATAAAAATTCTTCCACCAAAGAAAAGCCCAGGCCCAGATGGGTTCCCAGCTAAATTCTACAAAACCTTCAGTGAACAACTAATACCAATACTTCATAACATGTTCCGGGAAATTGAAAGAGATGGAACTCTCCCAAATTCCTTCAATGAGGCCAGTATCACATTAATCCCCAAACCAAATAAAGACACCTCAAGAAAGGAAAACTACAGACCAATATCCTTAATGAACATAGATGCAAAAATTCTAAACAAAATACTAGCTATACACATTCAAAACTATATCAAGAGAATAATACATCATGACCAAGTCGGCTTCATCCCAGAAAAACAAGGCTGGTTCAACATACGCAAATCAATACATGTTATTCACCACATAAATAGAACCAAGAACAAAAACCACATCATCATAGCAATAGATGCTGAAAAAGCATTTGACAAAATCCAACACCCATTTATGTTAAAAACACTGCAAAAAATTGGGATAGAAGGAAAGTACTTCAACATCATCAAGGCAATATACTGCAAACCCAAAGCCAACATTATATCGAACGGGGAAAAACTGCAAGAATTTCTGCTACAGTCAGGAACAAGACAAGGATGCCCACTATCACCACTTCTTTTCAATATAGTCCTTGAGACTCTTGCTGCAGCAATCAGACAAGAGAAGGAAATCAAAGGAATTCACATAGGAAGAGAGGAATTAAAATTATTCTTATTTGCAGATGACATGATACTTTATCTGGAAGACCCAAAGAACTCAACCAAAAGACTTCTGGAGCTGATTGACAAATTCAGCAAAGTCGCAGGTTACAAAATCAACCTAAAGTAATCAGTGGCTTTTCTTTATGCCAACAACGGATCCACAATGAAAGAAACAAAGAAAACAATTCCATTCACTATAACCTCAAAACCAATAAAATACCTAGGGATAAACCTAACCCAAGATGTAAAAGACCTCTACAACAAAAACTATAAAACATTAAAGAAAGAAATTGAAGAAGACCTTGGAAGATGGAAAGATCCCCTGTGTTCATGGATAGGCAGAATAAATATCATCAAAATGGCCATTCTGCCATCTCTTTCAATTTCCCAGAACATCTTGTGAAGTATTGGTATTAGTTCTTCTCTGAAGGTTTTGTAGAATTCAGCTGGAAATCTATCAGGGCCTGAGCTTTTCTTTGATGGCAGAATATTTATTACTGTTTTTATTGCTGTTTTTATTTCTTTGCTTGCTTTGGACGGTTTAGGCTTGCTATTTCCTGTTGGTTCAATTAAGGTAGGTTATATGTGCTTAGAAATCTACCAATTTCTTCCATGTTTTCCATTCTATTGGAGTATAAATTTTCAAAATAGTTTCTGATAATCCATTGAATTTCCCCACTGTCTGTGGTGATGTCTCCTTTTTAATTTCTGATTTTAATGATTTGCATTGATTCTCTCTTTCTTTTGGTTATGTTGGCCAGGGGTTTGTCAATCTTATTAATCTTTTCAAAGAAGCAGCTTTTTTGTTATGTTGATTCTTTGAATTATTATTTGTTCTCTATTTCATTTATTTCTGCTCCAATTTTAATAATTTCTTGCCTTCTGCTGGCTTTGGGATTAGACTGTTGCAGTTTTTCTAAGTCCTTGACATGTGGCATTAGGTTGTTTATTTAACTTCAGGAATTTTTTATTTCTCCCCTTATTTCTGATCTTCCCCAGTCATCATCCAATAGTATCATTCAATCTCCATGTATTTAAATAGTTTTTTTTTTTTTGGGGGGGGGTCTTCCTGTTGTTGATTTCTACTTTCATTCCATTGTGGTCTGAAAATATTCCAGGAATTATATTTCATCTTTTGAATTTGCTGGTGCTTGCTTTGTAGTCCAGGATGTGATCTCTTTTGGAGAAGGTTTTATCAGGTCTGAGAAAAATGTGTATTCTGTTTCTGGTTGAAATATTCTGTATATGTCTATTAGGCTTATTTGGTTTGTAGTTTTCTTTAGATCTGAAGAGTCTTTACTCATATTTTGCCTTGAAGATTGATCTAGTGGCATGAGAGTTGTTTTGAAGTCCCACAGTATTATTGCATTTGGATCTACTTGCGATCTGATGTCCTGGAGGTTTTTTCTTTTAACAAATTTGGGTGCACCCGCATTGGGGGTATAAACATTTACTATCATTATATCTTCTTGGTGAATTGTTCCTTTTAATAAAAGGAAGTGCCCTGCTTTGTCCTTTCTGATGTGTTTTAGCTTAAAGCCTGCTTTGTTGGATATCAGCGATGCTCTCCCTCTGCCCATTTTTGGTCTCCATTAGCATGATATACCTTTTAACATATTTTCACTTTCAGCCTATGAATGTCATTGGATATAAGGTGAGTTTTTTGCAAGCAGCATATATTTGTATTAAACTTTTAATCCACATTGGCAATCTATGTCTTTTAATTGGTGAATTAAAACCTTTGACTTTCAGGATTATTATTAAAATATGATTTTTCCTGTCATTTTGTGTTCTACTGTTCCATAAAATGTTATTTCTCCTTTGCTTAGTTGCTCTGCTGATCAACTTTATCTCTTCTCTGGTTCTGAATTTGCTTCTTTTTCTTCTTTATGGTTTATTTCATTAAGTATTTTCTCTAATGTTGGCTTCATGTCCATGAATTTTTTGAGATTCTGCTTATCTTGAAGCACTTTTGTTTCTCCATCAGTTTTGAATAAAAGCCCTTCCAGATATAGCAGTTTTGTTTGCAAGTTGTTTTTTTCCAGGGTCTGGATTACATCATACTAGTGTTTCCTGGCATTCATGACTTGGGTTGTAAAGTCTGGGGTGATTTTTAATTTTTTTTTTTGCTTCTGTATGTCACCCATTATTTTGTTTTCATTGCTTTTAAAATTCTTTTCTTAGCCTCTATGTTGGTCATTTTAATTATTACCTTTTGTGGGGAGGTCCTTCTTCGATCTTGCCTTAACAGTGTTCTGTATGTCTCATGTAGGTGTACGTCCAAGTCTCTTTTCATGTTTGGTAATTCTCTGAAATTATTTCTTTGAAGAGATTATGAATACTATTGGTCTATACCTCTATCCCTTCTTCAATGACTTTTATCTGTAAGTTAGGACATTTCATATTGTTTCATAGTTGTTAGATATTTAGGGTTTTTTTTTTTGCTGTAATGACTTCTGTATGCTGTTGACTCAGCTTTCAATTTTTAATAAACTGTCTTCTAACAGTGAAAGTCTATTTTCCATTTCATCTAATCTTTCAGAATTTCTTTCTATTGCTGTTTTCATTTCATTTATTAACTCTTTCATTTCATTCCATACCTCTTTCTTATTCTTTCTTAATGTCTTCATTTCCTCCTTCATTTTCTCTACACTTCCTCTGAAGCCTTTCATCATATTGAAGATCAGGATTTGGAATCTCCTTGCATTTCGTGTACATCAGTGTGTGTGATTCTACTGGTAATCTGTCTGATCCAATTTTAGCAGTCAGAATTTAGAAGTGTCAGTAGTTCTGTGCACTGGTAACCAGTGCTCTTTTCAATGGTGAGGGTTCTGTTAGGGGAAAGAAACTGTCACAATGTGTATAGGAGTCAGGTAAAGTAAAGGATATGATTAAGTTGAGTAAGAATTTAAGTATAATAAGGTAGTATCTGGTTGAGAATGAGAGGAGGTTAGATAGTAGGATTCTTGTAGTTAGTAAAGTATTTAGGTATGGAGATATGAAATAGCTTGAATATAAATCAAGGAGATAAAATAAAAGAAACAGTTTTGAGAGAAGAGAGTCAACAGGCTAGAGTTAGGAAGTTTGTAAAAGGAATGGGATAAGGAGCAAGCAAATATGCACAAAACAATTATACAAAACTAACAATTATAAATCAATGACAAAAAACAACCAAAAGAAAAAAAGGAATTAAAAAAGGGAGAACAAAAAGAAAAAAGAAAAGGAAAAAGCTAGCAACAGTGTGAGAGAAAAACCAAACCAAACCAAAAAAAAAAAAAAAAAAAACAGAAAAACAGCAGTCCTGCTAACTTACATATATATATATATATATATATATATATATATATATATATATATATATATATATATATATACATGGCTTGAGCCTGTGTAATATCTGTATGCCTGTTCACTGTGATAGATTTTGGAGTTTGTTCCAGTGTCTATTTCTAAGCTATTCAGCTTTTGGACCCAATTTATGAGTGTTTTGTCCCTCTTTCACCTCTGATAGCTTTGTGTTTAGGTATCAGGGCATCGGTGTCACTGTTAATGAGTTTTGTGTAAGCCCTCCAGCCCTGGGCTCCATGCTTTCTGGCCTTGGCACTGCATTCTCAGGCCTTGTTCTCTGTGTCTTACCACCCTGGGCCTGCACCTCCCTACCCTTACAGGCAGAGGGAGTCCAGTGTAGTCTTGAATAAACCCCCTTTGTCCCCCATGTAGGCACCACACCTTGAGTACTATGAACCCTTCCTGTGTCTCTGGAGGTTCCAACTAGACTACTGCCAAAATGAGCCACCAGGTCCTAGCCCACCAGGGTCCCGTGGCTTCTCTGGTTGGTGCTCTGGGATCAGTAAGGAGACCTAGTTACCTTGCTGTCTTGTGGGTCAGGTGAATCTCTAGAGGGTAAAGTGCACTGCTGCAGCTGCCACTTCTGTTGAGCGCATGGGCTTTTGGATTTTTTTCTGCATCCCTGAAGCATGGTGCTGGTCACTCAAGATATTGGAGCTCTGCTGCCACTTTTTGCACTTCAATTTATTAGAATATTTGTTGGGATTTCTCAGGGCTGCAGTGTTGGAGCTAGTAAACACGTTTCAGGCCAGTGGCTGAAGATGGTGTTGGCTGCTACACCAGGTCAGTCACAGGCTCAGGCTTTCTGCAGTGGATTTCACATTCAGAGCACGGGATTTCCCTCTGCCGTGATTCACATTTGTTTTTGTTCATGAGTATCTCCCACTGCTTTGTTTGTTTTGTCTTTTATTTATTCTGGCTAATGAGATGTGCTATGTCCTGCAGTCACCATTTTGAAGTTCTCTGATGCCTACAATTCTTAAAGCTCTTAAAAATAAATAAGGAAAGAATAGGCATTCTATTGAAACATAAGGCGTATACCCAGCATTTACAGGTTAGTTATTAAGAAAATAAAAATTATAATAAGATATGATTCCTCTTTATAGATAAAAGTTTAACAAAATGCTACAGGACAGGAAGTGAAAACCATCAGTGAAACTGACACTTCCTCATAGTAGCATTAAAGATATATAATAGCTGAAATTATAGGTCTGGAAAATTACATAATTCTAGATAGAAATTCCTGCCTTTCTGGTTATTAACTTTGTAAATATGGCAAGTATCTTTTTCCTTTATGATCTTTAGATATTACTCCTCTAATTGGAAGTAATAATGTAAACCTCAAAAGGTCATTGGTAGGTGTATGTCTGACAATATATGTATATTATACTTGACATGGTAAGCACCAATAAAGAAGTATTTGTATTAGTAGTGAGTAAATTGCTTAAACTACTTATGGACTGAAATTTGACTCTGTGTGTGTGTGTGTGTGTGTGTGTGTGTGTGTGTGTGTGTGTATGTGTAGTCAAATGGCCTTAAATATATGTTGTGAGTTATATTTCTAGAAAATTTTCAAACAAATGATCAAATGTATATATATAATGTATGAAATTTATTTTAATCATAGCTCATTATAATAGCAATACAATTAAAAACAAATACCCCAAATTGTGGCTTTATCACAGTTTGGTACATCGACTACTGAAATCTAGCATTTGTTGTATCCATTTCAGTTCTGTGTGACTTGTCCTTTTGTTTCTCCAGTATCAGTCATACGTTTTAAAGAATTTTACTATATTTTAATCTGCAATTTATTTAAACCTGGAGAGTTTTCTGGTGTTCTTAATTTTTTGTTTTCTTTAACAATATATCTATGTATGTTTTATGACATTGGTATATTTTTATTACATATTTAAATTGCAAGCCACACCCTTCAAAGAAGTGTATGCTAGGCTCAGAGCTGTGGCACAGGCCTGTAACCCCAGCACTTGGTAGGCTGAAACAGGAGGATCACAGGTTTGAGTTCAGCCTCAGCAAATCAGTGATAAATATTTCAAAAATAAATTAATTAAAAGGGCTAAGTGTATAGCTTAGATATTTTCAGTGGTTACAATTTTTTTATTATTTTCCAATCTGATCATTGTAATGTGCTATTTCATTGCTTGTTTTAAAAAATATCCTTCGGTGTTATACTAGCACACAGTCAATTATCCTTCATTGAAATCAGCTCATTCTGACTCCAAATTACTTTCTGTACTTATTTTCTATGACTTAAAGGTATCAGACCTTCCTGGTGTTAAGCCGACCCACCATGTCTTCAGTCATACATTGTTAATCCCCATGTTCCTTAGGATCTTCATTCATATATATGAATTGAACCAGCCCCACCCAATGCCCATTATGCTGAAACAGTTATAAAGTTATAAAGACAAAGTGAAGCACTGCTTTCTCTACTAATTATTCTACCTTTTAAATCCTTGCTGAAAAAATAGTATTTTAATATTTGAATTACTATAAATGTTTAACTTATGCCTCTTAAAACATTACCTGCATTAAATTATATACTGTAGATTTTTATGATAAATACTTACTTATTTTCTCACTGGGTCAAACCTTCCTATATAGATAGTTTTCAGATTTAGTATTGTGTGAACAGAATCATAGTTCTCAAATAATAGATGCTTATGAATGTTTATTAGGTAAGTGAATGAATATTTACCCAAGTTGAAGAATAGAAAGGAATAGGAATGAGTTAAATATAAATTATAAAAACATAATCTGTAAGTAATTTTTAAAATAATAATTACAATCAAAATAAGCCTTAAATCCTTATAGTGTTTAACTAATTCCACTCTTTTTGAGACATAGAGTTAATAGCATTTTATGAATGTATTTATTGTTTATTTTTATTTTTGGTGGTACTGGGGTTCCTGGAAATCCTTCTACCTCCAGGCTACACTCCCAGACCCATTTTATATTTTTTTAATTAGAAACAGGTTCTCTTAAGCCAGCGAGGCTGGCTTGGAACCAGTGCGATCCTCCTGTCTCTGCTCCCAAGCACGGGGATTACAAGCATGTGCCACCAGACCTGGCTTGCATTTTTATGAATTTAATAAATTCTTCTTATTTACTTATTTTTTGCAATAGGGTCTCATTAAATTGTCTAGGCTGGCCTTGAACTTACAATATTTTCCCCAAGCCTCAAGAGTAGCTGGATGTTTCAACTGGCTCAAGTTTACAATTTTTTTCCTCTTTAAAAAACAAAAATATATCTTGAATCAGAGGTTTGGTTGTGGCATTTTGATCTTATGCAACTTTCAAGGTCACATAGGGTTTTAAGAGGAGCTTTCAAATATTCTCTCTAGGGCATCCTCTCTTGGTACTTGAACTTCAATTATCTTAAGTGTATTTAGTGTATTTAGAAAAATAAGCTAAAATCTAAGAATAAATAGGTCTTAGAGAAGATACCTTATAATTGGATTGTATTCTTTTGTCTGTGATTTTTTTTTTTTTGGCAATTGGTTTGATAGAATTTCCATATGAACACATCTGATACAGTTTAAAACTAGAAAAAGCAGCCGGGCGTGGTGGCGCATGCTTGTAATCCCCGTGCTTGGGAGGTGGAGACAGGAGGATCGCACAAGTTCGAAGCCAGCCACGCTGGCGTAAGAGACCCTGTTTCCAAATTTTAAAAAAAGTATAAAAATAGGTCTGGGAGTGTAGCCCGAAGGTAGAAGAGTTTCCAGGAACCCCAGTACCACACAAAAAAAGCTGTGTTTCATAGCTACAGATATGGTTTCTAAAATAATAACATTATATACACACACGAGTGTGTGTATATGCATGTGTGCAACCATCGCAAAACAATATAAAATGTTGTTTTAAATAAGAATTCAAGCATTCCTTAATATAGAAGCATACTGATTTTTTAAAAAGGATTTATAACTGAGGGTTATAAATCTCTTCTGTTTTGACATTCTTTATTGCCAAGAGAAAATGTTTTCAGAAAATAAGGGAGTGTGTATGCCTTGCAGAATGATTTTTTAAAAAAATACTATAAGATGCATATGTGTTTGAGGTGTATAGATATCATTGTGATACAAATCCTTACAGCCAAGGCCGGGTGTGCTGGCACATGCTTGTAATCCCAGCATTTGGGAGGCAGAGACTGGTAGATCGTGGTTTGCAGACAGCCTCAGCTACTTAGTGAGGCCCTTTTCAACTCAGTGAGACCCTGCTTCAAAAAAAAAATAAGATTAAAAACTAGGGTTGGGGACTGTTGGTTGGTGGTACCTGGGTTCAATCCTCAGTACTGAAACAAAAACCATACAGCCAGAGTAACATTCTTTAGGAAGTGAACACCAGGGTTTGACAATTTTTGTGGGATGCCATATTTGCACTGAGCTAACCACGATGCTTGATTAGTAGTTCTTTGGTCTACAATGGCACATTATAAACATTATGCCTATTATGAACATTATGTGCCATTATGCCTATAAATCTGTACCCTCAGATAGTACCAGTTCCTGGAAAGAACTGTTATGTAGAGTGCTAATATTTAACTTCTACTTAATTGCCTGGGTCTAAATTTGAGAGTAATCCTTGCTCCTCTGGATTTACTCAACCACTGAATAACAAGGCTTAGCAACTATCTTCTTCATGTCTCTTGAGGCCAACCAACTTTTACCCACTGAAACCTCTACTATTACTTGGGCCAGCACTTGCTAGATTGTTCTCAGGGTGTCTTAAATTTTCCTGATGCTTCCTGTTTCTCTCCATCTGGTCCAGCTCTTACAATATTTCTAGTGTGTTCTTCCTAAAATATGAGTTGGATTGCTTGTTCACCCACCTGCAAACCTTTCCAATTTCTTTGAGGGTCAATTTCACACAACTTTTAAAGGCCTTCATGGCCTGAACACTATGCATTTTTTTTTAATTTTATGTACCTGCAAAATCTGCCTTTTTATCCTGTTTCTGCTTCTGGGGACAACTTATTTCCAGATAATACTTGGTCAGTGCTATCTTTAAGAGTTTGTACTTATAAATATCCTACTTGCCCAACCCTTCAATATTCACATCATTTCTAGGCATAATATCTCCTTTGCTTTAAGGCTAGTTTTAGGATCAAAAAATTTTAGATAATGGTGCCAAAAACCAGACTTTTCAACAAATGATCCTGAGAAAACTGAATATTCAAATTAAAAACATAAACTTAAACCATCACTTATATTTTATGCAACCGTGAAGTCAAAATAAATATAAGACCTTCCAGTCTTTTAGACTATAGCTGTAAGAATGCTGACCATGACAGAATTTGATATCAGGGAAGTGGGTTTGCTACTGTATTTGACTATGTGAATTGTGACTCTTTGGAACAGGTTTGTCAGAGAAAGTGAGAAGTGCCAAACTGTGGCAAAAATGTGAACAATAGAGACTATGCCCAGGAGATATTGGAGAGCCAAAGAGGACTGTATAGGGGAATGGAGTAAACTCTTTGTGTATTACACCTTGGCAAAGAACTTATCTGTATTGTGCCTGTATCCTGAAATTTTGTGCAAGGCTGAATTTAATGATGGACTAATTAATAAACTATTGGAGGAAATGTTATAACAGCAAAATAACCAAACTGTATTATGGATGTTGATATCCATATTCAGAAATTGTAAATTAAATTTTGTGAGCTGAAAGTAAGGTAGAGACATTACTGATTTGCAGTCTAGCCAGAAAGGCATATCTAGACTGCAAATCAGTAATGTCTCTTTGGAAAGATTCCCAGGAGTGTTATAGTCATACCACTGGATCATATGGTGGATCCCTTCCACATTTTCCAAGGAATCTCCATGACACTAAACTAAAAAGTTTCTGCTCATCAAGAATTTAAAGATGGCTGGGCATGGTGGCACACACTTGTAATCCCTGCGCCTAGGACGCTGAGACAGGAGGATCATTCAGGTTTGAAGCCAGCCTCCACTGCCTTAAGAGACCCTGTTTGCAAATAAAAAATATAAAATAGGTCTGAGAGTGTGGTCCGGAGGTAGAAGGTCCCTGGGTTCCATCCCCAGTACCACCATAAAAAAAAAAAAAAGAATTTAAAGAGAAAGCCTACAGATGGGAGAAGATCTTTGGAAGCTAATTCTAAAATAAAAATCTACAATATAAAAAGTACTTACAAGAACACAAAAAATAACCAAAAATCCAATCAAGAAATGGGCAATTGAACTAAATAGACACTTCACAAAATAAGAAATAAAGATGCCCAAAACATACATGAAAAAATATTCAACATCATTATCAATCAGGGACATGCAAATCAAAACCACACTGAGATCCCATCTAACCCCAAGCAGAATGGCAATCATCAAGAAGTCACACAACAATAAATGCTGGCAAGGATGTTAAGGAATAGGAACTCTTTTACACTTTTAGTGATTTTGCAGATCAATAGAGACACACGATTTACACAAAGAGGTCATATTTACCTGATATGCACCAGAGCAGCCATACTAGTGCTTAAGATAGGAAAAATCTTTGAAGATCCACTTCCTTGAGCATCCTGAGAACAGTTCTGATGCTCTAGCCAAGCAGGACACATTTTAGCACCTACTGTTAACTGTCTTCTGATATATGAACTAAAGAGATAATACATAGCAGATCATGGGATGGGATTCTAATATCTTCAATCAGCCCTATAGCTTTAGGTTCTACTCTTAATTGGTTAGTACCCATATCACACCCAGTGTTAAATACTTTAAATATCATCCTGAAGAGAAAGAGTATGGAATTAAACATCAAGAGGATGACTCTTTATATTATCCATCCTAAATAATGATTCTGGGTTTTGCTGTGTATTTGAGCTACATCATACCTCTAGTATTCATGTAAAATTTCTCAATTAAATTTTAAGAATATTTTATATAGCTTGGAATGGAAAAATATTGATAATCTTTAAGAATTCTTTATGCTATATATACTATATATAATGTAGAACAAGTATATTTTTAAATAAAATGTAATTTAATATAAACAAAAACATGCATAGTTTTATTTATTTATTTTTTTGGTGGTACTGGGGATGGAACCCAGGGGCGCTCTACCTCTGGGCTACACTCCCAGATCTATTTTGTATTTTATTTGGAGACAGGGTCTCTTAAGCCAGCTGAGGCTGGCTTCTAACCTTGCACGATTCTCCTGTCTCTGCCTCCTAAGCACAGGGATTACAAGCGTGTGCCACCATGCCCGGCTCATAGTTTTAACTTCTTTACATGCAGGTCTTTACCAAATAAAATCTAGAACAAAAATTTTTGTTTGTATTTACTGACTTTTATTTTTATTGTTGCACTGTAATTACACATTGTGTATATGGAGTGGAATATCACATTGTATAATAAGTTTATTTTAAAAAGGTGTGAAAGAAATATTACCAATGTGTATCTATCAGTAGAAAACTTCTTTAACTTATGATTTGGTGCCCTTAACAGAATATGAATGCTATAATGCTCTGATTTTATAGACTCTATAAAAGCAAATTGAATCATTAAAGCAACAGCAGAGGAAGACAAACTAGAGGAATGATGAATCACAAAGTGTGTAGCATGAAATGTAAGAAATATCTAAAAAATCTTCCTCAATAATTGAAAATATATTAGCTTATCTAGACAAAACAACTTTATTTTCATTCATTTTTTGTGATACTAGGGATTGAACCCAGAGAAGTTCTGCCTTCAAGCTACAGTAGCAGCCCAATTTTATTTCTTTTTGGAAACAAGGTCTCCCTAGGTTACTGAGAGCCTCACTGAATTGCTGAGGCATACTTTTATCCTGCAAACCTCCTGTGTCAGCTTCCCAAGTACTAGGATTGCAGGTGTGTGCCATCAATCTCAGCCGACAGAGAAACTTTACATACATACATATGTATATATAAAGTTTATACATATATGTTATATATACATATTTCATTTTTATATTTCTCTCTTAATTTTTGATTCTCTCAATTTCTTTCAAGTTTTTTATTCCAAACAGTAATTCATATCATGTGCTCAAATTTTTGTATGGACCATGAATTATTTGGGATAAAACAATGAAAATGAATAGCAGACACCAGAAAGGAACAGATATCATCAGTGATATGCAAATGCTATCTGAGAGTTTGAGGTCAAATTTCCTACCCCTATTGAAATGCAAATCAAGACTATGCTGAGATTGCATCTAACTCCAGTTTGATGATGATTATTGAGAATAAAAACAATAATAAATTCTAATGAGGATATAGGGTAAAAGGAACACTTATAAATTGTCAGTAGAATTGTAAATTAGTGTAACCACCATGGAGATTAGTATAAGAGTTCCTCAGAAGGCAAAAAATGAAGCCACCATTTGATCTAGCTATACCATTCCTTAGTAACTTCCAAAAGAAGTCATAATACTATGGTGACACATGCATATCTGATAGTGGCACTGTTCACAACAGACAAGTTGGGGAGCCAAACTAAGTGTCTTTCAACAAATGAATGGCTAATAAAAATGCGGTATATACACACAATGGAGTTTTATACAGGCATAAAGAAGAATAAAATTATGTCATTTGCAGGAAAATGCATGGAACTGAAAAATCATGCTAAGTAGGAACAGCCAACACATCAAAGGTCCCATGTTTCTTTTTTTTTAATATGTGAAAGCGAGAGAGAAAATAATAAAGAAAAGGGACCTTATGAAAATGAGGAAAAAGACTAGTAGAATAGGTGAAGGATATTGGAGGGAGGAGGAGGGAAGGGAAAGGCCCAAATAATGTTTGGGGAAGGAAATAGCCCAAGTAATGTTATTTGCACAAATGAAGGTAGAACTATGAATCCCACTATCATGTGTGGGGAGGAAAGTGGGAAGTGTGGGATAAAAAATAGATCAAGCGACATTGATACAAAAGTATCATTATAAATTTCAACATGAGGTACAATAATAATATACCAACAGAAGGTGAATAAAAAGTACAAGTATTCTACCTTGTCAATTCTTGAACTGGCTTTGATTTTTTCTATGTTCCTCTCAAATATTACCTTACTTTTGATCATAATTATAGGGTTTTTAGAATAAACTAACATTGGGATTCTTCAAATTTTATGAAGATTCGGGGCGTGGTGGCGCACGCTTGTATAATCCTCGCGCTTGGGAGGCGGAGACAGGAGGATCGCGCAGGTTTGAAGCCAGCCGCGCTGGCAAAAGAGACCCTGTTTCAAAAATATAAAATAGGGCCGAGCGTGGTGGCGCACGCTTGTAATCCCCGCGCTTGGGAGGCAGAGACAGGAGGATCACGCCGCGCGCGCTGGCTTAGGAGACCCTGTTTCCAAATATAAAATGTAAGAAGAGGTCTAGGAGTGTAGCCCGGAGGTAGAAGGGCTTCCAGGAACCCCAGTACCACCAAAAAAAAAAAAAAAAAAAAAAAAAAAAAAAAATATATATATATATATATATATATATATATATATATATATGTGTGTGTGTGTGTGTGTGTGTGTGTGTGTGTGTGTGTGTGTGTGTGTGTGTGTGTGTGTATACACACATAATAGGAGGTCTGGGAGTGTAGCCCAGAGATAGAAGGGCTTCCAGGAACCCCAGTACCACCAAAAACAAATAAATAAATTTATGAAGATAAAACGTTTTTAGCAGGACACTCTATTTCATGAGTCAAGCCCCTGTTATATTAAATGAACACTGAAAGTGTTTCATTTGTTTGAATGTAGTATCATTGATATAATATTAAGGGAACAGGATGAAAGGTAAATGTTGACCAGGATATTTAAACTGAAATATTTAAAGTGTGAGATAGTATGCAATTTTATTTATCAATTTGTTTAGTTATCAATAATTAAATTTCAGAAAATAGAATGAATCAATGTAATTTTTAGTATAAGTTTTGAGAGATGGGAGAAAGTCAGAATATATAACTTTTTATTGAATAATTGAATAATGTATTGCTCAATTTTCTTAAAGATATAACAGTTTTAACAGCCGATTACTACAAAATATTGACATGTATTATTTTCTTGTTAAAATCCATGTTCCTTACATAAAAAAGAAGAAAAAAGGTATTTGTTGTACATGATAAATACAAATAATATAAAAACTTGTACCTTGAATAAAAATACTTTCATTAAATAACTGTCTATATTCTAGGTTTTTTATTGCTTTGTTCTAATAATAAACTATAACATTTATGTTTTATAGTTGATTTTTTCTACTCTGTGTTATCTTAAATTATAATCAACAACATCTTTCAAGGAGAGGTGGAACTTGATGATAAATGTGCTCTGATATATTTTGTAATCAGTTTCTCAGAAACAAAAAAAATATTTTGAAAAGTGCATGTAGTTTTGAATGGGAACAATTAAAAAGAATTTTGGTGATTGAATTCTTTACTCCCCGGTTCCAGATTACAATAGTTTTCAAATGACTGAGTTTGTAATTACTGGGTTTTGCTTGATAATTAGAAATTCTTGCAAACAATGTTTATTATGCACTAAAATTTGGTGTCAACAATATTCTAAATGAATTTGTTTTCTCTGTTATATTTAATGGAACATGTACACATGCACATGTACACATGAAGAAACAAAATGTGAATGCTAAATTATATATTGTTTATTTAGAATATCATTGTCATTTTTAATGTGTCAATATCAGAAAAGAAAATTTCCTTTCTATTTCACACTAAGTCTAAATAAAATTTAATACATGCTATTTAATTTCCAGATTTATGCTTGGCAATGCTTTGACAAAAAAACAAGAGGCAGATTTCTTCACTTGAATCTCACTATCTGTTGGGGAGGAAAGTTGGAAGTGTGGAATGAAAAACAGATCTAGTGACATTGATACAAAAGTATTGGCTTGTTATAGTTTCGATTTTGAAAGGGCCCCTAGACATCACAGTGACAAGGAAGCCATGTTGGAGAGAGAACCCGCTTACTAAGGAGGTCCTTGGGGAGTGTAGTCTTGGAGATTATATATGATTCCTTCTCCCTTTGCTCTAGATCTCATTTTTCTGGTCTCCGTGATGTTGGGCAAAGCCTTTGTGTGCGCTCTTTCTCTTTCTCTGCTCCCTACACCTGCCCTAAGGTCTTGTGATGTAATTTGGCCTAACATAGATTTAACTCCTGAAATCTTCAGAACTGTGAACAAATAAATCTCCCTTCATTTAACTGTGGTGGTCAGGTTTTCTGGATTATATAGTAGTGAGAAGACTGACTGAAATGGGGCTGCATGAGTTTCTTAGCACAGCTGCTACAAAGTATCACAACTGGGTTCTTTAAAATAACAGAAATCTATTTTTACTGATTTTAACAACCACAAGTCTGGAATGAAGATGTCAACAGGACCATGATTCTTCTGAAACTGGCAGAAAAAATTCTTGTCTCTTCCAAGCTTCTGGTGGTTTGCTGCCAATTATTGTTCCTTTACTTTAGAAAGCAAATTACAACCTCTGTCTTTGGAAAGGTGTGACATTCTGCCTGTATCTCTTATAAAGACACTTGTCATATTGGATTAAAAGCCCACCCTATTCTAAGATGGTATCATCTCATTTTTCTAATAACATCTACAATGACTCTATTTCCAAATAATATCATGTCTTTAGATAAGGGGTCTTAGGATTTAACATACTTTGTTTTGATGGATGAACAATTTTTTGTTTTGTTTTGGTTTTTTTTTGGTGGTACTGGGGATGGAACCCAGGGGCCTTCTACCTCCGGGCTATACTCCCAGACCTATTTTATATTTTTTTATTTGGAAACAGGGTCTCTTAAGCCATCGCAGCTGGCTTCGAACCTGCGTGATCCTCCTGTCTCCGCCTCCCAAGCGCGGGGATTACAAGTGTGCGCCACCACACTGGGCATGGGTATACAATTTAACCTTTATCTCTTCCCCAAATTATTTAGAAGTGTGGAAGTGGCCTTGAATTTTTATTATGCTAACTCATTGAGCACATTATTACATTTTCACTTAGGTATTCCTTAATGCCATTCTTTCGTTTTTCATCCTTATAGATTTGTTCAAGATGTTTCCTGATCTCACAAATTATGCATCCATCCCCATATTTTAAATCATGCTCAGTACCTTAAAACTAATCTCAAATAACTTTTCACAGAGATGCCATCCCTGGTAGGGAAATTCTGGATCAAGCCCCATTCTGAATGCTCTCAAGGCCTTCATAGCTGGTCTAGGGAGCTCTGATAATCTGTAATTCTACATTCATTAAGATAATGATGATTCCATTGAGGTATTTCTCCTTAAATAGGCTGAATCCCATTACATATGAAGGTTGTAATTCTGTTTTCATTATGATATTCATAGTGACCAGGATACTAGCTGATAAAAAATGTTCTGTAGTGATTTACTGAGTAAATGAATATGTTTGTCATGGTGGGTGTCAAGTACAATGTTATTCAGCAACACAATTTAGTATATAGAAAATTTTGAACTGCTTAAGAAATTATGGTGTAGTCCATATGAAGTAAATAACTAAGTGTGAAATTTAGATAAAAAAACAGTAAGAAAACAAGGGAAAATATGGAAGATTAAAAAAGGAACCTGGAAGATTGGTAACACAATGTCACAAAGAATGTGAAAGAGTAATTTAAAGAACATTCACTAAAAACACACCCCTTTGCTCTCAGTACCATAAAGAAAAGATTTAAGTAAATCTCCAATGTATCCTAATATTGAGACAATGATTAACTTTTCTGAAGTTATGTGATCTGAGTTTGAATTACAGTAATTTTGTATGGGTGCAGTCGTATTATGAAATCTGTTTCCTGATCCACAAAATGAATGGCAGCTATTACATAAGCTTAACTTGGATCACTCAGGTAAAACACTTAGAAATGATATTTTAATAAAGCACGAGCTCAGTCTTGAAAACAACACAGTATTTGTTTTCCAAGAAGACAAAGAAAGACATTTAGGTAACAGCATTTTATTTTGAATATAGATGTCAAACAAAATTACTAGAGAAGTCTCCAAAAATTATTAATGTAGAAAAGGACACAAAATCCAGCATAATGCACTATAGAAAACACATCTTTCCTAATCATTGCAAAGCAGGTAAAACACCCAGACTGCATTCAATGTTTTGCAAAAAGAACCAATTTAGCCAAGAGACACTTAATTTTCAGTTAAGAAAAATATGAAAAGTGATATATTGGACCGTATTCCTCAATCTCTAAAGTACATAAAATGGACAACTCAAAATATAAAAATTCTGATCCAGTGGGGTTTGGGAGGTGTCCTTGGATTCTTCACTACTAACAAGTCTCTACATCTGTTGTTTCTTGAGTCAATTTTGAGATGCACACTGGCAGCAAGAGATTATCTTAAATGTTTGTTATATTTTGAATAATGAATGTCCTCCCAAGTATTGTGTGGTTAAAGTTTGGTTCCCAAATAGTGGCACTATTAGGAGGTGGTAGAACTTTTAGAAACTGAAATTTAGGGTAAGCAGGATAGGTCACTGTGATGCAATCCTGAAGTTGGCTCCAGCCCAGTTCCTTTCTTTCTTTGTCTCCTGGTTGCTATGGCCTGGACAGCATCCTCTACCATCTGCTCTGCCATGATAGACTGTGCTGCCACATAAACAAGGAATGTTACCAAGGGACAACCTGTGAAATTATGAGCCAAATTAACTTTGTGTTCTTTAAGTTGGTTATCTTTAGTATTTTATCATAGAGAAAGAAAGCTGACTAAAATAATGTTTTTGTCATCCATCAGAAAATCCTTGTAATACTGTAAAATTGTAGTTGTATAATAAACAAAAATATTTAATTAATATATTCTAGCTACATAAATTATTATAACATGCTATCAAAACTAGTAATGTAATTTATAAATCTCATTGGGTAGGTTTGAAAGAAAAATCATCATTTTCTTCAATAATCCATGACCAACAGAATAATTCATAAAATTTTACAAAGAGAAAAAAATCAATTGTGATATATTATTGAGTAATTACAATTTTATATCATTTTACATGAATTGACAATGTTTTAATAGAAACAATATTTTATTACTACAATGTAAATTCTCTCAGATAGAACAAACATGAGACAGTATTCCATTTGATTCATTATTCTATTTGTCTTGAAACCATATTGCCCCATTAAAATAATATGGTTTCATATGAACAATGCCTGGAACCAATTCAAAAGTCATTGAAAGGCAGCCTTTATGTACATCAAATTTATTGAGACATCAAAATTTCATTTCATGAATTCCAAATGTTCAATTATAGCTTGAGGAGTTTTTATGGGTTTTCTAATTTGATTCTGTGGGTGTTGGGAAATTAACAGCATATAGTTGGTACCTACATTGTTAAGAGATAGTCATTGTCAAAATATATAAAATAAAATATAATCAATATACCTGAAAATAAAAGAACACTTATCAAATAGATTTTATCTAAACTGTTTGTTTTCAAATACATTTAGAAAAAAGGAATCTGAGCTTTTACTCCTGCATGTTCTTTAGTCCTGATAAATCTTAAGAGTATACCTAATCTAAAATCATCCAAAGATATACTAAATTTGTAGAAATATATTATCAATTTTAGCAAGAGGCACTGTAAATGCTTAGAGTGATTCAAACTCAAAAAGGTTGAGAAGCAAATTATTCCATATATTATTTTTTAAAAAATCAATGAAGGAAGCTGGGCATGGTGGCACACGCTTGTAATCCCCATGCTTGAGAGGTGGAGACAGGAGGATCATGCAGGTTCGAAGCCAGCCTCACTGGCTTAAGAGACCCTGTTTGCAAAAAAAAATAAAAAAAAATAATAGGTCTGGGAGTGTATCCCGGAGGTAGAAGGGTTTCCAGGAACCCCAGTAGCACCCAAAAAAAAAAAAAAATCTATGAAGGATTACAAGTTCAAGGCCAGCCTGGGCAACTGATTGAGACTCTGTCTCAAAATAAAAATAAAAAGGCTGGGAGCATAGCCCAGTGATAGAATTCACATAGGGTTCAATCTCAAGTACCATGAAGAATACGTATATGTATATGTATATGTATATGTATATGTATATGTATATGTATATGTATATGTATGTGTATGTGTATGTGTATATATGTATATGTATACACACACATAGCCAAAACAAATAGTAGCATAAAAATCCAACTAAACTGGTTTGAAATTCAACAATAATGTGGAATATAATTTTTTTTATGTCTTTCCACCCACACAAATTCTCAAAACATACACAAGAATTCATGCACAATATAAGTAACACTTTATATTTTTCTCACATTTCATTATTTTATTATTTTTATACTTTTATTTATGCATTGTAAGTATACATTTTAGTAAGGTTCAAAGTGATAAAGTAGATGCACACAGCACTGGTGTATTTTTTCCACATCTCAGCCTACTTTTCTCTTTTCTCCTCATACATGTTAGTGAGATTGATTGGCAGTGATAGTTTTATAAATGAACAAAGCATTATTTGAATTGTTTTCTTCATCAATCTTCTTTATTTTCTCTTCTCATATCCTTCTTTAAATCTCTTCCACTGTTCTTCTAGTCTCTTTTCTCTTCATCTGAAATTCTTTTTGTTTCCTATTTTCTCTCTAGCTTGCAAATAGGAGAAAAAACACATAACCCTTGACACTCTGAGACTGACTGATCTCAGTATAATATTCTCTAGTCCTATTCACTTTGGTACAAATGGCATAATCTTCTTCTTTACGCCTGAGAAAATTCCATTAGATTTATATACCACATTATTCATTCATCTGTTGACAGACACCTAATTTTGCTATTGTGAATTGTACTGCTATAGACATGGATATAAACTAGATTGTATAAATATCTAAAAAATTAACACTTAAAGAATGAATAACTCAATAAAAATGGGTAACTGAACTGAATGCAAACTTCTCAAAAGAAGAAATACAGATGACTAATAAATATATAAAATATGTTAAACATAATGAGCAATCAGTAAAATACCAATTAAATCTATACTGAAACTTCATCTAACTTCAGTAGAATGGAAATCATCAATAATGCAAACAATAATACCTATATGTCTATTAACAGATGATGGATAAAAAATGAATACATCATAGAATTTATTCAGCCATAAAAGAGAACGAAATTATGTAATTTTCAGTAAATAAATAAAATTAGAGAATATTATTCTAAATGAGACCACATGGTCTTAGAAACTAAAGGGCCATATGTTTTCTTTCATATGTGGAAATTGGAGAGAAAACAGTAAACAAAAGGGACTTCAGATAAATGAGGGCAAAAACTAGTAAAATAGTGGAAGGGATTTGGGAGAGAAATATGGGGAAGAACAAAAGAAGAATTGATGAAGAGAATAGTTCAAATGATCCTATGACTATATATTATCACTACCAATATAACTAATATGTTGGGGTAGGGGATGGAACAGGGCAGATTGAAAGGGAAACATACCAGGTCATCAAATATTGTTGGCACATGTATTTCTAGCTCTTTGAATCTCTCTATGACTTATAGTTGTAATGCACCAATAAAAGCATAAAAGGAACAAAAGTAATGAATGCTAGTGAGGATGTGGGGAAATAAGAAACTTTTATATACTGTTAGTGGGATTGTAAATTAGTACAGATCTATGTAAATCAGTATGGAGGTTCCTGGAATGATTAGGATTGGAACCACTATATGATCCAGCTGTGTATCTTCTACTCATCTTTTTTAAAGAATTAAAATTAGAACAAACTATATTTAAATTTTCTTTAGAGTGTTATGGTTTGGAATGTGTTTGGCTTGAGTTTTGAAGTATTTGAACCTTACAGATTCATAAGAAATCAAGTAATTTTAATTTGAGCTTTCATCAAGGTCCTTTGCTTAAAAAATAAATAAAAATAAAAGTCCAATCCAGTAAGGAAAAGAAAATGACTGAATCTTAAACTAAAATTAAGAATAAACAAATTTGAGAGAGGCTTGTAGCAAGTAGATCTATATGTACATGAGAGATTGAAAGTCCCATTATGTTTTAAATAGCACTTTAAAATTTGTAACATCCTTAATATTTTAAAAATTTAAATACTGTGTCTCTTTTTTGTGGTGCAGGGGACTGAATCCAGGGGTACTCTACCTCCAAGCTACACCTCTAGCCCAATTTTTTATTCTTTATTTTGAAACAGCATATCACTAAGTTGTGGAAGGCCTCAGTAAGTAGCTGAGGCTGGCCAAGAACCTGGATCCTCCTGTTTCAGACTCCCAAGTACTGGAATTACAAGCATGTGCCACAATGCCTAGCTTACTCTGGAAAATATATAAATTGGAAAAATAATTCTCACCTCATAGGGCCTTTATGAAGATTAAATGATATACCATTTTACCACATGGTATGTAATATATAAAAATACATATTATTTTGCTTTTTTTCTGAGAAATATTTCTGCTGCTTAGTAAATTAATAAATTTTTGTTTTAATTTTTTATTTGTAAACTTAAATAATCAATATGTGTGTATATGTGTGTGTGTGTGTGTGTGTGTGTGTGTGTGTGTGTGTGTGATTTTTTTTTTTTTTTAGGCACTGGGAATGGAACCCAGGAGCATTCTACCTCGGAGCTACATTACCAGTCCAATTTTTTTTATTCTTTTTACTTTGAAGCAGGGTCTCACTACGTTACAGAGGGCCTCAATAAGTAGCTGAGGCTGTCTGTGAACCATGATCCTACCGTCTCAGCCTCCCGAATGCTGGGATTACAAGTGTGTACCACCATGCCCGACAGTTAATATTTTATATTATTTCTTTTTGAACTAGTAAATAGAAAATAAAAAGAATAAATATATACCTTAAAAAGAAAAATATCAGAAGTGTGGTAATTCTGGACATACTAAGATTTCTTTTATATAGGGATAAGGAAAAGATTAATCAGCACCATGATTAATTAAACAAATACATGAAGCATGCTGGATAACTTAGGATCTTACTTCAAAGTGAAAACTCTGAATGATCCAGGTATGTGCTACATGTAATTTGAAATAAGAAGTGAACTGACTCTTCTTATCCTCCCTGAAATCCATCATCTAAATCTATACCACAATGTTTAGTTAAAATCCCTTGCGACATTAAAAATTCATTTTCTATTTCTAGTCTTGTTTCCTTTAGTAAAACTCCAAATACCCAACCAAAACTTACTTTTTCTAATTCCAATAAGTTTATGTTATCTCTGAGCTCAGATTCCTCTAATATACTTAGAATAAAACATACAAACAAACAAACCAAGCTCTTTAACAAGATCTCCAAGGTCCTGTGTCTTCCAGTCCTGATTCTCTCCTTGACTTGCTACGCTACCGTCTTATTCCGTGCTCATCATCTCTAGGCACAAAGCTTTACAATTTTGTTAGATACGGCACAATGAAAGGTTGTAGTTTGTGTCATTTTATTTAAAGTCTATCTACAATTTTGCTGTCATATACTCAGCAACTCATGCAGCTATTAACTCTCAATGAATACTTTTAAGTAGATTAATTTCAACTCCATTTTTCTCTATTTTGTGTACACCGATTAATTGTATTGAAATAAAGGCACATTATTTTATTATATATTATGGTAGTACTCACATTTTGGTTCAATACAGAAAGCACAGGTTTAAGTACTAAAAAAAATAAATTGATAATACTGTTTTTCCTCTTATAATTTATTGAAAGACACTTAAATAGAAAAAAACCCAAATTTAACATTTAAGTTAATATTTTTTATAAATGTAAGAATGTTCAATAAGCTGGAAGTGGTGGCACACACTTATAATTTCAGTACTTGGGAAGCTGAGACAAGAGGATTGCAGGTTTGTATTCAGCCTCATTTACTTAGTGAAGACTTGCATAATTTAGTGAGGCCCTGTTTCAAAATAAAGAATAAAAAATAGTGCTAGAGGTATAGCTCAGAGGTAGAATGCCCTTAGGTTCTATTTGCAGACCACATACACACACACACACACACACACACACACACACACACACGTGTTCAATAGAAAAAATTAGAAGAAAAATTTATTCTTACTGTCTCAAATGAGATTTATTACTTTAAAAATGGCTACATTATCAGTTTTAGAACTTCAGTAAAGTAAATCAAAATAATATAAGAATATCTTAGTCGGGCTCCCACCCGCACCCAGCCGCTGTGACCCTTGCAGCTCCCACTGCTGCTGTGTGGCCTGGGCACGCTGCTGGGCTGGAGTTGACCGCACCACCACCGCACTCCAGGACTGACCCTAATGGTCGGCAACCTGGGCCGGGTGCTGTTGCCACCCTGCCTACGGTGGCCCAGCTGGGCGGGTTTGGGGCGCGAGTCTTGGGGACCGACCCTGCCGCTCCCAGCCCGCAAGTGTTCCTGACCAGGCTGGCTTGCCCGTACTGCAACATCTTCAGCTTCTTCATCGGCCACTACCTGGTGGTGGTCCTTAGCAACTTCCATAGCATGCAGGAGGCGCTGCTGCAGCAGGCCTAGGTCTTCAGCAACTGCCTGAGGGTGCTGCTCATCTCCATTGTCACCAATGAGAAGAGAAAGAAAATAAAGTTGAAAAATTAGATCCAAGAGGAGGTCCAAGATGACAGCCGCCAAAAAGGACATGCATTCCTCGGAGAAGCCCTGGACACCAGATTTTGGTTTAATATCTGATTGGGACAACATAAGGAGACATTTCTAACTGTGACTTCCTATCTAGAATACAGGACAGAGAGTGGATAACATTGGAATTAGAAGCAAGATGACAAGGAGGCGTAAGCATGCAAGAAAATTGATTTTTGTAAGAACAACCCAGAAGGGATTAGAGAAAAGACCACTTCAACCACACATGCTAGGGACTCTTAACAACATACCTTGTAATAAAAATGATCTGGGCATGGTAGAAGGAGCCTAGCAGAGCTGGGTGGGAAGCCCAGCCACATCCCAGGGAATTCAGCGTACCTGGCTGCCATGCTTCTCTATGCTGCACCGAGGCCGGGATGTGCTCTGAACAGCAGATCCTGCTTTATGCAGTGAGGCTGTGAGCCTCCACTCTTGGAGGGGGGATAAAATTCATTGCTGCTGAGTGCTTGACCCCACAACTTCTTCAAAACACATACTAGACTTGAAGATGGTGGTGGCTGTGATTGCAGCAGGGAACTCAACGTGCCTGGCCGCCGCACTCCTCTGTGCTGCGCTGGGGTTCATGTTGCACTCGGAACAGCAGATCCTGCTCTACACGGTGAGGCTGTGGCCTCCGCTCTTGGAAGGAAGAGAAAATTGATTGCTGCTGAGTGCTCAATCCCACAACCTCTTCAAAACACACATACTGTCTTCTCTTATTAATAAAAAGAAAATATTTGAGAGGAGTCAAGATGGTAGTGGCAGCAGCCAGGATTCAGGAGATGCAGACAAATCCTACCAAAATCACCTGAAACTTTTGGAAAAATAATCCCCGCGAAGGGTGATTGCTACTGCCGCACATGCTTAAGAATCCTGGACATCATATCATGTAAGGAAGGAGCTCAGCAGAGAACCAGGAGGAAGGCAGTGGCGGCGGTGGCAGCGGCAGTGGTGGTGGAGGCTAGTATTTGGGAGAGGCACAGATCTGATCCAACCCACCCTGATCTTCTGAAATAATTGTCCCAAAGGTAGAATGCTACCGTCAGGCATGCTCAGGAATTCTGGACAAGATGCAGTGTAGGAAAAGTGTTTGGGAGAGAATTGAGATGGTGGAGGCAGTGGCAATGGCAGCAGCCAGTGTTCAGGAGAGGCAGAGATCTGATTCAATCCATCTTGATCTTTTGAAGAAATCACCCCAAACGTAGAATGCTACCATGGCGCACACTTGGTAAGTTGGGACAACATGCTGTAGGAATAAGGTGCTCAGAAGAGAACTGAGATGGATGTGGCAGCGACACCAGTGGTCAGTAATTTAGTAGAGGCAGAGATTTAATCCAATCCACATCATACTTTTAAAGAAATATCCTCAAAGTTATACTGTTACTGCCGCACATGCTCGGGGATTCTGGAAACAAACTGTGTGGGAAAGGAGTTAAGGAGAGAACCCAGATGGGAGTGGTGGCAGCAGCGGTAGTGGTGACCAGAATTTGGAGGGGCAGACAGATCCAGTCCAGTCCACCTAGAACTTTTGAGGAAATCTACCCAAAAGTAGACTGCTCCTGCCACACATGCTCGGGAATTCTGGACAACATGCTAAGTGGTAAAAGGTTTGGGGGGTTTCAGAGGGAGCCCCACATAGCCATGATGGGCCAGCATGCTGCGTGTTCTGGGAGTCATCAGCCCTCATGGCCACTGCGCTCCTCTGTGCAGAGCAGGAGGCCAGGGTACACGTGGAACAGCAGAACCTGCTCTCTGAAGTGAAGCTGTGGACCTCTGCCTTTGGAGGGAAGACAAAATTCATTGCCACTAGGTATTTGGGGTCCCAGCTTTTGCAAAAGACATGTATTTCTCTCTCATATTAAAAAAAAATTAAAAGAACTCCGGTCATGGTGGTGCAAGCTTGTAATCCCCGCGCTTGGGGGTGGAGACAGGAGGATCTCGCAGGTTCAAGGCCAGCCTTGCTGGCTTAAGAGACCCTGTTTCCAAATAAAAATATATTTTAAAAAAGTAGGTCTCCAGGAGTAGATCCTGGAGATAGATGGGTTTCCCAGAACCCCAGTACCACCAAAAAAGAAAAAAAAATAGGAAGAAAAAAGGAACATCTGTAGATGACCTGCTCATAGTGACAGAGAAAAGAGCAAGACAGCAAGGCCATTGCCAGGGCTTCTGAGGCCAGGATAGAAGTCTGCTGGGTGGCTAGGCTGGTGCCAGGGCCAGCGAGGCTGGGATTGGGGCCTGCCATGAGGCAAGGCTGGTGCTGGGGCCTCGGAGGCCAGGATCGGAGGCTGCCATGCAGCGAGGCTGGTGCTGGAGTCAGCAAGGCCAGAATTGGTGCCTGCCATGTGGTGAGGCCATAGCTGGAGCCAGCGAGGCCGGGATCAGAGTCTACTGGGTAGCCAGGCCAGTGCTGGGACCTTCAAGATTAAGATTGGAAGTTGCAATACATCATGCACAGAGAAATATCACAGAAAATAAAAAATCAGATGCTTTCTCAAATATGCCAAAACTAGGATGTAATGGGTAATAGGAGGAAATCTAGTGGAAGAAAGGGCCCTATGGAGGAGCAATTAAGGTAACCAATTAGAGGGGATGGAATGGGACAAGATGGAATCTCTTTAAAACACATGATGTACATGAACAAATATATACTTTTTTTTTTTGGTGGTACTAAGGTTCCTGGAAGCCCTTCTACCTCCAGGCTACACTCCCAGACCTATTTTATATTTTTGAAACAGGGTCTCCTAAGCCAGCTTGCAATGCTGGCTTCCAACCTGCGCAATCCTCCTGTCTCCGCCTCCTAAGCACGGGGATTACAAGCATGCGCCACTACGCCCAGCCTAATATATACTTTTATTGATGCATTTTGGTTTTACATCATAATGTATTTCAGAGTGATAATGACATACATGCACACAACACTTGGTGAAACATTTTTAGAAATTCATTTGTAATTTTTAGTTTAATTACTGCAAAGTAATATGATTTGGGATTATCCAAAATCTGCATCTTTTCAGAGGCCATTTAGTTTCAACTATTTCATCAGATACCTTTTAATGAGCATGTTTAGACAACCAGTTCCTTTGGATTCAGTGGTATTTTCACAGCGAAAATCATTATAAAGAAAGGAAATAGAGAAAGTATTGCCTGGATATAGAATAAATATTACAACTTAGAATTAAAGGGGTTCAATTGTCTTATTTTCCAGACAAAGAAACTGAAGTTCAGAGAAGCTTCCGAAGATGATGCAGCTAGTCAATAGTAGTTCAAGAACAAGTTGCTGTCTACCTTTCTTCTAGATGTTACAGCCATTCTAATCTTTAACTACACAAAGATACTTCAATAATGTATGCTTATTCATAATTTATCATCTGGCATTTCAGGATGTGGCTTCCTAGTAAAGCCAGCTGAATGCTCAATTTTTAGGCAATCTCTTCTTTAGATACATAATTACATTTTATGTTGTATATTTACCACTTACCATGAATATTCATACATGGGTTTGTTATATAATTTATCTTTTATTCTTTTTTTCTTTCATTTGTTTAAAATGTGTTATAAACTTATTTTAATTTTTTTTTTTTTTTGGTGGAACTGGGGTTCCTGGAAGCCCTTCTACCTCTGGGCTACACTTCCAGACCTATTTTATATTTTTTTATTTAGAAACAGGGTCTCTTAAGCCAACGAGGCCGGCTCCGAACCAGCGCGATTCTCCTGTCTCCGCCTCCCAAGCACGGAGATTATAAGCGTGCGCCACCACGCCTGGCTATTTTAATTTTTTTTGTTGGTGTATTGTAGTCATACATCTTAATGGGGTACAAGATGGTAGAGACATACCTACACACATCACTCAATTAACCCTTACCCAATTCCCACCCCATTGCCTTCCTCCTCTCTCCTTTTCATGTTTAGCATAGTGATTGATTTTGATGTTTGAGAATGTGCATCATCTACAATAAGGAATTTTCCTCTTTCCCCTCCCATCCTTCTCACTTAGGTCTCCTTATTTGCTCATCTATAGTTTCTACTTCTTCCTCTAGAGTTCATTTTCTCCCTATCTTTCACATATTAGGGAGAACATCCAATTTCTTACTTTTTTTTCTAAAATATTTCTTCTATTTGATATTTGATCGTGTGTGTGTGTGTGTGTGTGTGTGTGTGTGTGTGTGTGTGTCTTTTCTTGGTTGTTTACCAGGCTGTCAATATATAGAACTTAGTTGTCTTTACAATGTGATCTTGATTTCAAGAAAAATATAAATTGAATTTTGGGAATTCTATTAATTTGATATTTTTGCAATAAAAATACTAGATATGATCATCTGTTATGGTTCCTATGCAAAACCTTTTTATTTTTTTAGCAAGTAATGAAATGATAATGATGATAAATGCTATCTGAAGCAAAATAAAAAGTTTTGGAGTCTATATATCCCTTTTGTTTGTGACTTTACTACATTAGGATGTGAAGTTCTTTTATTTAAGTCCATTACTATATATAGGTGAATGCATATTAACATACCAAAGACACTTTTGAAACAAACTATACATTTTATGAGCTTTGACAAGTGGGTTGTTTTTAGACTTTAAAATCTCTGAAAAAAAGATTTTTTTTCTGAAATGACTGCTTGTTTTTAATAAAAGACATATTATTTCTGCACATATGAGTTTATGGTGAGCTCCACTATGATAAAATATTTATTTTATATAAATCCTAATAACTTTGAATAAAACCATTGACAAAATGAATAATGAGATATGAATAAAATGAGTTGACCTGTTATTCTAAAACCAAAGTTACATTAATGTATACATATATGTTTCTTAGTGCAGAGAACTTCCAGTCCGATCGTAAATTTAAAATAGCCTAATATGCTATTTTATAACAAACACACACAACACACTCACACACACACACACTCACACACATACACACATACTCACATACATACACACACACAATTTCAGAGATTATTGTGCAGAGAAATCTGACTTGTAAATGTCAAGAGGAAATCGAACAGCATTTTTTCTTATGTAGTAATTGAGTATATTTAAGCAGAGAGCTTTCCATATAAAGTCACTAGGCAATTTATATCATGTGATGGTGAATGCTTTGCAAAGGAATAATGTAACACATGAGCTACTTTTCAAAGTGTGAAAATAGAGTTTTGATTTTGCAGAAGCAGAACTAAGTAAAATTGAAAAAATTTTAGGAGTAATGTACCTAATGCATATTTTACAGAAAATGTGTATCTATTACATAGATATAGATGGATATAGATATAAGTATCTACATGTAAATTGGAAATTGGATAGGCTCATCACAGATACTCAAGTACATACACGATAGATTGAAGATTATTTCATGAGTAGAATATACTGTTTTTAAATTAAGTTTATCTTGTTCATTAAGAAAACAAAAAAATGAGAAAATAATGTGGCCTTAAAAGTAGAAATTACCTAAGAGTTCAACTCTTTATTGTTCAGTTGAGGATTAAAGCTTCAATCAAGTAAGAAAATGATTTGGGATAAAAATGTCTACCTTTTTAAGTTATTTTCATTAAGTGTGTGACTCTGTAAAATGAATTGATTTATTGAGATTCAGTTTGATCATCTTCAGATTTTGCATAATCTCTATGGAAACACAGGAACTGACTCTAGCTGTTCTAAGAAAAAATATTAAAAATATACCTGGATCAGTGAAAGACTGAAAGACCAGCCAAGTCTGAGGAAAAAATTTAAAGAAGTCAATAAAAGGAGTGGACCTCATAATAGCATGAGTCCAATAGTTTATTTTTGGCTTGGGGCATCTCTTTTTAATGCAGACAAAAATAACAATCCTCTCTTATTTGATTTTACTTCATCCCTATCTTCCCATGCAGGAGCTGTGAGATTTTTCTTACTTAGCACTGTATATTCGTTTCTTGATTGAATTACTCAGAATCTTATGTATTTGTTATAAGCACTACAAATGAAAATGAATAGAAATTTTTGTGTTTTGATTGAATATTTATATATATATATGTCTTTATTTTTGTTTGATATATAAAAGGTTAAAATTATGCCTATTAGTGAGGTATCATGTGATGTTCTCCTAAGAATTACATACAAGTAGTTTGAAATTGTAACTGAAATTACTGAAATGAACCATGAACCTACCTTTGACTGCCTAACCTGACTTTGCCACTTTAACATCTATGAAATATTAAAATAGAAGCTTCGGCCAGGGTGCTGACTTGTAATTGGTGCTGCATATCAAAGCGAAGTGTCAAATCATGTTGTTTAGTTCAAAGAAGGTGGCTAAAAACAAGTGAGAAATTGGTGTCATTATTCTTATCCAGGGGTCCCTGCCTTTAGAGCCAGGATATGAAAGTACTGATAAATTTAGACAAAGGAATGCTTCAATATGGTTTTGAAAGAAAACTTCTGTTCTCCATGATTTTTGTCAACTTTCTTATTTTCTGGGAAAAGTTGGAAATGGAGTGTTTGCTTCTTTTATCTCTGTAGTTTTTGTCAACTTTTCTCATTTATGGGAAAAGATGGAGATGGAGTGTTTGCTTATTTTGCCTCAGTTAATGACAGAAACATTTTAAGACCATTTGTAAAGAGTTGAAGTAAATCCACTTCAGTTTGAAAATAATAGTATGTAAGCTGTAGAAACAAGAGGAAAAGCAACAGCAAATTGTGACTGGTTCCAGGAAGAAGCTGGACAACATTTTAGTGGTAGGTCAAAATATGTATAAATAATTTTCTTTAGGAAAGATGTAGACACATGGAAGGAAGAGTAAGCTGAAGAGAAATTACTGGATAGCTTTTGAAAATCTAGAGATGTGAGAAGTGGGCTACCAAAAACAAAAAATAAAAACAAACAAGACGAGGGACTTCAGCTATAGAAAAAAAAGTGCTGTCTGTAAGAATGGAGGATTGTGAGAAAATGGCAGAGTAGGAAGATCCTACCTAACTAGACCTCAGTTGTACTGTGACAATCTATCTGATATGAATAATTTAAAACTGGAAGCCGGGCGTGGTGGCGCACGCTTGTAATCCCCACGCTTGGGAGGCGGAGACAGGAGGATCTCAGAGGTTCAAAGCCAGCCTCGCTGGCTTAAGAGACCCTGTTTCCAAAAATTTAAAAAAAGCATAAAATAGGTCTGGGAGTATAGCCCAGAGTAGAAGGGCTTCCAGGAACCCCATTACCACCAAAAAAAAATGGAGTATTTTGAAGCCTTGCCTCTAGAAAAATACTTGCATGGTAAATTGTGGTTAATTTTTATCAGTTTCAGTTCTTAACAGAATCTCAATTACACATGCCTAAACCCAGGCTTCTGTGCATATGTTCCTGAAGCAGGAGTTAAGGTCCACACAAAAAGACCATGTTTTCTCAATACTGAGGATAGAGGCTCTGGTCACTAACTGCTACCTCTAACAACAAAAGTTGAGAAAGCAGTGTGCACTGCTCTTATACCTCCTGCATTGCTGCAAGCCCCCCTCACTCAGACTGCAGGGACTCCCAGGTGATATGAAGTATCAGTTATCCATTTTCTTACAATAATTTTTCTACTTTTCCTGTTTTTAAAGCTACATAATAAAGACTAGGATTTAAAAAAAACACACTTGCATATATGAGGAAAATTAGAAACTAAATATCTATGCCAGGAAAGTTGCATGTTCAGAAAAGGCCAAAGAAAACTTTACAGACAAGGATAATTTGTGGCCCAGAAACAACTCATTATAATAGTATATTGAAAAACCTTAGCAAAGCTTGTGGGGAGGAAAGTAATTTCCATAGTCACCACAATATTAGATTTAAATATACAAATTTTAATAAAAGTATCAGGACATACAAAGAAGTAAGAACATATGACCCAATCAAAGAAAAAGTAAATAAACACAGGTTTGAAAAGGATCTAATGGCATTATGTATTAGACAAATTTTTAAACAACTATGTCACAGATGCTCAAGAAATAATACAAGTTGTGAAGAAAGACAAAAACATTATATATGCACAAAACAAGAATATCCACAAAGGGAAAACTCATAATAAAATTTTAAAAACATTTTAGAGGCCCAAATAAAATACATAAAAATGAAAAAAAATTTCTGGCGTGATTCGAAGTATAATTTGAGGAGGCAGATGAAAGAATCACTTAAAGATAGGAAATAGAAATTATCAAGGCTGAAGAATAGAAAGAAATATTATTGAAGAAAGGTAAGCAGTGCCTGAGAGATCAGTGGAATACCATCAAGTGGACCAATACATCCACTGTGAGAGTCTTGGAAGTGGAAGAAGGAGAAAGAAGAGTCAGAGAAGGGAAATGAACAGAGAGAATATGCTGACAATGTTCCAAATTTGAAGAAGGACTTTAATGAAAGCATCCGAGAAGCTCAATGAACTTAAACTAAGATCAAGAGACTCATATCAAGATAAATTTATAGTAAAACTTTCCAAAAGCAAAGGCAAAGAGCCTTTGAAGCAGCATAACGAAAACAATAGATTATGTAAAATCATCATCAATAATATTATCAGCAGATTTCTCACCTGAAATTCTTGATCTCAGAAACAAGTGAGACAATATATTCAAAGTGATAAAGAGAAAACTAACAAATATGCAAGCCAAGAATACTATATCCAGCAAAGCTCTTTCAAAACACAGAGAAATAGAAGCTATTCCCAGAGAAATGAAAGCTGAACTTTGTCACCATAAGACCAGCTCTACAAAAAATGCAAAAATAGTCAAGCAAAGTGAAATGAAAGTACAAGTTATTAATAAAAAGACACCTGAAAAATAAATATTTTAATAAATGTAAAGGCATAGTCGATAATAAAAGTAATTTTTATAACTGGTTTATAATTCCTTTCTCCATGATTAAAGAAACCAACACACTGAAAATTGTTAATCTAAATTGGGCAAAGTGGTGCATGCCTATGTGTAATCCCAACAGTTGGGAAGCTGAATCAAGAGGATCACAGGTTCAAGGCCAGATTGGGCAATTTAGTGAGGCCTCCAGAAACTTAATGACTTCCTGTTACAAAATAAAAAGGGCTGGGGTATAACTCAGAGATAAAATACTCCTGGGTTCAATCACACACACACACACACACACACACACACACACACACACACACACACACGTGCATGCACTACTATTATTTTAACATTGTTTTATAACTTTAAAATTAATTTATCAATACAATTTAAGGCTAATGCTTTTTTAAAAAGTAATAGTTCATGTTTGAGGAACACACAATATATAAAAATGTAGTTTAGTCATATCAGTAGCCAAAAGAATTGGGAATAGAGCTGTTAGAAAATAGTTTTGTATATTATTTAAGTTAAGCAGTCATAAATCTAAATTGAAGCATTAGATAAAAGGGACTTCAGAAAAATGAGGAGAGAAACCAGTAAAATAGTGGAAGAGGACTGAGGAAAGGAGACAGGAAGGGGCAAAACAAGATTTGAGAAAAAAATTTAAATTAAAAAAATAAAGTATTAGAATTTTAAATGCAATCCCCAATAGCAACCACAAAGGAAGTAGCTACAGAATATACACAAAAAGAACTGAGTAAGGAATTTAACCATTTGATCATAAAAATTATACAATATACAAAGGAAGATAAAATTCCAAGAAATTAAGAAAACACTATACAGCATAAAAATACAAATAGCAATAAGCTATATATCTAGGAACTATATCCTTATATATTTGGTAAAAAGATTTTTCCTAATTGTTCCAAGATCATTCAATGGGGAAAGAACAGACTTTCCAACAAATGGCACTGGAAAACTGGATATGCACATGCCAAAATGTGAAGTTGTATCTTCCTTTACTACCACATACACACACACAAAGCTTAATATCCATAATATTATATTTGTTTTTGAGTGTTCTGTACAAAAAATTTAATCTGAGGGCATTCTACCTCTGAACTTTACTCTTTTCTTGCTTATTGAGTTTTTTTATTTTTATTTTTTAATTTTATTATTATTATTTATTATTATTATTATTATTATTATTATTATTATTATATATTTTTGGTGGTACTGGGGTTCCTGGAAGCCCTTCTACCTCCGGGATACACTCCCACGGGCTATGCTCCCAGACCTATTTTTTAATACTTTTTAAATGTGGAAACAGGGTCTCTTAAGCCAGCAAGGCTGGCTTCGAAACTGCGCGATCCTCCTGTCTCCGCCTCCCAAGCGCGGGGATTACAAGCGTGCGCCACCACGCCCGGCAAATTTTTTACTTTTTATTTTGAAACAAGGCCTAAGTTTCTGCTCACTGGCCCTGAATCCGTGATCGTCCTGCCATGATCTTCCAAGTGCTAGGATCATGGGTGTGTACCACTTTGGTCATTTCATAATATATGATTACTATCCATAACTTCTAAAACAAAACAAAACAACAAAAACTCAACTTAAAATTTCACAAAGAACTTGAACAGATATTTCTTCAAAAATATATACAAAAGGCCAATAAGCACATGAGAGGATGCTCAAAATCACCAATTATTAAGGCAAGACAAATAAAAATATATGACTACTATAAAATAAAAAGTGATGATGGAGAGAGTAGAACTCTTGTGCATTATTATTGGAGGAATAAAATGTAATACAGTTGCTTTAGAAATCATTGTGGATATTCCTCAAACACTAACAATATAGAACTATTATATGATTCAGCAATTTCACTTCTGTGTATATATTAAAAATAAGAGGCAGGGTTTTGAAGTGTTAACACACTAATGTTCACAACAGCTATTCATAAGGGCTAAAATGTTAAAGCAACCCAGTTATCCATGGATGGATACATGGATTAATAAAGTGTGGCATTAGACATGATGTAATATTATTCAGTCTTATAAAGGAAGACAATTTTGATGCATGCTATGATAGATATGGATCCATAATGTTAAGTGAAATAATCCAGTAACCAAAAGAAAAGTACAACATAATTCCACATATATGCATGTCAAAAATCATCCAGATAGAAATTAAAGTAGTGGTTTTGAGAGGTGAAAGAAAAAATATTCTTTAATGGGTATATGATTTGAGTTTTAAAAGATAAAATGAATTATAAAGATATATAGTTGTGATGGTTAATTGCATGAACATTATAAATGTATTTAATGCCAACAAACAATTAAAACTGGTTAAAATGGTGAAGTTTATGTGTGTTTTACAATGACAAATACAGGATTTTTATTTGTCGATACAAATACAAATAGGAGATTAAAAAGTATTGACTATAATCTGGAGTAGTGGCACACGTCTGTAATCCCAGCATTCAGGAGGCAGAGACCGGAGGATCATGATTAGCAGACAGCCTTAGCTATTTGGTAAGGCCCTTGCAACTCAGTGAAACCCTGTTTCAAAAATAAGGAATTAAAAAAGAAAAGTATTAACTATGTCTGAAAGTTAAAATGGACATTTTTGTTACTTGTGACTTGGGTGCTGTATCCATGAAATTACCACCAAATACAATCAGAAAAATGTGCTCAGTACCAAGAACAAACACCAGGATAAAATTCTAAGACAAGAGACACTTATCGAAAGTCTCATCATGATAACAACAGTTCATATGAGAAATTCAGCATAACTCTTTCTTTAGCTCTTCTCATTTCTATCACATCACTACTGCCCTTCTCCAAATAAGTTATTGTGGTTATGGAATTGGTGGAGGAGGAGACAAGAATAGAAAAACTGTACCTAGTGTTTGATCCATCTTGAACTGACTCTTGTGAAGGGTGAGAAAGTGGGATTAATTTCCATTTTTCTGCATATAGTTAACCAGTTTTGCCAGCACCATTTGTCGAACAGGCTATCTTTCTTCTAGTGTATGTTTTTGGCCCCTTTGTCAAAAATCAATTGGCTATAAGTGTATGGATTTGTTTCTGAGTCTTCTATTCTGCTCCACTGATCTATGTATCATTTGTTTTTGTGCCAGTACCATGCTGTTTTTATAACAATGGCTTTGTGGTGTAGTTTAAAGACTTGGAAATTAGACCAGAGACCTTGAGGCTCCTTGCAGAGAGCATAGGTCCAACACTGCAACACACAGGCTCAGACAAACACTTTCTCAATAAGACCTCAAAGGAACAAAAAACTAAAAGGCAAATCAATATGTGAAATTGAATGAAACTGAAGAGCTTTTATTCACCAAAGGAAACTGTCAAAAACCTCAACAGAGAGCCAACAGAATGGGAGAAGATTTTTGCCATGTACTCCTCGGATAGAAGAATAATATCTAGAATATACAAAGAACTCAAGAAACTCAACACTAAAAAACAAGTAATCCAACCAAAAAAATTTGCAAGTGAACTAAATAGACACTTCACAAAAGAAGAAATTCAAATGGCCAATAAACGCATGAAAAAATGCTCAACATCATTGGCAATCAGAGAGTTCCAAATTAAAACTACCCTGAGATTTCACCTAACTCCAACTAGAATGGCAATCATTCAAAACACAAACAATAACAAATGCTGGTGAGAATGTGGAGAAGTGGGAACTCTAAAACATTGTTTGTGGAATTGCAAATTAGTGCAACCACTTTGGAAAACAGTATGGAGGATCCTCAGAAGAATGGGAACAAATTTACCATTTGGATCCTATTGGTAAATTTACCATTTGACCCAGAAATACCACTTCTGGGTATCTACTCAAAAGAAAAGAAACCAAACTACTAAACTAATGCATGTGTATCTATGTTCATGGCTGCACAATTTACCATAGCCAAACTATGAAAGGAGCCAAGATGTCCATCAACAGATGAATGGATTACAAAACTGTGGAATATGTACACAATGTAATTTTACTCAGCCATAAAAAAAATACATAATTTTCAGGAAGTGGATGGAACTGGATGACAGTTCCATCCACTAAGTGAGATTAGTCAGTCACAAAAAATAAGAAATTGGATGTTTTCCCTAATATGTGAAAACTAAGGAGAAATGGTTCATAGGAGGAGCTCTGGGTGAAAAAGGAGATCCTATACAGCAGCAAGTAAGGCAACCTAACCGAGGGAATGAAGCGGGGGGGAGGAAACTCTCTAAAGCATATGATATACTTAAACATATCAATGTCAACCACTGAGCCAAGCATGGGAAGGAGGGATGGAGAGGGAGTGGGGTGGGGTTTGGGTAAGGGCTAACTGGGTGGTGTGTACATGTATGTCTACACAAGATTTGTTATCCCATTATGATGTATGAATACAATGCAACAATATAAAACTTTTTAGAAAAGAAAGAAAAACTGTACCTACCATCTCTTGCAAACTGCAAACTTATTATATACCTGGGCTGAAGAAGGAGAGGTTTGCTTTTAAATTAGGTTTGGCACTTTAATAGGTTGTACTATTCTTCAATAATTTTTTCTGCCCTTCCAGTCTTCTTTTTATCCTTAACCTCAGAATGGAAGGATTGAAATTCCCCACCTCCTTAATACTGAGCATAGCCACATGAGCTTGGGTGGTCAAAATAATGTGAGCGAATACATTGAAAGCAGAGGCATTAAATTACCTGCTTGCAGAGTTTGTTTTGATCTTTTGCACTTAGGCTATTTACCTCAAAAGAATAATGGACTAGACAGTATTTGGTTGAGGAATGATGAAGATGGGAAAGAAAGATGTCCACTGAATTGAAGTCTGGTATTTCACTTAGAACAGTTAGGATCAGGAGAATTCAATAGAACTATTGGTGTCCACAAACCTGAGAGCAAGAAATAAATATTTGCTATGAAAGCCACTGAAATTTTGTATTTATCTTAATGTACCATAAAACTGATTATTTCAAACATTTTGATTAGCTTGGAGGATGGATCAATTATTATAATTTTTAATTGAGATTTTTGTAAAAATTTATTTTGACAGAACAATTGATTTTCTAAAAGAGAGTTTTTAAACTATGAGTCTAGTCAATGACTGAGATTTCTATGAAGGACAAAAACAAAGCTTTCCAACAAATACATAATATTCCTTAAAGGAAACAAATATTATGTAGCTGTTTGGAAAGTTTTGTTGGAAAAAAGTTTCCTTTTGTTAAAAAGGAAAGAAATATTGTGCTACATAAGATTGAGTATCATAATTTGTACTTCTCTACTTCTCTAATTTTTGAAAATATTTTTAGACTAATGAATTCTTTCCTAATTAAAAGTATAAACAGAGTATACACAGAAAATAATTCTTGTTTACAAATTATCAATAAACTAATGAAAATGATCAGAATATACTTTTTAATTTTAAAATGTTGATAACTAACCCTGGACAAAAAAATGAACTTGAACTATGTTTCTTAATGTATGTAAAATGTCTTAATTTTTTTCAAGCTTACTACCTTCATATGTTGAATATAAAGCAAATGATAGAAATATATTTGTGAAGCATAGTTTAATTGAACTTATCCCATATGTTTTAGTAGTTTTCATATATTTACTAGAAAGGAATTATGAAGACATGACTCAAAAAATGAACACTAGCATGTTCTTTAGGTATACAACAGCATATAAAGAAAATATTTTTATCACAGATATTAGATGCTGGTGTTATGACATTATCCTGCCACAATATGCCAAATTAATACACTTGCTCATATTATCCATCCAACAGCAAACTCCCTTTTAAATAACATAGAGAAATTTTTCTGTAAATAGTTTTCAACAGATCAGTCTGAGCCCAGGTTTATTTCATACTAGATAATAAAGTGATGTTAATCTTTTGATTTCCTTCTCTCTCTAGAAGATTACATTCTATTTCAAATCAGACACAAATGAAATCTTACAGGAAACATAATTAGAAGTGAAATTGCTCTGAAGCACCTTTGTCTCTGGAGGAACCTTTTCACCCTCTGTGATGTGCTGGAATGTATCTAATCTAATGATCAGCTGCCACCAAGTCATTGAATATCCAGAGTCTGAATTGCTCAAGAGCCTATTCATTTTCTCCTCTTATTTTTCCCTCCAAATAAAGGGGGGTATGTGGATCTACATTGCACTATATTGCTACTTTTGATGAAAAGTTGCTTATATTTTTAGTGCTCATTCTCTACACTAGCTTCTCTGTACTATAGATAGATATGTTTTTTAGAATACAAGAGATAATGCTTGAAAATATAGTTACACATCACAATGTATAGATGGAGTTTTAAAGAAAACTTTGAAATAGCTTTAGAAATTTGAATTCTACATCTTCAGAAAAAATAGCATTCTTACTGATTATGAAATACAATTTTTTTGTGGTACTGGGGTTCCTGGAAGCCCTTCTACCTCCGGGCTACACTCCCAGACCTATTTTATATTTTTATTTGGAAACAGGGTCTCTTAAGCCAGTGAGGCTGGCTTGGAACCTGCACGATCCTCCTGTCCCCGCCTCCCAAGCACAGGGATTACAAGCATGCGCCACCACGCCCAGCAAAATACAAATCTTTTTGTACACACATATTAAAATCACTAACATGAGTATAATTGTAAAGCATTCCCCTGAAGAAAAAGAATAGAAAAATCTCAAAGGCAGTATAATTGAGGAGTTTCATCAACGTGTGTGTGTGTGTGTGTGTGTGCGTGTGTGTGTGTTTTGCTGGTGATGCCAGTTAGGGCATTGCCTATGCTAAACATATCCCCTACCACTAAATTATAATCCTAGACACATCAACCTAATTTTCAATTAAATGAATTTTTTTTAATCTTACCTCTGTGTTAATCTTCAAAAACAGAGTACTGCACCTTTATTATCCCACTACTAAAATGACTGCAATAAAAAATTGTTAACATTACTTATTTTGAGCTTAGAAAAGATGACTTTGCAACAATGGTATTTTTAAAATACATAAAACTTAAATATCTTGAAAATAGATCCTCTTATGGCCTCAGATTTCCTTTATCTTATCTATAACTTTTGTGAAGATTGATAGTTCATACATAATGTTTTTCCTGGCAATTAACAGAGCTGCAGTCTGAGGTTTTCCTAAGAGAGTAACAGTCCCATCTCCAAAGACAGTTTGAGAGAAATATGACAGCAATGCAAGCTTTCTTATCTCTAGGACCCTTCCATAGCTAAACGAGAAAATCCATGATTTAAAAATAACCGATTTCCGACACACAAACTTGCTGATGCTAGCTAAACTGCTAATTAAGTTGCACTATAATCTTGGCACAACATGTGAGGAAACTCATTCAAGACAAGAAACTGTTGATATAACTCTCCACATGTTCAATTTCAGATAATAACTAGGTGGTTCTGAACTTTTTTTATAGAACCAGTTTGAATGAGGTGCATTTGAACTATCCTGATTGTTAAAACTCCACTGTACACAACACTGTCCAACCCATTTCTTTATCCATATGAGCAGGAGAAAATTACCCCCAACAAGGTGACTAGTGTAGAGGTGGTCAATCCCCATAGGGATATCCAGGGATAATAGATTCCTAAAACTTGACTGCCGGGTGCGCAGGGATCATTTCTTTCTCCCTTACACTCATTCCTACAACCATTTTTTTTTATGTCATCCTTACTTTATATTATTTTTTCAAGACCATTTCCCTACTTGCCTTCCTAAAACCATTATTTTTTAATAACAGATAATTGAATAATTGCAATCATTCATCACACAGGTGACTCCTTTTGTTATTTGAACATTTAAGTTGTATGTATGTGTAATTTAATTACCTACATAAACGAACCTTCTATTATCTATGACTCCAGTTCTCTCAGATCCCATTCTTGTGATTTGTTCTCTGCCTACAACAACTTTGCACCTCCATGCTCATGCTCTGAATCATGTCATTATAAACAAACTTAACCTTTGTTTCTTTTCTTTTCTTTTCTTTTCTTTTCTTTTCTTTTCTTTTCTTTTTTTTTTTTTTTGTGGTACTGGGGGTGGAACCAGAGGCTTTCTACCTCCGGGCTATACTCCCAGACCTATTTTGTATTTTATTTGGAAACAGGGTCTCACTAAGTTGCTGAGAGCCTCACTGAGTAGCTGAGGCTGACTTCGAACCCGTGGGATCCTCCTGTCTCAGCTTCCCAAGCGCGGGGATTACAAGCATGCGCCACCACGCAAGGCTAAACTTAATTTCTTTGAAATATGAGTTTAATGCATAACATTCTCTAATGATGAATTCCTATCTTCAGCTCACTATCTCTTAGTATTGCAATTCTAATTCCTTCATGCCCACTAGGAACTAAAATCTATCAATCTATCACTTGGCATATTTCACTGTACTTACATAATTTCCTTTACCCTAGTTTTGAGTCCACATTATATTAATAAAATCATTCCCTTGCATATATTCTCAACTCTTTTGGCACTCCTATGTTTTGTATTCACTTGGCAAAAGCTCTCCTTAGTTAAATTAAACTCTCTGTCTCCTCCTGTCCTACACACATGCAGCTAAATATGGCTAGAGAATAACACATGGCCGACTTGCTGACTGTTTGCATTTTAATTTTATGGATATTAACACCAAGTTCAGGACTTGTAGAATGGCATGGCATTTTCACTACAATTCCTTTTTGTCCTTCTTTTTCTCACTTCTGGTTTTTGGTTCTGCTATCATTTAACTGGAAAAAAAAAAAACTTCTTAAGAAGAGAGCATCTATAAATTTCCACAGTCACTTAACATCTTCTCCCCTTCCCTCCTTTCACTCTGGGTAAAATATCCTTCTAGTTAAAACCATGTGCATTGAATCTTTCCTCTTCTTACACTGAAAACAAACAAACAAATCAAAACAAAACAACCAAACCAAAAGGACGTGATCCTCAGCCGTTTTCACTTCTTACTGCCTCCATTTACTGACACTCCAGCCTAAGCCGTAAGTATGTCTAAGATCATTAAAGTTGTCTTTGAATTTGTCCCTCTGTTTTCACTCTTATTCTTTACAATTAAGTCTTCTCACACGACTTCTTTTTCCATAAACCTTGGCATGGCTTAAGAGAAGTAAGAACAAGATCTTTAAGTTGCATGAAGGATGTATTTGAATTTGCCTTCCCTTTTGTCTCTGACCACTATCAATCTCCCTCATTATTTCCTCCCACCACAATGAGCGCCTTGCTCTTCCTTGAACACTCTGAGGAAGCTTTGGCCTCCAAATTTTTAATTTCCTCTTTCCTTGAATGCCCCTCCCACCCTCCTCAATTGATTTGTGCTGTCATCCTTACTCTGGGTCCCTTTTAATCCCACTACCTTAGATCTTCTGGTCATAAGTTGTATTCACAATGCTTTTTTGGAAGTCTGGCAAATGACATAATGCTAATGTGTCACCACATTGAAAAACACTGGCACAGAGCACGCCAGCTCAGGATGCACGATGGCATGTCTTTCATGGAAAAAGCCATATAATATGCATCAGAAGTCAAAAAAATACTTCTTTTTTATAAACCCATTTTAGAAATTTAACATAAAAATATTGGAAAAAATGCACTGAAATAGAAGTATAAGAGGTTGCTTTTCTTTTGCTTGCTTTCTCTTTCTTTCTTTCTTTCTTTCTTTCTTTCTTTCTTTCTTTCTTTCTTTTCTGTCTTTCTTTCTCTTTTCTTTCTTTCTTTCTTTCTTTTTTTTTTTTTTTTCTTTGCAGTACTGGGGATAGAACCCAGGCGCATTTTACCTCCTAGCTACACCCCCAGCCCTATGTTTTATTCTTTATTTTTGAAACAGGGTCTCACTATATTGAGGAAGGCCTCACTAAGTAGCTGAGACTGTCTGTGAACCACGATCCTCTGGTCTCAGCCTCCCGAATGTTGGGATTACAAGCGTGCGCCACCATGCCAGGCCTAAGAGGTTGCTTTTCAAAGTTCTAATAATCATAGCAATTTGATGAAAATTAGTAGTACATTATTTGTTTTAAAAATTATAATGTATTTAGACATTTAGTTGTTAATTATTTATTAAAATACTTACTTAAATTAAATTGTACTTAGCTGGGCGTGATGGCGCATGCTTGTAATCCCAGTGCTTGGGAGGCTGAGACAAGAGTTTCACACAGGTTCGAAGCCAGTCTCAGCTACTTAGTGAGGCTCTCAGAAACTTAGGGAGACCCTGTTTCCAAATAAAATATAAAAAATAGGTCTGGGAGTATAGCCCGGAGGTAGAAAAGCCCCTGGGTTTCACCCCCAGTACCACAAAATTTAAATTGTACTCAGATTAAAATTTTTATATTTTCTAGTTAAAAGTGAATTATTTGAACAGAAAATTTAATTTCATGTTTTAAGGAGTTGTAAGTATATATAATTACATTAAATGGGGAGAGGTTTGGGTATACATGTACTAAAGCGTTCAGTTGTAATTTGGGGTGAAATTGAGTTGATTTAAATTTAATATAATAACTTTTGCTTGTCTGTGTTTACTAATTTTGTGTAGTTAATCTAAGAATACAGAAACAAAGAAAGATCACATGACTACAGTGAGTACAAACAGCAACCATGAACTTTAAGTGTCCTATGCCAGGGATGATGAGAACAATGCGGGGGGGGGGGCATATTCAAACAGTAAGTAGATGCACCTAAGAGGATTTTACTAACAAAATTAATATAAGTTGTTTTTTATTATCTTTTAGTTTAATTTCCTTGAAAGAAGTGGTAAAAATATATTTGCACATTATATTCTAAAGCTCTAAAAAGGAGATGCAGAAATTGTCACCACTTTCTAACTGTTAAAACCTAAAAAACTAAGTGTAATATGTGTGATCTGCTTATCTTGAATCTTTAAAAATCTTCTATATTTGTGATTCTTTCACTCATGCTGTCTTTCACTCAACCAGCAACTTTTTAAAGATTACATATACATACATCATATAATTTGAGGCAGACAAAAAAAAAAGCATGGTCAAATATTTAAGCTTATATAAAATTATTTATTAATACAATACGATCTTATATTGCTTTGGGTCAGGTGAAGGATAATTTTGATATAACAATTGAAATAATTCATCAGCCCTGCCATTTTATTCTTCAAAACTATAAACCACCATCTTGTGTCAGGAAAGAATAATGTGTGGGTCTTAAAATATTCATACTGGCTGCTGCATTGTTATCGAAAGGCAAAACTTATTATTACACTATTCATGTTCTTATGCCATTTTAAATTATGTACATAGTTAGACCCCCAGGTGAGTTCACAGAAAACCCAGGATGCCGAGGGCCTCTTTGTTATGACTTTGGCAAATGAACCAAAGACTCTACTTAGAGCTGAGATCTACATTTGTATCCACTGGCATCAGCTTAGGTACATTCTTTTCTCCTGTTTTAGTTATGTAGTCTTCTCGTCATGGTTATTTTTCGTCAAAGCTAAACTATTCCAGCTTTCTAACGCTTGGGAAAATATTATGCATTTCAAATACGTTAAGTATTTTATTTAAGTTGATAATTGATTTTAAGTTGAAATATAAAATTTTAAAATACTGCTACCAAAATATAATTAAACTAAATTTATTATTTGTAAAAAATATCTAGAAACATGAAGGCAAGAAATAGCTTAAGTCTCTTGAATGTCTGTATATATACATAAATGCATTTTAAGTCTATATATATTGGGTGTTAAGTCAAAGAGAAACTCTAACTTAGAAAAAAAGGGAGAATCAATTCTGTAAAGATGAATAATTTCTGAAAATAATTTATAGATATTTTTGTTTCTACATTGTCTTCTAAAGCCATAACTAACCTATTATTTAATTTTAATTTCAACCCTGACAATCTCTAAGGGTTTTTTTAAATGACATGATCTTGTATTTGCTATAATTTTTTAGCTAGGTTTTAATAAATAGTGATATTTATTATATTATTACAAGGGAAATAAAATCTGGAAAGAAATTATTACCTGCATTTTCAAATATAAATATTTTAGCTTTTTCTAAAGATTTTACTTGAAGTGCACACACATTTGTTCAGACTTCGAGTCATAATACATATTTGCAAAGACTTAATTGTGGTTAGTGGCTTATAACTAATAAATATAGGAAATAAAAATATAATAGCAAGCCAGGCGTGGTGGCGCACGCTTGTAATCCCCGTACTTGGGAGGCTGAGACAGGAGGATCGCACAGGTTCGAAGCCAACCTCAGCTAGTTAGTGAGACCTTGTTTCCAAAATAAAATATAAATGTTTCTGGGAGTATAGCCCGGAGGTAGAAAGCCTTTGGTGTTCCACCCCCAGTACCACCAAAAAAAAGAAAAAAAAAAAAGAAAGAAAAGAAAAGAAAAAAATATATATAATACCAACAATTTAAGTAGTTAAATTTTTATTACTGTTTTTGAATGATTCATTTTTAAATGAATATAATAGGTATAGGCATGAAGTATGTTGATTATGTTAAGCCATGCCACAGAAAGAAATTATAAAATATGCCCTTATTCTCTGTTTGAAAGTGCTTTGCATTTTTATCTAAATCTCACATGTAGCTGCATTCTTAGAGTGATTTAGAAAAGTCACCCACCAAATGAGACCAGAAAATATATAAACTCATATTCTATGGAAGGTTAAAAAGATTTCTAATTTTATTTCTCTATGATTTCCATTTCTGTTAGAAGCTAAAATTATTTTAAAGATTTATAACATAGCCAGGCATGGTGGCACATGCCTGTAATTCCAGTACTTGGGAAGCTGAAACTTTTACTTTTTTACATAGTTAAATACAATAGCTTTTTCTATATAAGTACTTCAACTTCACAAAATAAAGACAATATAATACTTTTCCTAGGTGAATAATATTAATGTGACTAAAGATTTGGGCATTAAATTTATTCTTATTGTAGTTCTAGTTAATAAGTTTGGTCAACTTAGGTAGTTAATTCCATTGACTACACATGTGCATTGAGATGGATGAGAGGAAAAATGTCACTTAATTTTCAATGACATATGTGTTGTGAAATATGGCAGACATGCAGGTTCAAGCAATATAGTGAGACTCATCAATTTAGCAAAACCCTGTTTCCAAATAAAGAATAATGAGCTGAGGATGCAGCTCAGAGGTAAACTTCTGGGTTCAAGATATATATATGTGTGTGTCTGTGTATATATATATATATATATATATATATATATATATATATATATATTCTCCCTCCTTTGGGTCTAAAACACTACTAGGTACCTTACATAACAAATCAGTTTAAAATTGTAGTCTGTCATTTATGTAAGACAAAACAATCAGAATTCATTAATCTGATGGTATTTAACTATCAGAATGACAATATTGTGTTTTACTTTTTTTACATAGTTAAAAACAATAGTTTTCCTATGTAAGTATTTCAACTTCACAAAATAAAGACAATATAATAGTTTTCCTAGGTGAATAGTATTAATGTGACTAAAGATTTGGGCATTAAATTTATTCTTATTGTAGTTCTAGTTAATAAGTTTGGTCAACTTAGGTAGTTAATTCCATTGACTACACATATGCATTGAGATGGATGAGAGGAAAAATGTCACTTAATTTTCAATGACATATGTGTTGTGAAATATGGCAGACATGCTAATTCATCTCTGAATCTTGATATATGCAATATAATATTATAGAACCAAATCCATCACTTAAAAGAAGACAAATGTGTGAGATAATAAAATATTCATGAGAACCTAGACTATACATCACATCCATCAAATGGATGCTTCCAAAGTAATCTGTTAATGCCTTGATCAAAAAATCATTTTGAGCCTGGTGTGATGACACACATCTGTAATCTAAGTATTTGGGAGCCTAAGACAGGAGAATCACAGGTTCAAGGCCAGTACCTGGAAATATAGCAAGACCCTTTCTAAATAAATAAGACTCTCAGAGGCAAAGGATTTTAAATTAATTTCTGATCTGTCTGTCTCTCACTTTCATACTTACACACACACACACACACACACACACACACACACACACTAGTTCACTAGTTTATTATATATAGCAAACATTTAGCCAGCTTGGTTTTAATATTGTTTAAGAGAATTAAAATTAACTAAGATTTTACTTTTTTTACAGTGTCACGTAATTACTGCCACAGAAATGCAAATCTTGTTCTATGCAATGGGATATATTTAATCATATAGAGTAGGGGTGTCAGTCATGAAACATATAAGTTGTTATTGAAATTTTCTTTTAAAGTTTCTCTTTTGACCTCCAAGCTTCAGGTAGAGTACAGGACCCACAGTTTAAATTTGGATGAGTCACATGTTCAGACCATGGTCTAAATCATCATGGTGCATATTTAACTTATCAATGTACACATGGAGCTTTTTAGCTTTTATTAAAATTCTGGACATACTTAAGTCTTTTGGCTTTTCTAGTTTATTTGTGCACTGTAATCATACATCATTATGAGGAACAGGATGGTAGAAACACCCGTGCATACATCACAGTTCAGACATGGTTTTCAAAATATGGGCTAGGATATTTATGAAGCACCTTCACTTAAACAGCAGTCTGTTTATTCACTCAACTAGTGTTTAATGTTTTGAGTCTTGTACTGTTTTAGGCCTCTAGTATCCCCATTTTTAGATTGAATGTATTATACTGATTCAGAGGAAAGTGAAAAGAATTAAAAGCACATTAATTGCTATTATAAACTAGTTAATCATGAGGCACTAGCTTCTTAAACTTTGCATTCTCTTTCACTTTTCTTCCTTTTTTCCTTCTTCCTTCCTTCCTTCTATCCTTCCTTCTTTCTTCTTTTTGTACTAGGGATTGAACCAGGAGCATTCTACCTCTGGACTACATCCCCAGCTTTATTTTATTTTGTTTTTTTAGATTAAAACAGGTTCATGCCAGGTTGATGAAAGTCTCACTGCTTGCTAAGACTGTCCTTGAGCCTGTGATCATTCTGTCTCAGCCTCCCAAGTACTAGGATTACAGGTGTGCACCACCATACCTAGCCATCCATTATTTATTTTTCTTTTTATTGTGGGTTTAATTTATTGATTTAAATATCTAAACTCTGTGTGTGTGTGTGTGTGTGTGTGTGTGCATGTGTGTGTGTGTGTGTGTCTGTCTGTCTGTCTGTCTGTCACTGGAGATTAAACCCAGGAATATTCTACCCCAAGCTACAACCCCAGACTTTTTAAAATTTGTTTTGAACAGCATATCAGTAAGTTGCTGCTGCTGGTCCTAAACCTATCTGCAGAATCTATATATCTTAGCCTCCCAAGTACTGGGATTACAAGCACACCTATGCCCGGTGGGTGCCTGAATTTCTGAAATGATGTCCATATACTAATTTAAAATCCAACCAGCAAGTAGAAGAGTTCCTATTTCCCCACATCATCACAAGCATTTATTGTTATGTGACTTCTTGATGACTGCCATTTTTATTGGGGTTATTTGGAATCTCATTGTAGTTTTTATTTGCAGCTCCCTGGTTGTTAATGATGTTGAATACTGCTTCATGTATTTATTGGCCATTTGTATTTATTCTTTTGTGAAGTGTCTAGTAAGTTCAATTGCCCATGTCTTGATTGGGTTATTTGTATTTTTAGTGTTTAGCCACTTAAGTACTTTGTATATTCTAGGTATTAGATAATATTAGTAAAGATCTTCTCTCATTCTGTAGAATTTCTGATGAGCAGAAAATTTTAGTTTAATGCCATCCCATTTATAAATTCTTATTTTAATTTCCTGAACTTTTTGGACTGATCCCCTCCTCTAGTAATTTCAAAGTCTCCAGTCAATTTTCAAGTGTGTGTGTGTGTGTGTGTGTGTGTGTGTGTGTGTGTGTGTGTTGCTGGGGATTAAACCCAAGAAAATTCTACCTCTGAGTTACAGCCCCAATCCTATTTTTAATCTTTATTTTGAAACAGGGTTTCACTAAGTTGTGGGTGGCCTCACTAATTAGCTGAGGCTGTCTGCAAACCCGGATCTTTCTGTCTCAGCCTCCCTAGTACTGGGATTACAAGTGTGCGCCACCATGCCTGGCTTAATTTTCAAGTCTTTGATCTATCTTGAGTTGACTATTGTTTAGGGTAAAAGGTAAAGATTTAATTTCACTTTTCTACAAATGGATGACCAGTTTTCCCAACACCATTTACTGAAAAGGCTTTTTCCAGTGTATGTATAGAAGCTATCAAGATCAGTGTGAAGATTCCTCAGAAAATTGTGAATGAATCCACCATATGATCCAGCTATACCACTCCTGGATCTCTTTCCAAAAGGACTGAAATAGGAATATTATAGTAATTATGCATATCCATGTTTATAGAAACATAGCTTACAATAGACAAATTATGGAACCAATGTAGGTGTCCATCAACAGGTGAATGGAATACAAAATTATGATATATATACACACAATGAAATTCTACTCAGCAATAAAGAAGAACAAAGTTATGTCATTTAAAGAAAAACGGATGAACTTGGAAAACATACTGTTGAGTTAGTCAGTCACAGAAAATGAAGAGACATATATTTTCTCTCTTATGTGGTCACTAGGGAGTAATTGGGATACCAGAGGGACTTCTGATAATGGTGGAGTAATTCCAATGGAGCCAGAAAAATGATCTAGGGGAAAGGGGGAGAAAGAGAGGATCATTGAAGAAATCACTTCCATTGACACTATGTATATATGTAAGAATACCAATGTCAATCTTAATGTCCTATATGGGGAAGAAATGAGAGGGGAAGGAGCCAGAGGAAAGTCAACAATTTCTGTGTGCATGTATGTCACTATCATTACAAACTGTATTATAATGTGAGACTAATGCAACAATAAAATTTTAAAAATAAATTTCTGAAGTGGTATGAGTGGTTCATGTAAGGATTTTCAAAAGGTTTAGCCCTCCCTAGGGGAAAAATAATATGAATGGTAATTAAGATGAAAGTAGCCAAATCAGGTTAGTAATATAAGACAAGAAACTTTTTGACATCCAAGGTTAAAGTGAGTTGATATGGCCTGTATAGCAAAAGGCTTACAAGTAAGTAGGAAAGAGCTGGCTAAGAGAGATGCTTTTTAAAGCATGAATCTAATGAAAAACTCCACTGTTTGTAAGACTCAGTGAAGCAATGGCCATGTACTGTATCTTAGAAGACAGCACCTCATGTTCCTAGATCTACCAGGTCTATCATTGCTTTTTACACCAGTAATTATTCTAAGATTTTTTAAGTCAATAAAAAGTATCTTTTATGCATATAAGGCAATTTGAAAGTGATGACCATTCCATGTTAAATAAGTTATATGATTTTAATTATTTATTCCTACATAATCAAGAAATGGTAGTATTTTTTTCCAAAATTGTGTGTTTACATATTACCTACATGTGTATAAATTTTCACTAAGTAGGCCTAAATAAGAATTAGGTCAAATATGCATTTTATAAAGCATATTATTTATAAAAGCAGGCCTATAGTTTTGAAATTTAACTAAATTAGATTCCAAAATAATAAGTAAAATTTAGAAGACTTCTCAATTTCAAAGCCAGGGAGTATTTATATTAAAAACAATGAAACTATCAAGACTACTTTATTCTTATGTCAATCAAGACATATATTCCACTTGTCCAAATAACTGTGGCTTCAAAATTGGAGAAATTGGATGTGATACTTTCTGGAGGTCAGGCACAACTCAGTTCTTTCTTAAGGTATAAGCTTTTTTAGAAAATTAGACATATCTGCACTCTTTTAAAACTACTAGAACTCCTAAGTGCCATATATTTTTCTAGCAAACTTACTGCTGGCTATCTCCTTTAAACTTACTAAAAATAATATTCAAAAAAGTCTTGCAATATCAGAGGCTCATAATTTCCAATGTTCAATATTTAGAAGGTAACATAAAGTTGGCATTCTTGTGTTTTTCATTAACATTTTCTTTTATTTGAGAAGATAGATTGTTTCATTGTATTTCTTGTACTTGACTCATTGGCACCTTCTTTTATACGAATTTTTTTATTGAACATAAATGGTATACATTTAAACTATATTTGGTGCCCTCTCCTCCCACCCCTGTTTTCCCTTCCCCCTCCCACCAATGGTTGTCCAGGTTAACCATGTCATATTCATAATTTTACGCATATTCAGATGTAGACCCTCATTAATCAAGATCAGCCTTCCTCCTCTCCTATCTTTTCATTCAAACTTTGCTGATATTTCCCCTCCATTATCTGGAGTCCCACTTGTATCCTCTGTGTTTTCTAGTTTGGGCATATTAGAGGAAACATATGTACCTTCTCCTTCTGTGTTTGGCTGATCTCACTTAACATAATGTTCTCCAGGGCTTTCCATCTTCTTGCAAATTATATAATTTTGTTCTTCTTTATGGCTGAATAGAATTTCATTGTGTATATTTTCCAAAGTTTTGCTATCCATTCATCTGTTGATGGAGATCTGGGTTGGTTCCATATTTTGGCTATTATGAATTGTGCTGCTATGAACATAGGTATGCATATGTTGCTGTAGTTCTCTGAATTCAGCGCCTTTGGAAAGATACCCAGGAGTGGTATAGCCGGTTCATATGGTGGATCTATTCCCACCTTTCTTAGGAATCTCCACACAGATCTCCATAGTGGCTGAACTCGTTTGCATTCCCACCAACAGTGTAAAAGAGTTCCTCTTTCCCCACATCTTCAGCAGCATTTGTTGTTATTTGATTTCTTTATGCTTACCACTCTGACTGGGGTTAGATGGAATGTCAGTGTAGTTTTGATTTGCATCTCCCTGATGGCCATTGATGAAGAACATCTTTTCATGTATCTATTGGCCCTTTGTATCTCTTCTTTTGTGAATTGTCTATTTAGTTCATTTGCCCATTTCTTGATTGGGTTGTTTGTTTTGCTAGTGTAGAGTCTTTTGAGCTCTTTGTATATTCTGGATATTAGTCCCCTATCAGAATGGTGGCTGTAGTAAAGATCTTTTCCCATTCTGTAGGCTTCCTCTTTAGGTTGTTGATAGTTTCCTTTGATGAGAAGAAACTTTTTAGTTTGATGCTATCCCACTTGTTTATTCTTGATTTAATTTCCTGAGCTTTGGAGGTTTTGTTGAGAAAGTTACTGTCATTGGCACCTTTTTAAAATACCTAACAAAGAAAACTCATATTATACATTCAACTCCACTTTAATGATTTAACCTAAGCAGAGGATAAATAGAGATTTATTTTTGTGTGTGTGTTCCTCCTCCCTGACTTCCCAACTTTTAAAAAGTCATGTTCTGAATATAAAATAGGTATGAAGCATATGTTATGGACACAAAGCAAAAAGTTTGGTACAAAATTTGACATTAATAGAGAAAATGTCAAAAATTATTTAAAAATGAGCATTATGTCTACTTATGCTTCAGATTTTGACCTCTTTACCATTGATCTTGAAAATTAGTGTCTGGTCAAGGACAAGGATATCTACACTCATGAAGGTAATAGTTGGAAATAGATTGCAAGAAACTCAGTTTTAAAATCTACACATCAGGACCTCAAACTGAATTTGCAAACATTTTGCTTGAAATAAACTAGATATTTTAAAGTAGATTATCCTTTAAATTATTTTTGTCTAGATAAACCAAAGTCTATTTTTTTTTCTTTTTTTTATTGGTGCATTGTAGTCATACATCTTAATGGAGTACAAGATGCTAGAGGCATACATGGACACATCACTCGTTTAGTCCTTCCCCAAGTATCACTCTATTTCCTCCCCTCTCCTTGCTTCTCATGTTTGTCATAGTGATTGACTTTGATACGTTTGTGAATGGGCATAATGTACTAAGTAGTACTATCAGACACACAAGACAAAAGATAGATGCAGATATCAGCTTAACCAAATAAAAATCAGAATTTCACTTCACATATAGAATTTATTTTAAAATGGTAATAAAGCCGGGTGTGGTGGCGCACGCTTGTAATCCCCGCGCTTGGGAGATGGAGACAGGAGGATCGCACAGGTTCAAAGCCAGCCAGGCTGGCGTAAGAGACTCTGTTTCCAAATAAAAAAATATAAAATTGGCTGGGAGTGCAGCCTGGAGGTTGAAGGGCTTCCAGGAACCCCAGTACCACCAAAATAAATAAATAAATAAATACATAAATAAATAATAAAATGGTAATAAAAAGTTCTAGAAATATTAATCAGTGGCTGAGCATTTGTCTAGCATGCATGAGGACCTGATTTGATATCCAGTACTGGAAAACAATGCTGTAATCATTTTATACTCATTCTACTCTAATTTGTCAATGTTTGTAGAAAGAAAAGATCAATTTGGTTAATATTTCTCATGCTCAAAGATTATCTAAATATGCTTGGAAAAGACTGGTATATTTAGTTAGATATATTAAAGTTGTAAATATATGTGTGTGTGTGTATGTGTGTGTGTGTGTGTGTGTGTGTGTGTGTGTTGTTCCATGCGATGTGTACCATATGCCTCATACTATACCTGAATGGCTGTTCGTTCTTCTCTGCTTTCTAATATTTAACCCTGACAATCTGTCTTCCACAACTTTATAAGAATGTACAAACTAATTTTAAAAATCCTTATTATGCTTTTGTTCCAAAGGATTAATTTTTCTTTGTCATTAACTTTTCTATAGCATTTTGTTCACACATTATACATGTAATACCCTTCCTTATCTCAAGATACAGAAGAGTAATTATAAATTTCAATGCTTTTGAAATTTTCTTTTTGCTATATTTATGTTCCTTCTAAGCTCTTCTAAAAGTTAAAATTGTTTTTCCTTTTTCTTCATATAATTCAACATTGATAATCTAAAAAGGAAATTGAAAACACTGTGAGAATATGTAGCCCTGACTGTTAATCTTTTCTTTGGAGAGATTCAAATATTAGTGTCTGGATTTTCATTAGCAACTTGACACCCTATTAACACCAATATCAACTCAGGGCATAGTCCTTAAATCCACTCACAATAGAACCTCTTTGCTAATCTTCTTTCTTAAAAGATATTATTTACAAGCCAAAATCCTGGGCCCCATGTTGCCTCAAGTGTCCTAGTTTCATTATGAGACAGAGACAAGAAAACAAGACCAATAACAACTCTAAAGGTTATCCAATTGAAAATGATACTCCAGTCCCACTTTCTTCATATGTTGCCCTGGCCCAAGATTTCACCACAGGAGACAATATCTCTCCCCTGTCATTTTGCTCGAGTCACTTAAAACCTGTCCTGTAATAGCCTTCTAGAGTTATCACAAGTTGAATATGAGCCATAAATTGCTTTTCTCCCTTTGATATTAGGGATTTTATTATGTTTCCTGAGCTTGCTGTCTGCTTAGCTTAGGATCTAGGTGCATTCCATTCTCTCTGCAAAAACATACTTCTATAATTCTGTGCCTAAAGGGAAATGTGGCATAGAGTAAAAAAATGTATCATTCTAAACATGAGTAGAGATTATTGCTTTCACAAAAAGGCAACTTGCTTATATCTGTCAACCCCTACATCCTCTGGAGAGAGGACACTCATTCCTCAGTGCCTCCTCTTACTGTGTTCTCATACTCACACACCATCATCTCCTACCTATGCTTCAACCACCACACTCCACATTCACACACCCCTTTGTTTACACATAAACACTGATCTTTATATATGCCCCACTGAACTAATTAGTTCACATTCTCCAGCTATATAAATGCTGGCCTGCCTACTTGACCTAAGTATACACCAAAATATGTTATTACTTATACATATATACATGTGTAAATATATATAAGAGCTAACCTTAAGATACATTATAATGCCACCAAGATATTAATAAATAACCCCCAAATCTCACATTTGTTTTCTTGGTTAACACTAAAAAAATGGAACTATTACAAGATGCCCAAAGAATGATTTCTCCTTTTATTCTCTAATTCAATGTTATATACTGATACTATAAATTTTTGGCTCTGGTGTTTATTTAATGTTTTATTTTGTCTATTTTGGTTATAATTTCTACTTCATAGGAGATTTGTTTCTAGTTGGAGTCATTTCTGCCTTTTCTAATGATGCAATCTGGCACACAGTAGGAGGATGTTAGTTATAGAGGAATGGGTGGGGAGATTGCTTCTAATGGAATTGCTAATCTCTGATAATTAACATGCTTTGGAATTACAATATAAATAATAAATATTGATGAAAATTTTAAAATTTCAACATCTTATAATATCATGTGACAAAAAATGGCAAAATGTATACTTCAACAACCATTGTACATTATGCAAGCATCATGAAAGCACTGAAGTTCTGAGATAAATCTAACAAATCTTTGTGTGGCACAGAATTATTATACTTTAATCACTTTGATTAAATACTGGCTTCGAATCAGTGCGACCCTCCTGTCTCTGCCTCCTAAGTATGGGGATTACAAGTGTGAGCCACCACGCCCGGCATCCTTCAGAAAATTTCTAACATATGTATTGAACATCTCTCCGTTGCTGGACAGTAGAACCATAGCAATAATATAATTTTTCTTTCCTTCATCCAGTATTTGATTAAAAGATTAATATACTTTGAATCACTTTAATCCTTTAGGATTAAAGTAGTTGTTATACCAAATACATATGAAACTCCAGGGAATAAAATTTCCTAGCTTTTTATGAATTTGTACAATGTCCATGTAGTACTCAGAGAGTAATGTAAAAACCTAATGGAAATCACTGATACTGATTATGTTTCAAGTTAAATAACCTCCTCTTCCAAATGCAACTGTCTCATTGGTTTAGTTTATTAGGTGGTTTTAGTTGTCTTCACAATGGCCTCTGTGCCCTGGAAATTATGGAAGGATCATAAACTATGCAAATGGAGACTTCTCTGTTCCATATTGTTTGAGGTCCTCATTTACAGCATGAGTAAGCTATAATTTCTGTTCCTTCTTGTCACTGGATCAGGTTTGTATAACTCAGAGAAATTGTCATTTTTTTATTTTATTTTTTTGCCTTGCACAGTCAGCTTCCATTTTCCCTTCTTTTAGACAAATATCAATCAACATGCACATTCCATTTCTCCTTCAGGAATTTTTTTGTGTGTGTGTGGTACTGGGGTTCCTGGAAGTCCTTCTACTTCCGGGCTACACCCCCAGACCTATGTTATATTTTTATTTGGAAACAGGGTCTCTTAAGCGCGGCTGGCTTCAAACCGGTGCAACCCTCCTGTCTCTGCCTCCCAAGCACGGGGATTACAAGTGTGCGCCACCACGCCCGGCATCCTTCAGAAAATTTCTAACATATGTATTGAACATCTCTCCGTTGCTGGACAGTAGAACCATAGCAATAATATGAGATGATTTTTTCTTTCCTTCATCCAATACAGTCTTTACTTGGTATTAACTAGTACTGTTTTAAAATATCCAGATCCTGAATTTGTAACCAAATGCCTATCCATGTATGTCTACCCTCCCCTGTTCTACACCTTCCTCTTTTCTTTTTTTTATTTTCTCCTTTTTGATACTGGGAATTGAACCCAGTGGTGCTCTATCACTGAACTTCATAATCAACCCTTTTTATTTTGAGATAGGACCTCACTAATAGGCAAACCTTGAACTTCTGATACTCTTACCACAGCTTTCCAAGTTGTTGAGGTCATGGGGGTCACAGACTTGTGCCATTGTTCTGGCTGGTAATCATTACTGCTTAACATGAAGTTCTTTTTGCAATTTTATTCCATAGTTTTCATTCATTTGCATTATTTTTTTATTATCATACCTTTACTAATCTGGTCCACATAACAAATGGAACATTCCAGACTATGGTTAAATTGGCTCAAAACCCATACAATATCACTAACATTAAAGAAATCTGCTACATTTGCTTAGCTCCAAATAATGCTGAGATAATTACATACATATAACATTATGCTTAGACATGAGGCACAAGAAGCTCATTGAATTTATATATGCAAATTATTTTAAAAAGTCAATTATTTAGCTAGGTAACTTTTATACAGCTTTCTTTAGATCTACAAAGTATTCTTTGATTTAAGAATAATTTAAAGACCATAGAATGCTCTTTCTATCTAATCAGCAAAGAAAGTGATAGATGATTTCTAAGAGCTCTTCATGTCAGGAATAAAGGCATTGTGAATGTAATAAACAGTATGGTTTTTGAACCCCCTGATATTTTATTTATTTATTTATTTATTTATTTATTTATTTATTTATTTATTTATTTTGGTGGTACTGGGGTTCCTGGAAGCCCTTCTACCTCTGGGCTACACTCTCAGACCTATTTTATATTTTTGAAACAGGGTGTCTTACGCCAGCGCAACTGGCTTCCAACCTGCGCGATCCTCCTGTCTCTGCCTCCCAAGCGTGGGGATTACAAGCCTATGCCACCATGCCGACGAACTCCCTGATATTTTAAACTTTAAGATTCTACTAAATAAATTCTACTAAATAAACGTTTTTTCCTGTTAGCCAAACTTTTTCTTAAAAAATAAAACACATTCTATTCTGTGTCTATAATGAAGGAATAAAGGACTATATAATTACTTGAAGAATATAAAGACACATGATACCTAAATAAAATAATCTTGTTTTTTACAAACAATCCTGATATTCACTACTATTAATGGCTTATTAGATCACTCAGATAAAACATCTAATTGAAGATTTCTTAGTTAATATTCTTACCGCTATAATCCAAAGACCTGACAAAGTGACTTAGAAAAATGAAAAATTATTTGCTCATGGAATCTTTGGGGATTTGGGAGTTCAGTCAATGTAGGGCCAGGGACCATGGATCTCAGGACATAGCAGAAGGAAGTGGAGAGTAGGAGAGCACATGGGTCTTTCACATCATGGAGGCTACTACACAGGTCTAGAGAGAAAGGCATTCCAAGTCCATGGAAGATCTTAGGAAGCAGCAAAATAAAGTCAGGAAAAAAAAGTGAGTAGAAAGGCTACTCTATTTTTATGAATGTTTATATCACATTAAACCTCAATATGACATATCGATACCACTCACCAATAAAAGTATCATTTTTTTAAAAAAGAAAGGATCTGTGACTGTAGCTGAGGATACTATTATAAGGGACATACGTCCTCAATTTGTCAGGAATTTCACAATGTCAATCCCCATATGCTCTGGGAAGAAGCAATGGAAAAATCATCTGAAGGAGAAAATAGTTTCTTCCTATATCTTTCAGGGCCAGATTTATAAAGATGTGAACAAGATACTCAGATGCAAATAATCATAGAACTCCACTTTCAACTTGTTCATATTTTATCTAAACACCTGTATTAAATCAACTCTCTTTCTGATAAAAAATGGGTGATTTATATTTCTATAAATGGGCATTTAAGAATACTCCATGATTATACTACTTAGAATCATGGATGCAGATGCAGAAAATAGGAGCACAGACTCAACTGTCAGCAAACTTATAAGGAAGACATCACGTTTGATGAGTAATTGACTATGTTAACGAAATGGGTAAGAAGGATAAGAAGAGAAATATGTTTTTTTTTTTTTTTTGGCAAACATTGACTACCTGCTCTGTGGCAGGCACTGTTTTTGATGGTGGAGATATGTGGGTAAACAGAATTAAGTAAAAATTCAGACCTCGTGGGTATAAAGAAGAGTAACTTTCCCCTCAATGCTGATGAGAGATTAATGGAAAAATTTCCCATTAAGTCAGCATCTTTGACACTTGAAGATGAGAGAGGGAGACATGTTTAAAGAATATAAAAGGCCAGAAGAAAGAAACATATGTGTCATTACTTGGTCTGGAATAGTCAAACGGTAATGGCATTTCAAAGATGCGGAAATAATGTAGTATGACTGAAGCACAAGGTGGTTTTGCTTCACCTGAAAATATGTCTTGACATTAAGATATTTGATTGATTCTATGGTAGACTCAGAACATGAAAAAAAAATTTTTTTTCTGTCTCTCAGAAATTGAGTGATTTCAATATGTCTTGATGAAGCTCCAGTCCAGGCTCAGTAACCTATCAACTGTGTGACTTTGTGCCCAGCTCCTTATGGACTTTGAGAGCAAATTCATGTATCTTGCCTTGCACAATGCTGGCGTATATACACAAGCTCAATAAACATAGGTGGTTATCATTACTACAATAATGATTTCAGAAACAGATTTCAGCAAGATTGTGTGACATTAGGTGTGTAGGTGAATCTGGTTTTAAAAGAATAAAGAATTTTTGGGGGGTCTTCTAAATATAGAATTATCTCATTTGCAAATAGAGATAGTTTCAGCTCCTTTTCTATTTGAATTTCTTCATATCCTTTCTTTCCTTATAGCACTGGCAAGAGTCTCAAGAACTATTTTGAAAAGGAGTGGTGACAGTGGGCATCTTTGTCTTATTCTTAATTTTAAAGGGAATTCTAACAGTTTTCTCCCTTTCAATATGATATTGGTTTGGGTTTCTTTTATATCATCTTAATAATTTTGAGATAATTTTCTTCTATTCAAATTTTCTACAGTGTCTTTTTCTCTTTTTTAATATGCTTTCATTGGTGCATTATAGTCTCACATCATAATGTAAATACATTTCAGAGTGATTTTTTTTTTTGTGATACTGGGGTTCCTGGAAACCTTTTTATCTCTGGGCTATACTCCCAGACCTATTTTTATATTTTTATTTGGAAACAGTCTCTTTAAGCCAGCGCGGCTGGCTTCAAACCTGCGGGGTTCTCCTGTCTCCGCCTCCCAAGTGCGGGGATTACAAGCGTGTGCCACCACGCCCAGCTACAGTGATGTATTTTTAACATAAATGGGTGTTGAATTTTGCCAAATGCCTTTTCAGCATTCTACTCAGCAATAAAAAAAATGTCATATGAAGAAAAATATATGGCCCTGGAGAATGTTAAGTGAGATTAGCTAATCACAGAAAGTGAAGAGTCATGTTTTCTCTTGTATGAGAAAGCTACAAAGTAATCAGAATAAAAAGAGGGACTTAGATAAGGGAGGAAAACTCTAGTAGAGCCAGGGAGGTGATTTAGTTGAAGGAAGGGGAGAAACTAAGAACTAACAAAGAAGGTATTTCCATTGACATTGTACACATATGTGAAAATACCGTCAATCTCAATATCTTGTATGGGTAAGGGGAGTTGGGGAGGGATCCTGGGAAAGTCCACTAAGTATTATGTGCATATATGTCACCATCACTATGAACTACATCATGACATGATATTATAATGCACCATTAAAAGTATTTAATAAAATAAAAGAACAAATTTATAATTTTTGGTGTTTAACAAAGTGTCAAATAGACACTAAACAAAGCCTATTTTGAACCTGAGACAATGGTGCACTCTTGCAAAATTAATATTTTGGTGGTTGAGACAGGAATATCACAGGTTCAAGCCAAACACAAGGTAAGTTTGGGAGACTCCATTTTAAAATAAAAATGAGAAGGGCTGAGAGTATATCTCTGAGATAGAATGTACCTGGATTAAATCCTTAGTACTGCAAAACTTAATAATAATGAAGTAAGGAAGACATATAAAGTCTTCAAGGGATTTTGGATATATGTTCTTGGTTAAAGGACATTGGCAACAGTAATTTTCAAAAATAATTAGTAATACCCACCTTTGTATTTTTGACAGATTATGGCAAGGGGCAGAAGGAGATTAGTAAAATACATATTTGTGTGCTCTTTATTTGCACTTTTAATTTAAAAACACTTTTAAAAGCTTATTTGCTCTCTATAATGCATATAAAAGCAAATTAAAAAGAAATAAAGAACATCAGGGCTGAGTAATCATCATATGGTTTGGTTAGCTAAATAACCAAGTGGAATATTCATTAGCAAATTTTTAACTAACAAATTTAATGTGCCACAAAATTATAATATGCAGACAACAAAAATACCAAAAGAATTTTTCAATGTGTCTTTCATTTAGTGTTATTAGCTGTGATAACTTCTAAAATATTGAGATTTGTAATCCAATGAGGTAAATTCATTGAAAAAATGCATTTTAGAAGCTGGCATGGTGGCACATGCCTGAAATCCCAATATTTGGAGGCTGAGATAGTAAAAACACAGGTTCAAAGTCAGCCTCAGAAACTTAGCAAGACAGCAAAATAAAATATATTTTATTTCCAAATGAAAAGTAAAATTGGTCTGAGGGTATAGTGTGGTGGTGAGGTTATAGCTCACTGGTAGAGTACCCTGGGTTCAATCTCAGGTAATTAAACAAAAAATATGAATAAGTAAATAAACAAATAACAGCGATATTCTTGAATGTTTAATTACTCAGAATCACATTGTTATAAAAAGCTAGGAAATAAGCCATTACATAGTAAAGAAATAAAATAAAAGTGAGGATTCTGCTCCCCACTTGAAAATAAATACATGTACACATGACTTTTGATGAGTTATAATATTTTCTAAAACAACTGTACTGGAATGATTGTCTATAAAACAAAGGCTTACCTGCCTACTTTACTCCTGAGTCATTAGATGCTACCTCATGCAAATTAAATTTTAGAAGAGTTCCGTATGGTTTTGTACACTATTTTACATTGTTTAAAAACGGTAACAGGAATTTAAGACCAATCTGGTATTTTCTTTCAAGCATAAGATTTAAGAAATTCTAAATGACCTTTTCCTACAAAAGATAAAAATATTGTTCTTATTTCTAAAAATTTTTAGATCTACAAAGAAATTGACCCACTTCTCAAAGGCCAGGCTGAAGTAGACAGACCTTGAGGGACCAGGATTGCTGTACTTTACCACTAACTAGTTCACAAATTTACACATTAATTCATTCGCCTATGGGTTCTTTTTTTTAGAATTACTTTTAGTTTCAATTATGTGCTACAGACTATTTCTATTGTCCTCTTTACCAATAAAAAGGGAGTTGATTTCTTAAAGAAATGTTCTGCCAGGCATGATGGCACACTCTTGTAATCCCCATGCTTGGGAGGCAGAGACAGGAGGATTGAGGTTTGGAGGAATCCTCAGCTATTTAGAGAGGCCCTTTGCAACTCAGTGAGACCATGTTTCAAAATAAAGAATAAAAAATAGGGCTGGGGGTGTTCCTGGAGGTAGGATGCCCCTGGGTTCTATTTCTAGTAACACACACACACACACACACACACACACACACACACTCGCCACAAAGTATACTTATTAAACAATATAGCATCTATATAAGAATCACTTCTGGAAGCTTTCTTATCATCAAATATTATTGATACCAGATTGTATTGATCTTGAGAGGTATACTTTTTAAATTTTGATAGATTTATTTAAAATATTTTCTTTCTTACATAAAACTTCATAGAATCTGCTTCTTAATAATAATAATTTATTACTAAAATTAATATTATTTTACATATGCATACTTTTATTTACTTATATAATAATTGATTTTTTCTGAGATATAATGTAGTGGACTCACTTAATGTAGGATTATACTATGAATGCTCTAATAAGTTTAATTTTGTTTTCTATCTTCTATAATATAAAGGTTCTTATTCTTAGTTATTTAGTGAATAAGAATTGAAATAAAAAATTATATAATTTTACAGCTTCAATGTTCTTTCACCAAAAGTAAAAAATTTCCCTAAATATTTATTATAAAAATTTACAAACCAAAATAAAATATATAATACTTTAAGTATACATTGACAAATCTATATCAACAATTTTTTAACTTTTTTCCCCCAAATATCCTCCCTCTTTTCTGTAGACACACAGGCACACACATATTCCACAAACTGCTTATAGTACAGACAGCATACTTCATTAATAAATTCTTTGAAAAGCAGACATTAATAATATTGCTTTCACTTCTAAGAATAGCAGAAGTTTCTTTCAGTAACCTCTATCATTTGTCCAGATTTCATTCAGATTCTTTCAGCCTCTCCCAAATGTCTTATTGATATTTTGCAAAAGCAGAAAGCAATCAGAATATTTTTGCATTGCTTCTAATTCTGTAGTTTTATTTTTAAAATTTATTTTTATTGGTGCATTGTAATCATACATCACATTGGAATACAAGACTTGAGAGGATATACAAGCACACATCATCCAATTAGCCCTCATCCAGTCCCCATCCCATTCCCTCCCCCTCCCTTGATCCCATGCTTGTTTGGTGATTAACTTTGATACATATGTTTATGTACCTCCTGCTTTTTAAAGAGGCTCCATCGTCCCCTATTCCATACTCTCTGATTGGTCACCTTAATTGCTTCACTATAGGGCCCTTTTAGTTCGACCACTTTCTGTTGCCCCTTTCCTCCTAGTTATTGCTGATTAAGGAAAGTATCTGGTTTTAATTTTCTGCGATATTTCTCTGTGCAAGCCACGTTGCAAATACCGATCCCACTCTTGACGGCCCCAGTTGTGGCCTGGCTACCTGGTGGACTAATCCAGATCTCGCTGGCTCAAGCAACGGCCTTGCCTCATGGGAGGCCCCGATTCTGGTCTCGCTGGCCCCGAAACTGGCCTAAACCCTCAGCTGGCTCTGATCCCGGCCTCAGAGGCCCCAGTACCTGCCTTCCTCACAGCAGGCTCCGATCCCGGCCTCGGAGGCCTCAATAGCGGCCTTGCCACACAGACGGCTCCAATGCCGGCCGCTGGCCCCGGCATTGGCCTAACCCCTCGGCAGGCTCCAATCCTGGCCTCGGACGCCTCAATAACGGCCTTGCCTCACAGAAGGCTCCGATGCCGGCCGCTGGTCCTGGCATTGGCCTAACCCCTTGGCAGTCTCCAATCCCAGCCTCGGAGACCCCAGCACCGGCCTTGCTTCACAGCAGGCTCCAATGCAGGCTGCTGGTTCCGGCACCGGCCTAACCCCTCAGCAGGCTCTGATCCTGGCCTCGAAGGCCCCAGCATTGGCCTTGCCTCACGGCAGGCTCCAATCCCGGCCTCGCTGGCCCCAGCACCGGCCTAACCCCTCGGCAGGCTCCGATCCCAGCCTCGAAGGCCCCAACACCGGCCTTGCCTCACGGCATGATCTGATCCCGGCTTCACTGGCCCCAGCACCGGCCTAACCACTCAGCAGGCTCAGATCCCGGCCTCGGAGGCTACAGCACCGACCTTGCCTCACGACAGGCTCCGATCCCAGCTTTGCTGTGTCCGTCGCTGGCCTCACCTCTCGGCAGGCTCTAATCCAAACACCCTCTTCGTCCAACCATTTGTCCCACTTTCTCAAGGGTGCATGGTGGTAGCATTCTGTCTCTGGGGTCATTACTTCAAAGGTTCCAGGTATAATGCATCAGATCTCTGCTTCCCCTGAGTACTAGCCATTGCCATTGCCACTGCCTCCACCATTTCAAATCTTTCCCAAACTCTTTTTTCACTCTGAATGTTGTCCAGTCTTCCTAAGCATGCACGACGGTAGCATTCAACCTTTGGTGTAATTTCTCAAAAAAAAAAAAATAATAATAATAAATAAATAAGGTTGGTAGGCTCCGATTTCTGCTTCTCCTGAATACAAGTCTCCACCGCTAACGCGGAGACTGCTTTCAGCACCGCCATTCTCCTTGGTCTCCGCTAAAGTCTCTCTCCTTACAGGTGATGTCCAAGATTCTTAACAATGTAGAAAAGAAGCAGTCCTCCTTAGCGGGAATTTTTCCAATAATTCCAGTTTATTTGGATAAGTTTTGTCTGCATCTCCAGTATCCTGGCATCCGCTACCTCCTTGACTCCTCTCTGATATTTTCCTTTTTTCTTTTCTTTTCCTTTTTTTTACAGGGTCCTTCCGAGTGGAAAGGGGTTCGCCTAGGGGTGCCCCACCAATGCCTGCCCACCTGCCCAGGGTCAGGGCCAGAGGCCTGGACCACAGGGTTCTTCTGGGTGGGGACTGGGTCGCCTAGGGGTGCCCTGCCAGCACCTGCCCACCCGCCCAGGGTCGGGGCCAGAGGCCTGGACCACAGGGTCCTTCCAGGTGGAGAGGGGGTCACCTAGGGGTGCCCTGCCAGCGCCTGCCCACCTGCCCAGGGTCGGAGCCAGAGGCCCAGACCACAGGGTCCTTCCGGGTGGGGAGCAGGTCGCCTAGGGGTGTCCTGCCAGAGCCTGCCCACCCGCCCAGGGTCGGGGCCAGAGGCCCAGACCCTAATTCTGTAGTTTTAATATCTTAGTGCAGTACTGCCACTTTTTAAATCATAATATTGGATTTCTGAAGATATTAGGCCAATTCTGTTAGAGAATGTTCCAGTTGCTGCCTTGTGGCATCATTTAAAGTTTTATATTTCATATATTTTCTATAAATTAGAAATTATATCTAGTCTAATAATAAAGTCAAACTACATATATCTTTCCACTAGCATTACATGAAACAAGCTGAACACTGTATTGAGTCAAATCAAATGGCAGAAAATGTCAAATTCCAGTACCAAATTTCTCCATTTTCATCAATGCTTACTTTGATCACATAAGGTGACAAAACCTCACAAATTTGCTTATTGTAAAAGAATTCTTTTTATAAATCATTAAAATTATTAAAGACACAAATAAATATTCTGCTGCTCCCAAATATTTTGTATTTTAATGATTCTTACATGAATATTTTTTCTTTTTTTTAATTGGTGCATTGTAGTCATACATTTTAATGGAGCATAAGATGGTAGAGACATACATACATGCACATGTCACTCCTTTAGCCCTTCCCATATTCCCGCCCAATTTTATCCCCCCTCCCTCCTTCTCATGTTTGGCTTTGATTGGCTTTGATATGTTTTTAAATGTACATCATGTACATTAAGGAAATTTTCTCTTCCCTTCCCATCCTCCTCATTTAGGTAACCTTATTTGCTGCTGTGTGATTTTTTTTCTCCTTTGTCTAGAATTCTCTTTTATTACCCTTTTTCTCCCTAGGTTCCACATATTAGGGAGAACATCCAAATTTTTACTTTTTGTGACTGACTAATCTCAGTATAATGTTTTACAGTTTCATCAATTTCTCCACAAATTATGTAATATTTTCTTCTTTATGGCTAAGATTTCATGGTATACATATTCTGTAGTTTTGCATTCCATTCATCTGTTGATGGATATCATGGCTGTTTCTATAGTTTGGCAATTGTGAATTGTGCAGCTGTGAACATAAATATGAATTCATTAGTTTGGTAGTCTCATTTCTAATTCTATCATTCTACCTATACTCGTTAGCTGATGCTCTTATTACAAAAAAAATTCTATTTCTTCAACTGTGGCACACAGAAGTTTTATTTTAAGAACTGCATTAAATTATTTTTCCTTTATCTTTCCTTTATCAGTTAAAATTAAATTTATTTTAACTGATACATAAAAACAAAATTATACACATTAGTGTAATAACATGATGTTTCAGTAAGTTATTCCTTGTGTAATATTTATAGCAGTCTAAAATATCTATTTACTCAATTGTTTGTCATTTCTATATGATGAAAACTTTCAAATTTCCTTCTACTAGTTTTTTGAGGATTTACAGTACATAGTTATAAATAACACTACACCAGAACTTCTTACTTCTATCCTCTATCTCACAGTAACTTAGTACTCACTGTTCAACTTTTCCCCATTCTTTTCTCTCTCTGCTCTTCCAAACATCTGGTAAGATAACTACCACTGTACTCTCCTTTTCTATGAGATCAACTTCCTTTCTTTCTTTCTTTCTTTCTTTCTTTCTTTCTTTCTTTCTTTCTTTCTTTCTTTCTTATTTATTTATTTACTTTTGTGTGGTACTGGGTATAGAACCCAAGGGCATTCTACCTCCTAGCTTTACTCTCCGCCATATATTTTATTCTTGATTTTGAAACAGAGTTTCACTAACTTGTAAAGGGCCTCACTAAGTAGCTGAGACTGGCCACAAAGTGCAATCCTCTTGTCTCAGCCTCCCATGTCCTGAGATTACAAGCATACGATACCATGCCCAGCTTGAGATCAACTTTTTTGGTTCCACATATGAGTGAAGTCATAAAATACTTGTTTTTTTGTATCTGACCTATTTTATGTGAACATAATATGATCTACAGTTCTACCCATGTTATACAAAAAGAGAATTCTATTCTTTTATTGCTGAATAATATTCTATGGCACAAACATAAACATATATATATACACTAATATATGTATATATAATACATATATGTACATATGTGTATATAAATATATATGTATATATATAATACACACACACATATATATAGTATATATAGTAACTTTTTTATCCACCCATTAGTTGATAGACACTTAGGTTGCCTCTATTTCTTGGCTATAGTGAATAGCAATATAATGGCTGTGTAAGTGCAGATGTCTTTTTGACATACTGATTTCATTTACTTTGGCTAAATACTCAGGTGTGGAATGGCTAGATTATACTGTAGTTCTATTTTTAATATTTTGAGGCTCCTCTAAGCATTCTTTATTTTCCACATCCATTCTAACACTTTTTATCTCTCATTTTTCTGATAATAGCCACTTTTTACTGGGGGGATATAATCTCTCATGGTGTCTTTGATTTACATTTCCTCAATGATTAATGATGTTAATAATGTTGTCATATACCTGCTGAGTATTTTAACATTGTCTTTTGAAAAGTGTATAGGCATGTTGCCCATTTTTAAATGAGTTTCCTTTTTGGTTTGTTTTGCTATGGAACTTCTAATATATTTTGGAAATCAACCCCATGTCAGGTGTATAGTTTGTAGATATTTTCTTTCCTTCTGCAGGTTAACTCTTCACTGTGTTGTATACTTTATTGTGACAAAGCTTTCTGAATAGTTTTAATTTAATTTGTTAATTTTTGCTTTAATTCCATGTGCTTCTATTGTCATATTAAGAACTTTTTTCCAAGGCCAGTGTTCTACAGCACACCATATTTCTTCTAGTTGTCTCATGTTTTTTTTTTTTTTTTTTTTTTGTCTTATATTGCCCGGCTTAGTTAACACTTTAATAGCTACAGTCTAGAAGATCTGCCCATACAACTGAGAGGAAGCAAGGTCAATTTGTTCACAACTTTTTAGAAAATGTTTGGCTTCAGTCTATGTGAGTATAGGGACCGTGGATCTCTGTGCATGGCAGCAGAAAGCAGAGATAGGGAAAGCACAAGGCTTTTCTTCTCAAATCATGAAAATCAGAAGCAAGAAAGAAAGCAAGGAGAAGAGCACCCATATATAGTCCCCAAGGCCACAGCCCCAGAGACCCATCTTCTTCAGCCATACTTTACTAGCCCAGGCCACCACACAGACAAGTCCACTGAAATAGATTTATCCACTGCTGAGTTTGTAACTCTTTTGGCTTAACTATATCAACTCTAAATATTGATAAATGAGTTCTTTAGGAGACATTCTATAAGTATAACAATGTTTACTTTAGTTATTTTCATATTTTGTTTTTATTTATTTAAATATTAAAGGTTATGTGTTTTCTTCATATTTACTACTCAATTTATCATATCTTAAATTTATTACTATAACTTTTAATGAACTTATAAAGTTTATTAAGTTGTATTTTCACTATGATGTATATTAGGTAATGTACACTTTAATTTGTGTTTCTCCTTAGTCCCAAAAGTTATTGGAGGATATTTTTTTTAATTATCTAATAGAATAAATTTCATCTTTGCTTCATTCTCATTTGTTTATCATTTTATGGCATTGTGACTATTTTATTCCATAAATTTTTTTTTATTCTTTTCTGTGTTGTAAATTCTGGAGCCTACTGCACTGATACTGTATGTTTACACATGCTTACATGTAAATTTCATTTTACAGTGTCCTCTGCCTTAAAAAGGGATATAGATAATTTTATTTATTTATTTTCTTTTTTGTGTGTGGTACTGAGAATTAAACCTAAAGATCATCTAGCTCGCTGGGCGTGGTGGCACACGCTTGTACTCCCCGCACTTTGGAGGTGGAGACAGGAGGTTCAAAGCCAGCCTCTCTAGCTTAAGAGACCCTGTTTCCAAATAAAAATAATATTAAAATAGGTCTGGGAGTGTAGTCTGGAGGTAGAAGGGTTTCTAGGAACCCCAGTAACACCAACAACAAAAAATCATCTAGCTCTGAGATACTCAATCCTTCTTTAAACATTTTATTTTTAAATAGTTCTTGCTAAAATACCATGTGTTGGTTTTAAACATGTTATCCTTCCAAATACTGGAATTATAGGTCTACTCTACTCATCAGTCTATGGGCAATTTTAATTTCTTTTCTTTTGGGTCTACATATTTATATTCCACATGCTATGATAAATGTAGAAAAAATATAATTTTATGCTTTTTAAAACCAATACTGTAATGAAACACTATTAATAATAGGCATAAAAATTTACTGTAAACACTTTTTGATATTTTCAGCCAAGAACTCCCACTAACTTTAAAGATAGTATTTAGATATCAGAAAACTTTCCAATGATTAATATGTTTTTAAAAACTGTGTTGAACTGATTATTTTGCTTCTACATTATGGGCCAGATTGGAAGGTTCAATATTGTTTCAGAAAGTACCACTTCTAGAAAAATTTGTAATTACAGCTTTCCAATTTGATTGAATCTAATAAGCAATGTTCTATATTTTTATAGTTTTGAGAGATACCAAACACACACACACACACACACACACACACACACACACACACACACTCTACATATTCTGATGAGATTATTTTAGTTTCTTCTAATTCCTCAATCTGCATTGTTTTGTGACATTGACATTGATAATTACAATAAAAAGTATTAATTAATGCAAAGATACAGGCAGTATAATAATTTTGGCTTGTGATCAGGTAATATTAATCTATCTCCCCAAAATAAAAAAAAATTTACTTTGTTTCAATATCATGGTATTTTTTTATTACTTAAAAAGCCTCTCAGTATTACAAATGTGAGGTAATGAATCACCCAGTGGAGCTTATAGTAAACAGGCCACCTTTTATCTCTGCAGTCAGATTTTTACACATGGCTCACATTTATTATTAAATTCAAGACAGGCAGAAAATTGAATAAAAATTAATTTAAAAGCAAATATGAAATTAGTAACTATGTAAGAAACACGTTCATATTACACTATATCATTTAATGAGATCAAGCAAAAGGATGATTTCTTTGCACATGTAACTAGTGGGCAGCCAAATTAATACAGCAGTATATTCTAGCAGTATATTAAAATACACAAATAAAACTACCAATATAAGGATAACATATCATTTCTTACAATTTTGTTATATGTTTAGAATTTATTTTTTTATGTTTTACTTTTTTTTTTGGTGGTAGTACTGGGGTTCCTGGAAACCCTTCTACCTTGGGGCTACACTCTCAGACCTATTTTATACTTTTTTTTTTTTAATATGGAAACAGAGTCTCTTAAGCCAGTGCGGCTGGCTTCGAACCTGTGAGATCCTCCTGTCTCTGCCTCCCAAGCATGGGGATTACAAGTATGTGCCACCATGCCCAATGCTATTTTATGTTTTGGGGTTTTTTTTTTTTGAGGGGGGAGATCTGGGGATTAAACTCAGAGGCATTTTACTTTTCAGCTATACCCCAATCTTTTAAGGTTTTATTTTGAAAAAGGGTCTTGCTAAATTGATAAGGGTCTCAATAAGTTTTTGAAACTGGCCTAGAACATGAGATCTTCCTGTCTCACCCTCCCAAGTACTGGGATTATAAGCGTGCACCACCATGTCTGTCATAGAACCATATTTGTGAAGGTAATTATGCCAAATAGAAGATGTATCTATACAGTATCTTATTCAATGTAATACTGAAAACTGACACCTATATATTTTTAATTTTTATTGGTGAATTGTACATTTTAATGGAGTACAAGATGGCAGAGTGCATACATCTAAATGGAGTACAAGATGGTAGAGGCATACATGCACATATCACTCAATTAGCCCTTACCCAATTTCTGCCTCATTCCCTCCCCCCTCCCTCCTTCTTATGTTTGGCTTAGTGGTTGACTTTTATATGTTTGTGAATGTACATTATATACATTAGAGAATTTCCCTCTTCCCCTTCCCATACCCCTCAGTTAGGTCACCTTATTTGCTGATTTATAGTTTCTTCTTCTTTTTTCTAGAGTTCCTCCTATAACCCACTTTCTCCCTAGCTTCTGCATATTACGAATAGCATTCAATTTCTTATATTTTGTGTGATGGGACTCATCTCACTTAGCAAAATGTTCTCCAGTTTCATTCACTTTAATGTAAATGACATAATTGTGTTCTTCTTTATGGCTGAATAAAATTCTATTGTGTACACATTAGATAATTTTGTAATCCATTTATCAGTTGGTGGACATCTTGGCTGGTTCCATAGTTTGGCAATGATGAATTGTGGGGCTATGAACAGAGATAAACATGCATTAGTTTGGTAGTTTAGATTCCATTCTTTTGAGTAGATACCAAGAAGTGGTATTGCTGAATCATATGGTAGGTTTGTTCCCATTATTCTGAGGATCCTTCATGCTGTTTTCCAAAGTGGTTGCACTAATTTGCAATGCTACCAACAATGTATTAGAGTTTGCACTGCACATCCTCATCAGCATTTGTTGTTGTTTGTGTTTTTAATTATTGCCGTTCTAGTTGGAATTAGATGAAATCTCAGAGTAGTTTTAATTTCATCTCTCTGATTACTAATGATGTTGATCATTTTTTCATACATTTGTTGGGCATGTGAATTTCTTCTTATGAATTGTTAATTTAGTGCACTTGCCCATTTTTTATTAGGTTATTTGTTTTCTCAGTGTTGAGTTTTTTGAGTACTCTGTATATTCTAAATATTAGTCTCCTATCAGAGCGGTGGTTAGCAAAATTTTTCTCCCATTTTGTCGACTCTCTGTTGAGGTTCTTGATAGTTTCCTTTGCCATACAGAAGCACTTCAGTTTAATGCAATCCCATGTATTGATCTGTCTTTTAGTTTCTTATGCCTTTTGGGTCTTGTTGAGAAAATTTTTATCTGTGCCTATGTGTTGTAGTGTTAGACCTATGCTCTCTTCAAAAAGTTTCAAGGTCTCTGGTCTAATTTCCAAGTCTTGGATCCATCTTGAATTGACTCTTGTGCAGGATGTGAAAGTGGGGTTTATTTCTATTTTTCTGCATATAGTTAACCAGTTTTTCCCACATCCTTTGTTGAACAGGCTTTTTTTCCAGTGCATGTTTACGTCCCCTTTTTCAAAATCAATTGGCTATAAGTGTGAAAATTTGTTTCTGAGTTTTCTATTCTGCTCCATTGGTATATGTATCTGTATTATTTAGTTCTATGTGCCAGTACCAAGCTGTTTTTATTGTTATGGCTTTGTTGTAAAGTTTGAAGTCAGGTATTGTAATCCTCCTGTATAGTTTTAGTTGCTGAGAACTACTTTGGCTACTCTAAGTTTTTGTTGTTCCAAATGAATTTAAGGGCTGATTTTTCTATGTCTGTGAAAAATGACTTTGGTAATTTAATGGGTATTTCATTGAATCTGTAGATCTCTTTTGGAAGAATGGCCATTTTGATGATATTTATTTCAACTATTCAAGAACATGGAAGATCGTTCCATCTTCTAAGGTCTTCTTTGATTTCTCTTTTTATTATGTAATTTTCTTTGTAACTCCTTGGTTAAGTGTATTTTCAAGTATTTCATTTTTGTAGGATATCCTAATTGGAAGTGTTTTTTGAATTTTTTTCCAGTGGATTTATTGTTGGCATACAAAAAGCTTCTGATTTTTAAAGACTGATTTTTGTATCCAGACACCTTGCTTAATTGTTGATCAGTTGTATGAGCCTTTTGGTTGAGTTTGTTGAGTCTTCTAAGTATCATATCATGTCATCTACAAATACAGAAAGTAGTAGTTCTTTTCCTATTTGTACTCCCTTGAATTTCTTTTCTTATAACTGGCTAAAGTCTCAAGTACTATATTGAAAAAAGTGATAATAATGGACATCTTTGTCTTGTTCCTATTTTTAGGGGAAACTCTCAGTTTTTTCCATTTAATATGATGTTGGTTGTGTGCCTATTATAGATTGCCTTTATGATTTTGAGGTATGTTCTTTCTATTCCAATTATCTGCAATGTTTTAAGCATAAATGGATGGTGGATTTTGTCAAATGCTTTTTAGCATCTTTGAAATAATCATGTGATTTTTGTCTTTGGTTCTCTTTATTTTATTGATTATACAGATTGATTTTCATATATAGAACCAGCCTTGCATGTATGAAATGAACTTTATTTGATCATGGTATATGATTTTATTTATGTGGTTTTGAATGTGTGTTGCTAATATTTTGTTTAGCAGTTTTGCATCCAAGTTCATTGATACAGGCCTGTAGTTTTCTTTCCTTGAGCTATCTTCATTTGGTTTTGATATTAATGTGATGTTGGCTTTATAGAATGTATCTGAGAGAGTCCTGTTTCTTTCTATTTCATGAAATAAATTGGGGAGTATAAGATTAGCTCTTCTTTAAGGATTTTATTAAATTCACTCGGGAAATTATCTGGTTCTGGGCTTTTCTTTGAGAGTAGGCTCTTTATTTCTGCTTCAATCATTTTTATTCCTATTGGTTGGTTTAAATTTTCTATATCATCTTGACTCAGTTTAAGAAGGTTTTATCTATCTAGAAAGTTTTCAATTTCATCCATGTTTTTTATTTTGTTGGAGTATAGTTTTTTAAAGTAGTTTCTAATAATCTTTTGGATTTCTACCGTGTTGGTGGTAATATCTCCTTTTTAATCTCTTATCTTCTTAATTTGGATTAATTCTCCCTTTTTTGGTTAATTTTGCTAGTGGTTATCTTGTTAAATTTTTTTGAGAAACCAACTTTTGCTTTTGTTGATTATCTGTATTGTTTTTATTCTCTATTTCATTGATTTCTGCTCTGATTTTAATAATTTCTTGTCTTCTACTGGCTTTGGGGTTACATTGTTCCTGTTTTTCAAGGGCTTTGAAATGTGTCATTAGGTTATTTGTTTGGGGATTTTCTCTTTTTCTTATGTGGGCACTCAGTGCTATTAATTTTCCTCTTAATACTGCCTTCAAGGTGTCCCAAGAGGTTTTGTTTCTTTTATCCATGTTTTCATTTGTTTCTAGAAATTTCTTGATTTCACCTCTTACTTTTTCTATGACCCATTCTTTGTTCACCAGTGTAGTATTCAGTCTACATATGCTTATGTGATTTTTCTGGTCTTTTTATAGTTGATTTTTAGTTTCATTCTATTATGGTCTGAAAAGACACAGGGAAGTATGGCAATTTTTAAAAATTTGTTAGTGCTCACTTTGTGGCCCAGGATATGATCTGTTTTGGAGAAGGTTCCATGAGCAGCTGAGAAAAACATGAACTCTGCTGTAGTTGAGAGGAATATTCTATATGTGTCTAATAGGTCCATTTGGTTATGGTATTCTTTAGATTTGAGGCATCTTTACTGACCTTTTGTCTAGAAGATCAGTCTAATGGTATGAGAAGGATGTTGAAGTCTCCCAGTATTATTGTACTGGGACTTAATGTGTGACTTGATGCAACAAAGAGTTTGTTTTATGAAAGTAGCTATACCTACATTTGGGGCATAAATGTTGACTATCATTATTTCTTCTTGCTGGATTGTGCCTTTATCCAGTTAAAAAGAGACCTGCTTTGTCTCTTCTAATAAGCATAGGCTTGAAGTTTGAAATTTGATATCATAGTTACTACTCCTACTTGTCTTCAAGTCCCATTGGCATGGATTACCTTGCTCCAGCCCTCTACTTTTAGTTTGTTACTATATTTATTGTAAGATATTTTGCAGGCAGCAGATATATGAATTCTGGTTTTTAATCCATTTTGCCATGTTATATCTTTGTATTTGGAGATGGGGCCACTTATGTTCAGTGTGATTATTGAGAGATGAGTTATAATTCCTAATATTTTCAGTTTTAATTTATGTTTGTGGTAGTGTTTGTTCTTTATATTTAAACTGAAGAATTTCTGGGTGTGGTGATATGCACTTGTAATCCCAGTACTTAGGACACTGAGACAGAAATATTATAAGTTTGAGGACAGCCTCAGCAAGCTAGTGAGACTCTTAGCAAACTACTTAGTTTCTGTTTCTAAAAAAACAAACAAAAAGAAAAGAAAGATTGGGACTATAGGTCAAAGGCAGAATTTCCCAGGGTACAAATTCCAATATTGCACAGTAAATCAAAAAACAAATAAATAAGTGGAATCATTACTAATAGAACAAGCCTTAATATATGCCTCTTAGATTTCTGTCATGTTTCTAGGCTTTGTAGGGGACTGAAATAATTATAGTGTCTTTTCTCAGAGTAGTACAATCATTTGAAAAAAAAACATACATCAAACAGATCTATGTAATGCAGAGAGATGATTACAAAATTTATATTTCATTTTGCATACTCAAGGGTTAATATGTTACAGATTACAAAAAAAGGATTATTTTAACTGAAGAATGTAAAATTTCTGGAACTATTAGAAATGGCAAATGCCTCAAAAGAGTTAAAATAGTGAGAGTGATTAGGGGCCATAGCAGTAATGCAACTTACTCTGGTGGCAGCGTAGGGCCACATTTCCTGTAGCTGTGTTATGAGATGATAAATCAAGGGATAACCCAGTGGAAGGGACTGAAGGGATTTGGGATAGGCACTATCAGAGGAGAAAGTTGGTAAAATTGAGTAGCTTTATCATTTAAGAGTTTTGCTCTGATTTATTGTGATATCTTGAACCTACCTTTCTCATATTTTCTTCTTAATCTTAAGCACCCTCCATCTCAGGGCTATGTTCCCTTTTTTAAATAAAGTGAGGAATGATGAGAAGTTGAACAATTGTAATTGATAATAGCAGAAGTTTTTCTCACAATTATTACCTATTAGGTATCTTTTAGTAAAAACTAAAATAAAACCATACCATGGTGTGGTTGATACATCCCCAACATGCATGTCATTATTTATGACTTGTGTTTTACCTATTTTTAGTGTTTCAAGCAACAGAACTAATTTGAAAAAAAGTCTGAATAAATCTGAAACTTAAATGGTGGTGAGTTCTTCTGTGGTTAGTTTCTGTAGCTTTAGCTTTCTTATTTTTATTCTTCCTGTTTATAAAATGTTTTCTCTATATATATTTGATACAATATTTTCTATCTGAAGAAATAAAATCAAATAATTTTAGAATTTTTAAATTAAAATTAAAATTGATTTTCAAGATACCTATGAAATTGCTCAATGTCCTGACATCTATGAGGCTCTGCTATCACAATGAGAAAATAGGAACATATCAAAATCTGGTTCCTAATGGAAATATTAAAATAAATACTGTCTCTTCTGCATAAGCCACACAAAAGAAATTCTGTTTCAATATAAAATAACAAAGATTTAAACCAACATATTCTTGTTTTTATTATGAGGAATAGATACTAAATAATTTAAGGACCATGCTTGCCAAAATAACAAATAGAACCTGAATTGATTGTAAAGCATTCGTGGCATGTTTATCAGTTTTCAAGTTATTTTTTAGGCAACTTTGCCGCAGACTGCTTTAGCAGAAGTGAGTTCAATGTAAGACTATTCTCAATTATTTAAAACTCACATCAAGATCTAATTTTAAAAATTATGTCATAGTCTAGGGAAATAGCTAAGGCACAGAGTGCTTGCCTAACATTCTAAAGGCCCTGAGATTCATCCTTAGTGTGTGCATGCTTACAAACGCACACAAACACACAGACATGCACATGTGCACACACACACACACACACACACACACACACACACACCTCACCAGTGTCTCCTCACTCTATACTCTCTTCTCCTTTATTCCAATCACAATGTAATTAGTACGGGCACCATTTTAATAATTTATTGAGCTACCAGTGATTTTATAGAGCAGCACTGTGGAAAATTACATCATTGGTTTTCTCAGGCTGACATAATAAAGAACCACAACCAGTATGACTTAAAGAACAGAAATTTAGTTTGTTCATCATTCCTGAGGTTAGAAGCTCAAAGGCACGATGTCAGAAGGTAGGCTTCTCTGAAGCCTCTTTTTGGCTGGTAGATGGCCATCTGCTCCCCGTGTCTTCACATGGTTCTCCCTCTGTGTGTCTGCAATCCAATTTCCTTCTCTTATAAGGATACTAGTTGTGGTGGACTACAGTTGATCCTAATAATTTTATTTTGTCTCATTAAAGGTCGCAAGTCCAAATGCAGCAACATTCTTCAGTTCTGGAATTAAGAATTAAACATCTGAATTTGAGAAAGACAAAATTTAGCCCCAATCACTAACTTACTGATCAGTTAGCAATGACAGCTTTTAAAAGTATGAAACTTTTAAAGATACAAATTTTACTATTAATAAAACTATTATTTATACTCATAGAATATCACTAAGAGTAACTATGCCATGGTATTTCTAAATTCTCTGTAATGAGTTGAATCAGAGTAATTTATATTTAATAAGACTATGGTTTAGAAATTCTTAACACAGGAAGGAACACTTTGTGTTTTACATTTGTGCTGATTTTTTTTTTTTTTTTTTTTTTTTTTTTGCAGGTCTGGGCATGGAACCTAGGGCCATTCAACCTCTGAGCTACACCCCCTGCCCTATTTTTTTATTCTTTATTTTGAAACCGGGTCTCACTGAGTTGCAGAGGGCCTAAGTAGCTGAGGCTGTCAGCGAACCGCAATCCTCTGGTCTCAGCCTCCCAAATGCTGGGATTACAAGTGTATGCCACCACGCCTGGCTTGTGCTGATTTTGTTTGTTTTTAAAACAATACCTTAAATGTGTAACTATAAAACAATACCTTATATGTATAAGAGAAAAGTGTCTAAGATACTTTCTATCCAAAGATACTAACTAGCCCCTACATGAAGTCTGTAGTCATATAACCTTGAATTTATTCTCCTTTATGCAGGTGATTAGTCATTCAGTACTGCTGATTTATATGAAAAATATAATTTATCAATGTTTCTGACATGTTAACCACAGGGGTTGATTTTAAAATTAATTTTTTTCACAATTAAAAATAAAACAGTATGGGATCCAAGTGTCAGTATTTTTTTTTTTTTTTTTACTTTTTTTTTGTTGTTGTTGGTACTGGGTTCCTGGAAACCCTTCTAACTCCGGGCTACTTTATATTTTTTTTAAAATTTGGAAACAGAGTCTCTGAAGCCCGCGCGGCTGGCTTCGACCCTGCGCGATTCTCCTGTCTCAGCCTCCCAAGCGCAGGGATTACAAGCGTGCGCCACCACGCCCGACAATGTGTCAGTATTTTTTGAAGTGATTAAATGTAAATCTGAGTTTGAGAAATACTAATCAATAGGATGAGAATATAGGTTTAGTTAAGTTTTGCGTGAGTTTTAACATTTTTACTTGCTTCCATTAGTCAGAGATGCTCTGAAGTAATCTATCTCAACCAGCTCTCCAAAACATAAACAACTATAGACAAGTAGCTGAAATTTTGAAAATAAAGGAACACATCTGAACTTTCACTTTAAGTATATATTTATATGGGAAATATATTGCATGAGAATAATGAACACTGAATATTGTAAACAAATTCTAGTAAAAAAAAAAAGCATCCATTTCTATCATAAATCCTAACCTCCAGAAAACAGTATTTTAAATTATACTTGAGTTTATTTATAGTCTTAAAGTTTTAGCCTAGAATCAAAATGCTCAACAACTTTCTGTAAAACTTTGGGAGAATGCTACATATTCTTAGTATATCTATTAAAAAGTGACTTTTGATGCTGGAGATTTTATGTTCTCCAAGGAAAAATAAACTGAAGCAATACAGCAATTACCATCATTTTCAAAAATATTCTTTTCAGTTTTTAAAATTTCCATACCTTTTGAAAATTCAAATTTATGATTTTGCCATTAAAAGTGAATATTTTAAGTGCAGCACTCAATGAATTTTAACAAGCATGAACATCAACACAATCAAAACACAGTTCTATCATCAGAAAAAGCCCCTGCTCTTTATTGGAAACTCCTAATCACATTTCTGATACTATCATTTAGTTTTACACTTTGTAAAATTTCATATGAATGGAATCATAACAGTAACATTTTTTTGGACCTGACTTTTTTCATTCAGCATGATTCAATGCTTTTTTAAATATAGCCATCCACTTACATATCAGGAGTTTGTTCTTTTTATTACTGCACAGTATTTCATTATATAAACATACTCAAATTCATTTAGTTATTCATTAACTTACTAGTGGACACTCATGTTATTTCTAATTTTAGCCTGTTATGAATTAATATGAAGTAAATAACCTTGTAGAACTTTTTGTCAGTCATATATTTTAATTTTCAATGTGCATATATGTGAGATCATATTTGATGGGAGGATATTAATTAGCTGGGGTTCCTGCCACAAAGTACCACAAATTAGATGAATAAAACAATAAAAATATACTCTTTGACAGTTCCAGGAGGTGTAGTCCAAAAAACACGTCAACAGAGTTGGAGCCTGGTGAGTCCTGGGAGGGAGAATCTATTCCATGCTTCTGTCCTGGGTTCTGGTAGTTTGCTGGCAATCCTTGGCTTTAGGCACATCATATTGATGTCTCTGCAGCTTCCTATAGAGTTCTTCCTGGATGTTTTTGTATCTAAAGCTCTCATTTGAATGTGGACTGCAGTTATATTGGATTAGAGACCCACATCATTCTAGTATGATTTCATCCTCACTTAACTAATAATTACAATTGCAATGGCTATATAACCAAATAAGGTCTTATTCTGATCTACAGAGTTTATGACTTCATCACATAAATTTTGAGAGAATATAATCCAAACTATAACAGGTAGTATAGTAAATATGTTTAACTTTATAAGAAACTGCCAAACTGTTTTCCAAATCAGCAATTTTAGTTGCTCCAAATCCTTACAGAAGGCACTTTTTATTTTCATAGTTTAATCTTAGAAATTATAAGGGACATGTAGCAAGATATATATCATTGTTGTTATAATTTGCATTTCCTTGGAAACCAGTAAATATTAGAAATATTATGGATGTTTGCATATCTTCTGCCTATTTAAAACTTTGTTGCTTCTGGTCATTTAATTATAGGGCTCTGAATAAACATCTTCTAATTATATTGTACAGATAGAAAGAGAAAAGAATATTTTCTCCCAGTCTTTCTTGACTTTAAATTTTATTATTTATGTGGAGGAGCAGAAGTTTTCTGTTCTCTAGGATTTTGTGTGAAAACTAAATTATCAGTTTACTTTTATGTCTTTATTTGTGTCATATGCAAAAATAATGTAGCTCAAGCCCATAAAATTATTTTTTATTTTTTTAGAACCATAGCTTAGGTTTTTAAATTGATATATAATATATTTTATGTCAAAGGTTTTGTATAATGTCAGGTAAAGATTTGGTTTTTTTCATTCTCTGTATTTGATTGCTTGTTGTTTTTGCTCTATTCTGTACTGTTTCTGATTTATTTCTGTACTATTCAATTCTACTGATGTATGTGTTTAGGCTTATGTCCAGTACAACACTCTCTTGATTATTGTAGCTTCAGAATAAGTATTGAAATCAGAAAGTTGAAGTTGCCCAAACATGTACTTTTATACACTTCTTATTATTTCATATCCTTTGCAATTCCATATTGTAATATTTGTAATCATTTTATCAATTTCTGAAAAAAGAGCCTGCTGAAATTTTTTTGAGATTAAGTTGACTCTGTGAGTTATTTATGAGAAAATTAGCATCTTGAAATTAGTAAGTATTCTGAGCATAAAATGTTTTATATTTTAGTGCTACTTTTTAAAATATGTTTCAAAAGTTAAAAGATAAAAACTTGCTCATTTTTATTAACAGGGATTGCAAAAGACTTGAGATTTTACTCCAATTTCAAGCTAATTAATTTGCTATATTTTCATAAATTCTATAAAAGACATAGGCTTTTAGATCAGAATAACAAAATATTGCTTTTTACAAACACCAACGTACTAAAATATTATTATATTGGTATTCTTTCTTAATTCTTACTTTACATCTTTCCATCCAGAAGAAGATATTATTTTTGTTATCCTGCAACATATATACCAGAAAGAGAAACCTTTTTTTTAAGGATACATTTTTTCTTATTTTTTTAGCGTCAAAATATTATTTATTTATTTATTTTAAGTATTTTATTGGTGCATTATATTCATACTTCATATTGGGGTAAAAAACTTGTGTGTACAAACATGTACACATCACCGATTTATCCCTTACCCAATTCCCATACCATTCCCTCCCCATCTCTCCTTCCCTTTCTTGGCTTAGTGATTGACTTTGATATGTTTAAGTACATTGTGTGTTTTAGAGAATTTCCTTCTCCTTCCCCATCCCCTCATTTAGGTTGTCTTATTTGGTCCTCTGTAGGATTTCCTTTTTCACCTAGAGTTTCTCCTATGACCCATTTCTCCTTAGCTTTCACATATTAGGGAAAGCATCTGATTTCTTATTTTTTAATGACTGACTAATCTCACTTAGCATAATGTCCTCCAGTTCCATCCATTTCCCTAAAAATTATGTAATTGAGTGTTTTTTGATGGCTGAGTAAAATTCCATTGTGTACATATCCCACAGTTCTGTAATCCATTCATCTGTTGATGGACATCTTGGCTGGTTCCATAGTTTGGCTATGGTGAATTGTGCAGCCATGAACGTAGATACATATGCATTAGTTTAGTAGTTTGGTTTCTTTTCTTTTGGGTAGAAACCCAGAAGTGGTATTTCTGGGTCAAATGGTAGATTTGTTCCCATTCTTCTGAGGATTCTCCATACTGTTTTCCAAAGTGGTTGCACTAATTTGCAATCCCACAAACAATGTTTTAGAGTTCCTTCTTCTCCAAATCCTCACCAGAATTTGTTTGTTTGTGTTCTGAATGATTGCCATTCTAGTTGGAATTAGGTGAAATCTCAGGGTAGTTTTGATTTGCATCTCTCTGATTGCCAATGATGTTGAGCATTTTTTCAAGCATTTATTGGCCATTTGAATTTCTTCTTTTGTGAAGTGTCTATTTAGCTCGTTTGCCCATTTTGTTATTGGATGCTTTGTTTACTTAGTGTTGAGTTTCTTGAGTTCTCTGTATATTCTAGATATTCGTCCTCTACTGGAGGTGTAGGTGGTGAAAATCTTCTCGCATTCTGTTGGCTCTCAGTTGAGGTTCTTGACAGTTTCCTTTGCTGAACAGAAGCTCTTCAGTTTCATGCAATCCCACATGTTGATTCGCCTTTTAATTTGTTGTGCCTTTGGGGTCTTGTTGAGAAAGTGTTTCTCTGTGCCTGTGTGTTGCAGTATTGGACCTATGCCTTCTTCAAGGAGCTTCAAGGTCTCTGGTTTGATTTCAAGTCTTTGATCCATCTTGAATTGACTCTTGTGCAGGGTGAGAAAGTGGGCTTAATTTCCAATTTTCTGCATATGGTTAACTAGTTTTGCCAACACCATTTGTTGAAGAGGCTATCTTTTTTCCAGTGTATGTTTTTGGCCCCTTTGTCAAAAATCAATTGGCTGAAAGTGTGTGGACTTGTTTCTGGGTCTTCTATTCTGCTCCATTCATCTATGTATTTGTTTTTGTGCCAGTACCATGCTGTTTTTATTACAATGGCTTTGTAGTATAGTTTAAAGTCACGTATTGTGATTCCTCCTGTATGGTTTTTGTTGCTGAGAACTACTTTGGCTATTCTTGGCTTTTTGTTATTTCAAATAAATTTAAGGACTGATTTTTCTATGTCTCTGAGGAATGATCTTGGTAGTTTAATGGGAATTGCATTGAATCTGTAGATCACTTTTGGGAGGATGGCCATTTTAATGAAATTTATTCTGCCTATCATGAACATAGAAGATCTTTCCATCTTCTAAGATCTTCTTCAATTTCTTTTTTCAATGTTTTATAATTTTCTTTGTAGAGATTTTTTACCTCCTTGGTTAAGTTTATTCCTAAGTATTTTATTTTTTGTGGGAGATCCTCAGTGGAAGTGTTTTCTGATTTTTCTTCAGTGGATTTATGGTTGGTGTACAGGAAAGCTTCTGATTTTTTAAGATTGATTTTGTATCCAGACACTTTGCTGAATTTGTTGATCAGTTCTATAAGTCTTTTGGTTGAGTTTGTTGGGTTTTCTAAATAGAGTATCATGTCATCTGCAAAAAGTGAAAGTTTGAGTTCTTCTTTTCCTATTTGTAGTCCTTTGATATCCTTTTCTTGCCTTATATCTCTGACTAGAGTCTATAGTACTATCTTAAAGAGAAGTGGTGATAATGGACATCCTTGTCTCATTCCTGTTTTTAGGGTGAATTCTTGAAGTTTTTCCCCATTTAATATGATGGTGGTGGTGGGCTTATTGTAGATTGCCTTAATAATGTTGAGATATGTTCCTTTTATTCCAATTCTCTGCAGTGTTTTTTTCATAAATGGATGTTTGATTTTATCAAGTGCTTTTTCCGTGTCTATTGAAATGCTCATGTGATTTTTGTCTTGGGTTCTGTTTATATGATGAATTACATAGATTGATTTTCATATGTTGAACCAGCCTTGCATCCCTGGGATGAACTCACTGCCGCTGCTGGCTATATGGTGCTGCTGCAGCACCCTCGGCCATGAGGGTGGCATACTTCTTTTCTGGTTTTGAGCTCCATTCTGAGTCCCTTTTTCTCTGGAGCCTGGTGCTGAGAAGGAAGGTGGCGCCAGTGCAGCTCTGCCGCCACTGTGTGGACTAGTTTCTTTCCTGGTCTCTGAATGTTCTTCTAGCCTTCTTTTTCTCTGTCCCTTGTATTTACAGTTTTTATTTCTCTGCTGATGGTATTTTCTGGCTATGAAAAGGCACTGATTTTGTGGCAATAAAGATTGAGTGTTAGTGGGACTCCTAAACACTGCTTCTCTAGATCGCCATCTTCTTGGAAGTCGAAAAACCTTTATCTTCCAACACTGTGTGTGTGTGTGTGTGTGTGTGTGTGTGTGTGTGTGTGTGTGTAATACTAAAGTATATTTAATTTAATTTAATTTTTTTTATTAAAAAAATTTTTTTGTGGTACTGGGGTTCCTGGAAGCCCTTCTACCTGCGGACTACACTCCCAGACCCATTTTATATTTTTATTTGGAAACAGGATCTCTTAAGCCAGCATAGCTGGCTTCTAACCTGTGCAATCCTCCTGTCTCTGCCTCCTCAGCATGAGAATTACAAGCATGCACCACCACGCCCAGCACTAAAAGATATTTTATATCAAATTAGAAGATAATGTTTTTAAGATATGCGAAATACAATATCCATGTTGAATTGTCTCTCAAAGTTTTGATCATATAGATATTTCTAGTATAGGGCAAACATTTTGTTGACATTTTCTGTCCTTCTTTTTGAACCATTATTAGTACTACTGTCCTATACAGTGATGATGGATCACAGCATTAGTGGTAATCAGAATCTTTCATTCTACCAATTTTTCAGAATTATGTGCTATCTTTCTTAATATTTGAAAAATGACTTTTTAGATAGATTTTAAAAATCTACTCTGCCAACATATTTTGTTTGAGAGAAGATACTTTTTATTAACTTCAAATAGGATCATAAAATTATGGATAAAAGATATAGGTATGAGATATAATATTCTATGCTAAGATTAAGACACTTAATTTCAACAGCTCCAAAATTTACTGATAAAATTATACAACTATTATTGATACCAGTTATCCATACTTTGTCAGAAACAAGAAGTTTGCTTACACTGTTTCATTTTCATCACCTCTTATCATTCTGATTATAAGCCTGACAATTTACCCAAATACAAAACTCATAGATATTCAAATTTAAGACTTCCGGGAAGATGGCGACCGAGAAAAGTGGGGTTTAAGAGCCCCGCTAACAACCAATCTCCATTACCACAAAATCAGCGCCTTTCATAGCCAGAAAACACCATCACCAGAGAAACAAAAAAATCACCAGGCTCCAGAGAGAAAGCGGTCTGAGAACAGAGCTCAGAGCCACAGAGAAGATACACCTGCCTCACGCCCGAGGACGCGGCAGCAGCGCCATACTGCCGGCGGCAGCAGCGTATTCACCAGACGGCTACAGCAAGCCAAGGTGAGCCGCTGCGGAACAGCCAGGCGGGATTTTTCAGGGCAGAGAACATCTAAAGCTCCCACTGGCTGAGCTCAGCACACGCTGCAAGAACTCAGAGTGGAATTCAAAACCAAGAAGAAATAAGCCAGCCTCACGGCTGAGGGCATAGCAGCAGCGCCATATTGCCACCGGCGGCAGCAGCAGCGAATTCAACAAGTTCAGTACAGCTACATCTGCAAATTCAAGAGCAGTGAGTCAAGTTGCGGGCCCCAGAGGAGAAATCCCAGTACTAGACTCCCTGGGACTTGACCCAGTGGGGGAGTGGCAGAGATATCACACCATAGGAGAACGTGCAACCTGGCACCCCCCATAATTTAAAGCAGCCTCTATCGACTCCCTGGGTCAGAGACTCTGAGATACAACCCAGTAAAGGAGTAGTGGGGTCTGAGATACTACAGACTCGAGATCCAGAGCACCTTAAGTGAAGTCGTAGTGACCCAAGGGAAGAACCCAGAGAAGGCACAAACTTCTGAAATCATGGGAAAGAGGAATAACACTGGAGCAATGAATGCCCACAACCCCACAACATCAGAACTCGATAAAACAGAAAATCAGAGATTTCTAGAAGATCAAATCAGGAAAATAACTGTAGAAATAATAGAGGTGCTTCGAAAAGAACTCAGAGAGAGCCAAAAAGAGATAAAGGATGCAATTAATGAAGTAAAGGCCTCAATTCAAAGCACAAACAACCGATTAGAACACATGGAGAACAGAATCTCACTCTTAGAAGATGATCATTCCAAAAATGAACGCATAGTTTCTAATCTAGAAAAAAATATCCAACAGCAGGAATCTGACATTGAAGAAATATGGGCCCATTTTAAGAGAGCTAACCTAAGAATAATTGGAATAGAGGAGGGAAAAGAAAGTGAAACCAAAGGGATCAACAATCTCTTAAAGGAAGTAATAGCAGAAAATTTTCCAAACATAGAGCAAGAGGTCGATACACAGATCCAGGAACCTTATAGAACTCCCTTTAGACAGGATCGGAGAAGAGGATCCCCACGCCACATAATTGTCAAAATGACCAATGTGGAAGCCAAGCAGAGAATCTTAAAGGCAACAAAAACAAAGGGCCAAGTGACATTCAGAGGCAAACCAATTAGAATCACTCCAGACTTCCCAAACCAAGTCATGAGAGCCAGAAGGGCTTGGAGTAACATATTCCAAACTCTGAAAGAAAACAACTTCCAGCCAAAAATTTTCTACCCAGCAAAACTTTTTTTTTTTTTTTTTGTGGTACTGGGGTTCCTGGAAGCCCTTCTACCTCTGGGCTACACTCCCAGATCTATTTTTACATTTTTATTTGGAAACAGGGTCTCCTAAACCAGCACACGCGGCTGGCTTCGAACCTGCGTGATCCTCCTCTCTCTGCCTCCCAAGTGCGGGGATTACAAGCGTGCGCCACCACGCCCGGCCCCCAGCAAAACTTTCTATCAAATTAGATGGAACAATAAGAAGCTTCCATGACAAACAGAAACTGAAGGAATTTATGTCTTCAAAAACAGCGCTAGAGAAAATACTCAAAGAGATTAACTACAAAGAAGAAATAGGTAACATACACCAGAACCAGAGAAACAAGATTTTCCATCCAACAGACAACTAAGATTGGTTATCTGTGGAGATTCATTATATATGTTAGTCTTTTACCTATCTCTAAATTGTATTGTTTGCCTTTATTGTTGTTAATTTTAAGAATTTCTAGTTGGAATATTAATATACCTTCAGATATAGCATTTGGAAATATTTTATCCAATTCTATTAGTAACTTTTAACTCTGTTTACATTGTCTTTGGATATACAATTTTTTTTTTTTTTAGGGAGTTTGTATACTCTTCTGTTGCCTGTGCCATTGAAATCATATCCAAGAAATCACTGCCAATTTCAATGTTGTGAGGTTTTATGACCCAGATTTTCTTCTAAAAGTTTATAGTCTTAAGATTTATATTTAGGTCTTTTATCTATTTTGAGTTAATACTTGTATATGGGATTAGGTAAGGGTCCAATTTTATTCTTTTCCATGTAATTATTATTTTTCAACAATATTTAGTTAAAAGATTATTATTTCCACCACCAAATGTTCGTGGAAACCTTGTCAAAAATAACTTGATAATATAGGGAAGAATTTAGCTCTAGGCTTGTATTTAACTCCAATGGTTTATATATCTGCCTTTAGAACATTACTACACTGTTTCAATTATTGTAGCTTTATATGGTTTGAAATCAGAAAATATATATCTTCTAGCTTTGTTCTTTTTCAAGGTCGTTTTGGGTATCTAGAATCCATATTCCATATTAGGATAGATTTTTTTCTGAAAAATAAATATATAAATATATGATAGTTTCACCTAAAAAAATAGAAAAAAAAATATTCTCTGGTAAGAAAGAAAGCAATAAGAAATATTGAAATGTTAACTTTAAGTCATCAAAAGCTTGGTATCAGACAAATGAAACTGTTATGTGAGATTATCATTTTTAATTTTGGATAAATTGCTATAATACTAGATGTTAACCACTAAGCCAAGCATGGGAAGGAGGGATGGGGAGGGAATGGGGTGGGGATCGGGTGGGGACTGACTGGGCGATATGTGCATGTATGTCTACAAAAGTTTGAATCCCACTATGATGTATGAATACAGTGCACCAATAAAATAAGTAAATAAATTTAAAAAAATTTAAAAAGAGTTGGAAAGTAATTAATTTTTCTCATTCCTGAGAATATCTCTGTATTGCCTTCACACTATATTAGTATCCTGGTTATTAATAAAAATGTGTACTATCTATTGGATTATCATTGTTTAATTTAATTTTTTCTTTACATGGTTTTTATTATCTTTATATATTTCCATTTTGTTCTGTCTTCTGGGATTTTTTTCAGAATTTACCTTTGAACTATTTTTTAATCCATCAGTAATGCTTTAGATTTTGAATAATCTTTTTATGTTCTCTCTTCTAAAATCATCAAATTTTATTCTTTTTTGCATATACAGTTTTCTTTTCTCTCTATCTAGGTAATATGTTAAGTTGGAAAGAAAGTTAAGAGAAGTAGGATCATTATCTTCATTTTCCAAGTATGAGAAGAGTTATTTTAAGATAAAATTTGTTAGTATCTGTATTTAGGCAACAGCAGAAAAGCCTTGTTATATTTATAGATACTTCAGAGACTCGTGGTATTTATAGATAGCATGGAAGTTTTTCTAAATCCCTTTGTACCTGGTTAAGAAACAGAAAATGTTCTCAGAAATGTTGAGTAGAAAGCCAAAAAGTTTACTTGCTATCACAAAGTGACTTTGTAGCTAATTGCTATAGGAAAAGTTATGTAGGCTACAAATCAGAAAGTAGTCGTTATTCATGGTGTTTCTGCAAAAAAAAGGTATAACCTGAATAAAATCGTGGAAACATAAGACAAACACAAACAGAGAAACATTTTATGAAATAAGTGCTCTCTAATGTTCAAGTATCAATGTAAAAAGAAGCCAAAGAAGGACTGAGGAATTGCTCCATACTGAGAGCACCAGAAATATTGGACAAGTATATATGATATTTCATCTCAAATTACTTTTACTTTTCTCCTTTGTAGTAAGGAATAATTATGGAGCACTTGATGAAGTTTACTAATGCCATTACATTAATACTAATAACATAATTATACCACTTTCTATGGTTGAATTTAGAATGTCCTTCAGACCTTCTGTTCTAGAAAAGGCAGCCATGTTAGAGGCAGGCCTTGGTAGGTAGTAGAATAGTAGAAGTCCCTGGGTATGTAGCCTTGGGGACTCTCTCTCTCTCTCTCTACACACACACACACACACACTCACGATACATATATATATATATATATATATATATATATATATATGGAGAGAGAGAGAGAGAGAGAGAGAAAGTGAAAAGGGTGAAGTTATATATCAAAGGGAAAAAGATAGATATATAGATATATAGATATATAGATATACACAAAGATGGAAAGGTAAAACTAGAACAAACTTATTATGATATATATATATATATATATATATATATATATATATATATCTTCTCCCCTTCCTCTCTTTGCTTCTGGATTCTATGATGTGAGAGCAGAGTCACTCTCAGCTTCCTGCAGACATACACTAAGCTCTGCAGACTTCATCAAACCCAACATAGACTGAAATCTTCAGAACTGTGAGCAAATAAATCCTTCTTCCTCTAAATTGTGGTCATAACATAGTTTAGATTATAGAAGTCAGAAATCTGACCAAAGCATCACTCTTAACTGATTTTGATAATCTTATTATTGTTATAGTAGAAATAGCCTTGGTTTTAGAAAATATACACTTTATATTTAGAGTAGAGAGCATAATAAATGTTATTTATTATAAAATATCTCAGATATAATGATATTTGACCCCCTATTTTCCACACAAAGAAAATAATAAAGTAAATACATTACATATTAACATTTTAGGAATATTAGTATAAATATATAAAATTTTTTGTTCAATTTTTGAAACTTGTCAACACTCTGAAATTATTTCAAAACAAAAGTCAAAAGAGAACCAATTCAATTACTGCAAGAACCAAAATTTAGAGGAGACTTCAGGACTTGAAATCAAATTAAGAGCAGACATACAATTCTCCAGCCACCACTTCAAAAACTAGTGGGTGAATAAGACATGACTAAGTAAAGAGGGTCAGCCACTTTGTATCCCATGAAAAGCTAAGAGAGTACCAAATTCTACAAGATAATAAGTACAGACTCCTTCTGATGCCCTACATATATCTCACATTCTATCTTGAAAAATACAAAGATGGAAAAGTAAAACTAGAACAGAGTTATTATGAACTTAAACTTGACCATTTAAACAAAAAAGATTCTGTCAACAGGATAAATTAAAGTGCTCATTGTCTGGCAAAGTGTTTTCCTTCCTAGTTAGCAAGAAACATCCAAAGAATATTATCTCAGATATAAAAACTAAAGAAGTCACAACTTCTCGGCACATGAAAATATAGTTTAAAATGTGGTATTTGACTCTGAAATTAGGTCTTTTTTTTTGGTATACATTTAAACTATATTTGGTGCCCTCTCCCCCCCGCCCCTGTTTTCCCTTCCCCCCTCCCACCAATGGTTGTCCAGGTTAACCATGTCATATTCATAATTTTACACATATTCAGATGTAGACCCTCATTAATCAAGATCAGCCTTCCTTCTCTCCCATCTTTCCATTCAAACTTTGCTGATATTTCCCCTCCATTATCTGGAGTCCCACTGGTATCCTCTGTGTTTTCTAGTTTGGGCATATTAGAGGAAACATATGTACCTTCTCCTTCTGTGCTTGGCTGATCTCACTTAACATAATGTTCTCCAGGGCTTTGCATCTTCTTGCAAATTATATAATTTTGTTCTTCTTTATGGCTGAATAGAATTTCATTGTGTATATTTTCCAAAGTTTTGCTATCCATTCATCTGTTGATGGAGATCTGGGTTAGTTCCATATTTTGGCTATTACAAATTGTGCTGCTATGAACATAGGTATGCATATGTTGCTGTATTTCTCTGAATTCAGCCCCTTTGGAAAGATACCCAGGAGTGGTATAGCTGGTTCATATGGTGGATCTATTCCCACCTTTCTTAGGAATCTCCACACAGATCTCCATAGTGGCTGAACTAGTTTGCACTCCCACCAACAGTGTAAAAGAGTTCCTCTTTCCCCACATCTTCAGCAGCATTTGTTGTTATTTGATTTCTTTATGCTTGCCACTCTGACATTCTGATAGGGGGCTAATATCCAGAATATACAAAGAGCTCAAAAGACTCTACACTAGCAAAATAAACAACCCAATCAAGAAATGGGCAAATGAACTAAATACACACTTCACAAAAGAAGAGATACAAAGGGCCAATAGATACATGAAAAGATGTTCTATATCACTGGCCATCAGGGAGATGCAAATCAAAACTACACTGAGATTCCACCTAATCCCAGTCAGAGTGGTAAGCATAAAGAAATTAGGTCTTTTAAAAATCAATTGTATGCTAGGTGTCGTAGCACAGTCCTGTAATCCCAATACTTGGAAGGCTGTGTCAGGAGGATTGCAGGTTCAAGGACAGTCTCAGCAACCTAGTGAGACTTTGTTCCAAACAAAATAAATATAAAATGCTGAGGGTATAGCTCACACATAGAATGCAGCTGGGTTCAATTTTAATACCACAGAAAGTAAATAATAAAAATAAGTGTAGAATATATACTAATAACTGACATTTTCCATATATTTTAATAAAAATATTTTAAATAGACTGTGGAAATAAAAGGTTTTATACTTCAATGTTTTATTTTTTATTTTATTTTATTTTTTGGTGGTACTGGGGTTCCTGGAAACCCTCTACCTCCAGGCTATGCTCCAAGACCTATTTTTGTATTTTTATTTGGAAACAGGGTCTCTTAAGCCAGCGAGGCTGGCTGAGAACCTGTGTGATCCTCCTGTCTCCACTTCCCAAGCACCTGGATTACAAGCGTGTGACACGATGCCCTGATATTTCAATGTTTTTTTGTGTGTGTGTGGTACTGGGGTTCATGGAAGCCCTTCTACCTCCGGGCTACACTCCCAGACCTATTTTTATATTTTTTATTTGGAAACAGGGTCTCCTAAGCCAGCACGCGTGGCTGGCTTCGAACCTGCGCGATCCTCCTGTCTCTGCCTCCCAAGCGTGGGGATTACAAGCGTGCGCCACCACGCCTGGCTACTTCAATGTTTTTAATGGCACTTTCTCCACATTTTTAAACAAGAAGCCTGAATTTTCATTTTGCACCAGATCCTATAAATTATGGAGCCAGCATTGAAGTAGTGAGCAAATTACCAGCCGAATAAGCAAATGATAAGAATGAAGATGAGAGAGAAGATTTAGGAAATTTAAGAAAATAGAAACTATGAAGCAGTTGAATAGAAGCCTGAATAGAAATAGCAAAATCAAATATGATTACTGGGCCACATTAAGAAATAATTTGAGTTTAATGATCATAGTTACAAAAAGTGGCCAGTCAGCATGATTGTGTACTTTTCCTTAGACATATTTATTTGTATGGCAGCAGCCAGAGGGCAAAGGGGCTGAGAATAATGAAAGGAGCAAAGCAATTATAATAATTGACTATGGAATTTATTCTGAAGAAAGAGGAAAGTTTCTGTTTAAGGAGCTAAGAAAATGTCAACAAATCACACAATTAAACTGTCCTGACTTTTGAAAAATCATTATAGTTGAAGAACTAGAAGTAAGCCAGAAAGAGAGGATGTGGATGTAAGATGATGAAATTGTGAACAGAGTAGTCATTGGTTTTGATGGCAATTGGGTTATGTTCATGAGATAGAGTGGAGAAAATTAAGCAGCCAAGACGCTTGAAAATTTTAAGAATCTTCATGGTTAATTAAATAGTAAATAACTATAATATAAGTGGCATTGGAGAGAGTGATAATAAACCCAGCACCAAAGTCAAAGAGGCGGGCACTGAAATTAAAGGGAGACAAATATATCTGCAAATCAAATTAGTGACATGAGAACATGAGATTCAAATTAATAAAGAAATAATAAAAATATTTGAAATCAATAAGCATCAAAGAGAAAAAAATTAATCCCCAAAATATGTGATAAAAGGAATACTGGTAAAATCGACCACAACTGGGTAAAATGGCATAGTGAGAGGTAAAATCTGGGCTCTGATTATAGCAAAAAGATTAATAAACTGTTCACTTAAAATGATGAAGGATGTAGAGCTTTATTGTGATTATCAGCATAAAATTTTAAAGATTAAAGAAAACATTTTAGATTATTAAGAGGGATGGGAGTTGAGGTCAGAGAGGAGAATGTGCAGTCTCTAAAAGATTCAGAGTAGTAAGAGGTGAGAAACTATGTGGGAAGAGAGGTCCTCTTATAGAAAACATTAAAAAAAGGGTTAAAGAGGAAATGTAATCATTCCTATTTTTTGTCTTTTTTATTTGGGTGCATTGTAATTTTTTATCAGATAGGATTATCATACAGCATGTCAGAAAGAAAAAACACATGCACACCCTCTTGTTGCCCCCCTACCTGATTTCCCTATTTTTATATCTTTCTCCTGTCTTATTGCTGAGGCTAGAATTTTGAGTACTATGTTGAATAGGAATGGTGGCAGTGGGTATTTTTTTCTTGTTTCTGTTCTTAAGGAAAATTCTGTCAATTGTTCCCTTTTTATAATGATGCTGGCTTTGGGTTTGTTGTCTATAACTTTTATCATGTTGAGGTAGTTTTCTTACATTTCTAATATTCCTCAATGTTTTTACAATAAAAGGGTATTGAATTTTGTCAAATACTTTTTCTAATTCTATTAACATAATCATATGATTTTGAATGTGAAATACTAATATTTTGTTTACAATTTTGCATCTATGTTTATCAGTTATATTGGTCTGTAATTTTCTTGTAATATATTTATTTTGGGGGGAGATTAAGATGATGCTGGCTTCATAGAATGAATATGGCAGTTTTTCTTCTTTTTCTATTTCACAGAATAATTTGAGGAGCATGGGAATTAGTGCTTCCATAAAGATCTTGTAGAATTCAGCTAGGAATTCATCTGAGCTTGGAATTGTCTTTAATGGGAGATCCTTTATTGCTGTTTCATTTCTTTGCCTCTTATTGGTTTTTTTTTTTAGGTTTTCTCTGTCCTCTTGGTCCAGTTTAGATAAGTTGCAAATGTCTAAGAATCTATAAATTTCTTCTGGGTTTTCTAGTTTTTGTAGTATAAGTTTTCAAAATATTTTCTAACAGTGTTTTGGATTTCTACATTATCTGTGCTGATATCTCAACTTTCATCTCTTATCCTTGAAATTTGAGTTTGTTCTTTCTTTCTATGAATTAGGTTGGCTAGGGGTTTAGCAATCTTATTAATTCTTTAAAATATGTTTATTTTGTTAATCTTCTAAATTTTTGTTGTTTTATTATTTCATTAATTTTTGCTCTGATTTTTATTATTTCTTGTCTTCTGTTAGCATTGGGGTTAATTTTTCCCTGTTTTCCCAAGGCTTTGAGTTGCATTATTAAGTTTATTTTGAGTCTTTCTGTTTTTCTTATGTAGGCACTTAATGTTATTCATTTTTCTCTTAACACTGCTTTCAGGGTTCTTCATATATTTTGATATGCTGTTTTTTATTTTTATTTTATTCTAGAAATTTCTAAGTTTCTCAGCTTATTTCTTCTTTGAGCCAGTCTTCATTTACTATGTATTTATGTATTTTCACTGGCTCTTCATGTGATCTCTACTTTCAAATCCCTGTGGTCTAATAGGATGCAAGAATTACATTGATTTTTTTGAATTTGATGGTACATGTTTTGTGTCCTAAAATGTGGTCTATTTTGTAGAACTTTCCATGAGTAGCTGAGAAGAATGTGTATTCAAATGTTGGATAAAATATTCTAAAAATGTCAGGTTCAATTGTTTAATAGTATTCTTTAGGTTTGAGATATCTTTACTAATCTTTTGTATTAATGACTGATATAATGGTGTAAGTGGTGTGTTGAATTCTCCTAGAATTATGGTATTAGGGTCTTTTGAGGTCTTTAAGCAAAGAAGAATTTGCTTAACATAGATTGATACATTGATATTAGGGGCATAAATATTTAATATGGTTGTATCTTCATTTTGGATGGTTCCTTTCATCAGTAAGAACTGTTTATCTTTGTCTCTTTTGACACGTTTTTGCTTGACGTTTGTTGTGACAGATATAGTAGCCACCCCTGATTTTCTTTTGTCTCTGTTTGAATGGAATTTTGTTCTTCCTTTCGCATTGAGTTTGTGAATCTCTATCCTTATCAGGTGCATTTCTTGCAAGCAGCATATAGTAGGATTGTGAGTTTTAATTCAATTAGCTAGAGTATGACTTTTAACTAGAGAGTTGAAACCAATGATGTTCAGTGTTATTGTGGAGAGATGAGTTTTGTTTCTGTCATTTTGAATAAAGTATTTTATTTGAGGTAACTATGATTCTCCTCGACTTCATAATACATCTGGTGGTTTTAGTTCCTTCTTTGGTTTGATGTTGTTTTTCATTTCTCCCTTGTTCATTTTTTGAGTGTTTTCTCAAGTGCTTTGGTAGTCATAAATACTTTTAACTTTTTCTTAATTTTGACAATTATTATTTCTTCATCAATTTTAAAGGATAGTTTTGCTGAATATAGTAATTTTGTTTGGACTAAGACTTTAAAGTATTTTACTCCATGCAGTACTTGCTTTGAGAAATCTGAAGTAATTCTTACTGTTTTACTTTTGAATTTAAGCTGATCATTTTTTCTTTTGACTCTTAGGATTCTCTCTTTAGTCCCAGTGTTGTACATTTTTATTATAATATGGTGTGGGGATGTTCTTCTTTGGTCTTGTTTGATTATGATTCTGGATGCCTGCTGTTCTTGGATGTCCTCATCTTAAACTCTAAGTTTGGGAAATTATTTCTTTGAAGAGATTCTTAATTCTCTTTGTCTAAGCTTCTATGCCTTCTTCAATGCCCATTATTTCTAAGTTAGGTCTTTTAAAATTATCCCAAAGCTCTTGGATGTTCTGGTCCTTATCTTGTGCTTTTTTTTTTTTTTTTTTTTTTACTAAATTCATGACTATATTTTCAGTTTTGAATGTACTACCTTCTACAGCTGAAACCCTGTTTTATACATGGCCTATTCTATTGGTGATAGTATCAATGTAATTGTTTATTAACTCTTTAAATTTATTCATATTTTGTTACATATTTATGCACATAGTTCTTAATTTCATAAATGATCTGATTTTTTTGAGGTCAGTTCTCATATTGAATATCAAAAGTTTTATTTTTATTTTTAAAATTTTATTATATTTTTGGTACTTGGGATAGAACCCAGGGACATTCAACTGCTGAGCTACACCCTCAGCCCTATTTTTTACTCTTTATTTTGAAACAGAGTCTCACTGAGTTGCAAAGAGCCTCACTAAATAGCTGAGGCTATTCTCGAACTGCAATCCTCCTGTCTAAGCCTCAGAAATTCAGGGATTACAAGCATACGCCACCATGCCTGGCTATTGAATATCAAAATTCTGAATTCTAGCCAGGCGTGGTGGCACAAGCTTGTAATCCCCACGCTTGGGAGGCTGAGACAGGAGGATCGGGCAGGTTCGAAGCCAGCCTCGCTGGCTTAAGACACCCTGTTTCCAAGTAAAAATATAAAAATACGTCTGGGAGTGTAGGCCAGAGGTAGAAGGGTTTCCAGGTACCCCAGTACCAAAAAAAAAAAAAAAAAAAAAAAAATTGGAAAATTCTGAATTCTCCATCTGGTATCCTCTCCACCCACCTCTGTTTCAGTGGATTTCTGTTGTGAGATTGTGAGCATCAGATATGGTTTTGGTGAATTTTTTTTCTCATATTAAGGGGTCTTGAATGTTTGTGATGAAACTTGGATTCATTTCTAAATGCCTATTTCTTATATTTAGATGTTTAAACTCAGCCTTAAGTTCTTCCTTAAGTGGGTATATAATCAGGTGCAATTCATATTTTTGTTACTTATGCACATAGTTCTTATGCTCTGATTTCTTTTTTTGAGGTCAGTGATCATATTGAGTATCAAAATTCTTATTTCAAAATCTGCTTTTCCTGGTTATTAGACTGTCATGTGATCTGAACAGGATTTGTTAACTTTTCAAGAGAGTGGTTTGTCTTCAATTTGGCTGTTTTGTTGATACTGGGTGTATTGTCTAAAGTCTCCACTATACTTAGACTTCTTTCCAATTTGTAGGAAGACGGGTCTCTTTCCAGTGCTTGCTGTCAGTATACTGGGGTTGTATGGATGAAATTTGGTGGGATATTTTCTGGCCTATTCTATATTTGGTGGAACCGGCTGCAGAATATTTGTTTATTCGTGCCCTGTTTTTGTACTTCAGAATATTCAGTCTAGGTTGGGAGGTTTAAGTCCAGGTGGACACTATTATTTTGTAGAGTGAGGGTTCTGGAGAAAATAATGTAGCAGAGGAAGTCCAAGAGAGAGGGAATTAGAAGAGGATAGAAAAATTGCTGTGGTACAGTTTATAAAGACATAAATGCTTGAAGAAAGTGAGATAGAAAAAAGGTACAGAGAAAGGTAAAGACTGAGATGGAATCAGCTGCAGACTAACCTATAAACAGACAAGACCACATGGAGAGACAGCCCTGTTTAGAAAGAGGAACCTCAGGAAAAACTATTCTATTAGCACATAAACAAAAAGGACAAAAAAAGAAAAGAAAAGAAAAAAAAGCAAAGAAAAAATTATTAAGATGTATGACTACAAGGCAACAATAAAAATAAATGCTAATAAAAACAGAACAAAACACCTACAAAATAAAATAAAATTAAGTGGATTAAAAATGAATGATAGTACTAAATGTATAAGGAGAATAGAGATAAATCTAACAAACAGAAGAGTGAACCCAAAAAAGAGACCCAAAGAAAACTACCAATAACAAAGAAGTGTAAGTGTCTTAAAGTAAGTATTTTTAGAAGTAAAAATTTAAAAGGAGAAAAGTAAAAAATAAAAAATAATAAAAATAGAGAAAAATTAAAATATAGATTAGAAAGCTCTAAAAATTGAAAAGACTTTTTTAAATTAATACAAATGTTAAGTAAGGTGAATCTTTTCTTTTTTTAAAATATATATCTTCTTAAAGAAGAGACTTGATTTTGTTGGTAGTGAAGTTTTTTAAAAAAGTGAATCCTCTCTCCTCCATATAATTATGGCCTTCTGTTACACCTGTTTGATAGAGTCTGTGTTTCTTTTGTCCTTTAGTGTGCAGGATCCAGAAGGGTAGACATGAGATCCTTTGTATTTTTTTCTCAATTCTCTTGTAGTTCAGTTTAAGGATTGTGAGTTCTTTCTTTCCAGGTAGCTTTGATGCTGTATCGGGTGAAAGGACAGGACCCTCTCCTTGCCAGTAGGCACAGAATCCTGGTTGCATGGCCACCTAATAGATCTTGAGGTTTGTGTTTATGTTGGGCTCCTCTCTGTGTTTGTTGTGATCCTGAGGGGTGTTCTGGAGCACAAGAACCAGAAAACACTACTCAGACTGCATAGAACCCACCGGTGCAGGGTCTTTGATTGAGTGAGCCTTGTTGGTACAGTGGATCTTAGTTTGTCCACAACCTGAATCAGTCCCTTGGTAGGGATCCTGTTGCTGCCACTGGGTTTATAACAGAAACTATTCTGTTTTGCCTGCTAGCAGTTCCTGGTGAGGTGCCCCTGGGTCTGGGGTCCAGCTGATGTTTCTCTCTGTGCCACCTCTGTGGGGTGTTCTCTGGCCAGACCTTTGGCTCTGAGTTGACAACTGTGGCTAGGCTGTACCAATGGTGGTATTTGTCAGTATTGGCTTCTAGAGCCATTTTGAAATCTGGAATAAATGGGGTGTTCTTCCTGCAGTTGGGGTGGGTGGAGCTAATGTCAACAGCCTCAAGGTGGATAGACACTGGAGCTGGGTTGGGGGGAGGGCATGGAGCCCTTCAATGCTCCTTTCATCCCTGTTTCTGCAGGAACCTGATGGGTAGAAGGGGCAGGGCTCTGCACTGCATCCCAGAACCTGATTGACCCCTTTCAGCAAGGTACCAGATCTGGAGAAGAGAAAGGAAAATAGACCCTAGGAGTCAGTGTGTTTCTTTCTGGGGGACCCTCTGAGCTGGCTAGGGACTGTATCATCTCATAATATCCCTGGGTATGTCCTGCCTTTTCCACCTGGATTGTTTGAAACCTGTGCTATAGCTGGTGCAGGAGGCTGCTACTATATGAGTGAGGAGAGTGGGAATCTCTGTGCAGCACAGGTCACTTTCTTTTTCAGGGATTGGCAAGGCTCTGCACCATTCTGTGATGCAGTTTGCAGGGTTGTATGGAGGAGGGGGTTGGGTCGTGTATGTGGGGTTTGATTGCCCCACTGGCTCTGACTTCTGATGCTGTGGAGACAGCACACTAGCACTAGTTCAGTCTGAGGATGCAGAGCTCGGTGTCTCGGAAAATAGCTGAGAAAAAAGTTCTGTAAAAAATCTAGGGGCTCTGTTCATGTATCTAGATGCATTTCTATAGATCAGAGATTTTTTGCTATGTTATAAATGATAAGTTCTTATTTGTTCAACTATATCTTGCTTTTCCAGAAAGACTAATAGAGAGTTTTAGATAGATTTTATTATTGCTTCCCAAGGTTTACATTTATCCCATCAACCATCTTGAACCCACCCCCTAACTGTATCTGTTGATGGACATTTTGGCTGGTTCCATGTTTAGCAATGGTGAATTGTGCAGCTATGAACATAGATACACATGCATTAGTTTGGTAGTTTGGTTTCCATTCTTTTGGCTAGATACCGAGAAGTGATATTGCTGGATCATATGGTAAGGTTGTTCCTATTCTTCTGAGAAGCCTCCATACTGTTTTCCAAAGTGGTTGCACTAATTTGCAATCTTACCAACAATGTATTAGAGTTTCTACTTCTCCATATTCTTGCCAGCATTTATTATTTGTGTTTTTAATCATTGCCATTATAGTTGGAAATAGGTGAAACCTCAGTATAGTTTTGATTTGCATTTCTCTGATTGCTAATGATGTTGAGCATTTTTTATATATTTATTGGCCATTTAAATTTCTTTTGTGAAGCATTTATTTAGTTTACATGCCCATATTTTGATTGAGTTATTTCTTTTCTTAGTGCTGAGTTTCTTGTGTTCTCTGTATATTCTAGATATTAGTCTTTTATTGGAGGAGTAATTAACAAAAATCTTCTCCCATTCTATTGGCTCTCAGTTCTGATTCTTGACAGTTTCCTTTGCTGCACAGAAGCTCTTCAGTTTAATGTAATCCCACATATTGATTCACCTTTTAGCTTCTGGTCCCTTTGGAATCTTGTTGAGAAAATTTTTACCTGTGCCTATGTGTTGCATTGTTGGACTTATTCCCTCTTCAAAGTACCAGGTTTAATATCCAAGTCTTTGATCCATCTTTAAGTGACTCTTGTGCAAGGTGTGAAAATGGGGTTTCTTTTCATTTTTTATGCATATGGTTAACCAGTTTTGCCAACACTATTTGTTGAACAGGCTATCTTTTTTCCAGTGTATGTTGTTGGCCCCTTTGTCAACAACTGGCTATAAGTGTGCAGATTTATTTCTGAGTCTTCTATAATGCTCCATTGATCTATGTATTTGTTTTTGTGCCAGTACCATGATGTTTTTTATACTATGGTTTTGTAGTAAAGTTCGAAGTCAAGTATTGTAATGCCTTTTGCATGGTTTTTGGTGCTGAGAACTACTTTGGCTATTCTGGTGTTTGTTCCAAATAAATTTGATGATTGATTTTTCTGTTTTTGAGGAATGACATTGGTAGTTTAACAGTATTGCATTGAATTTGTAGATCACTTTTGAAAGTATGGCCAGTTTTTTATTTTTTTTTCTGCCTATTCAAGAAAATAAAAGATCTTTCCATTTTCTAAGGTATTCTTTGATTTTGATTTTCAATTTTTTATAATTTTCTTTGTAGAGATCTTTGGTTGAGTTAATACCTAAGTATTTTAATTTTGTGGGTTATCTTTAGTGGAAGTGTTTTCCAGATTTTTTTCAGGGAATTTATGGTTAGTATACAGAAAAAGCTTCTGATTTTTTAAGATTGATTTTGTGTTCAGACATTTTGATGAATTTGTTGATCAGTTCTGTAAATCTTTTGGTTGAGTTTGTTGGGTCTTCTAAGTATAGTATTATGTCATCTGAAGATAGTGAAAATTTTAGTTCTTTTTCTATTTATATTCCTTTGATTTTATTTTCTGGCTTTATTGCTCTGGCTAGTGTCTCAAGTACTATATTGAAAAGAAGAGGTGATAATAAACATGATTGTCTTGTTCTTGTTTTGAGGGGAAATCCTCACAGTTTTTCCCATTTAATATGATGTTAGCTATGGGCCTATTATAGATTGCCTTTATGATGTTGAGGTGTGTTTCTTTTTTTCCAATTCTCTGTCATGCTTTAAGCATAAATGGATGTTGGATTTTTTTCAAATGTTTTTTTAACATCCATTGAAATGATCATGTGATTCTTGTTTTTAGTTTTCCTTATTTGATAAATTACATAGATTGATTTTTAAATATAGCACCAACCTTGCATCCTGAAATGAACTCTATTTGAACATGGTGTATGATTTTCTTGATGTGGTTTTGAATACATGTTGCTAGTATTTTGTTAATTAGTATTACATCCAAGCTCATCAATAATATAGGCCTGTAGTTTTGTTTCTTTGAGCTGTCTTTATTTGGTCCTTGTACTAAAATGATTTAGGCTTTATAGAATGTATTTGGGAGATTCCTGTTTCTTTCGATTTTACCAAATAGATTGAGGAGTATTGGAATTTTTATAGGTGCATTATAGTCATAACTCTTAACGGGACACAAAATGGTAGAGGTACACATGCACACACCACTTTTTTATTTCTTCCCCAATTCCCATCCCATTCCTTCTTCTTTTCTCCTTCTTATTTTTTCCTTACAGATTGACTTTTATATGTTTATAAATATACATCATGTACAGTAAAGAATTTTCCTCTTTTTCCTTCCCATTTTCCTAAGTTAGGTGACCTTATTTGCTCATTTATGGTTTCTTCTTCTTTGTCTAGTGCTTCTCTTATGACTCTTTTTCTCCCTAGCTTCTGCATATTAGGGAGAACATACAATCTTTAACTTTTTGTGACTGACTAATCTCACTTAGTATAATGTTACCCAGTTTCATCAATTTCCCCACAAATAGCATAATTTTGTTCTTCATCATGGCTGAGTAGAATTCCATTGTGTATACATCTTACAGTTATTTAATTCATTCATCTGTTGATAGAATCTTAGGTGGTTCCATACTTTGGCAATGGTTTCTTGTGCAGCTATGAACATAAATAGGTATGTATTAGTTTGGTGGTCTCTTAAGCCAGAGCAAGTGGCTGGCTTCAAACCTGTGTGATCCTCCGTCTTCGCCTCCCAAGAGCGAGGATTACAAGCGTGTGCCACCATGCCCAGCCACATACTATTTTTTTTTTACTTAAGATTATTTTGGGGTGTATTCATTTCGAGTCACCCCTCCATGCCAGTCTGGTATGGAGCTGTATTTCTATTTTCTGTATTTCTACCTTTCTAATAAACTTTAAATCGTCAAAAAATTATTTTGGCTATTGAGAGTCTTTTGTGGTTCTTTGTAAATTTAAGATTTGTTTTTCTATTACTATGAAAATGTTATTTGTATTTTAATATGAATTGCTCTAAATCTTAGATTATTTTGAGTAGCATGACACTTTAACAATATTAACTCTTTCAGTGCATAAATCCAGTATATATTTAGTTACTTATGTTACATGCAATTCTTTTTATTAATGTTTTCCAGTTTTTAGCATGTGGATATTTTTCTTGTTTGTTTAATTTAATAATAAGTACTTTATTATTAATTTTGTTAATGTTTTTACAAATTGGAGTGATTTTCTTATTTCTTTTTCAAATTGTTTATTGCTAGTATAAAGAAATACTACTAGTTTTCATTTGATAATTCTGTACTCTGCAACTTTACTAAACTAGCTTAAGAGTTCTAATGGGGCTTTGGTGTGGTGTTTAGGGTTTTCTATAATACAACCTTGTCTTTTTAAAAAAGGTTATCTCCCCTGGTGGCTGTCTTTTATTTCTTATTCTTGTATAAATACTCTGGAGAAAAATTCAGACCTATACTAAATAGAAGTAATGACAGTTGACATTCCTGTCTTATTTTATTTTTAGAAGAAAATTTTTAACTTTTCCCATGACAATTGTTAGTTGTAAACTTGTCATTGATGGCCTTTATTATATTGAAGTACATTCCTTAAATGTCTTTTTTTGGAGTTTTTAATGTGAAAGTATTTTAATTTTGTCAAAGTTTTTTGTTTTTATTGAGCTTATTATATAGTTTTGTACATCATTTGTTAATATAATGTGTCACATTTATTGATTTGGATATGTCAAATGTTTTTGTATCCTAGAGATAAGTACCACATACTTATAAGGAATGATCTAAGGTGTTAAATTTGGTTTGCAAGTTGATGCGTTTTTTTATTTCTGTCCCTTGGAGTTACTAGCTTATAAATGTTATGTATTGTATCATCCTTGTCTGCCTTCAGTATCAGGGTAATGCTATCCTCAACAATAGGTTAAGAAGTATTTATTGTACTTAAATTTGGGGGGAAAGTTTGAACTTTACCAAATAATTGGAATCAGTTTTTCTTTAAATATTTTGTAAAATTCTACTATGAAGCCATTTTATTCTGGGCTTCTATATTTAATGGTCAATATTTTACTATAATTTTATTTTATTTTACATTATGATCTATTCAAATTTTCTATTTCTTCATGATTCAATTTTTGTAGGTTGTATGTTTCTAGGAATGTATTTATTTCTTCTAGGTTATCCAATTTGTTGGTGTGGGGACATTTTAGGAAGAAGAGCTGAGTAAAATCCAGGTAACAGAATCCTTTAGGAAAATAGGTATTTCAATAGGAAAGTAATTTACATAGATTTTCAGATATTCAGAGATATGAAAACTTGAGAATGAAATTAGAAGATGGGTGTTGAAAAAGAATTCATGTAAAATTTCTGTAGGTGTAAATGTTCATTGACCAGAAAACTAATCTGTTATACCAGTTAGTCCTTTGCACAGAAGATGAGGCCTGGTGAAAGGAATTCTGTATATCAACTGCAAAACTCAGAAGAATTTAGGTTCCAGAACCATGAGTTTGACTTGTCATTATATTATTCCCTCTTTATGTGAACCAGCCATTGTGGCAAAAGAGTGAGAGGGACACACACATACGTAAACAAATACACATACACACAAATGCACACACTAAGAAGAGAGAGAGAGAGAGAGAGAGAGAGAGAGAGAGAGAGAGAGAGAGAGAGAGAGAGAGATATCCCAGGTACATTTAGAGAGCTCATTAATATTTAGACACGTAAAATGATAGCCCTTAGGTCAAAGATAGTGTCAATACCAGAATCCAACTCCTCCTCCACCAAAAACTACTTCAGTTGTTTTTAGCATATACTCTTCAAGCTGTTTCCCAACTAGTTTTTAAAGAGCTAATGTAATGCAGATAAAAGAACACTGTTTGAGTTTGTATTTAAATACCGGCTCTGCTATGTGTAACGAATAGCCATTTAACCTCTCTGAGCCTGGTAAATTGTATTTGTAAGATGAAAACAAGTAATTTATAGGTCTCAGCAATCTCATATGACTACATATTTAAAGAATCTATACGGTATGTGAAGGAACCCATATCAAAATGCATTTAGGCATATTTATACATATAGGCATATTATAGCCCACCTCTATACTATACATACTATCATCTTCATGCAACTTTGAGAATGTTCTTCCCTATCGTAATCTTCAAACATTGGCATTCATTTTATCCTTTGGTTTGATGAGGACAAACCATGTGTTTTTTTGTCTAAATGAAAGGCAGATGAAAAAAAAAAAAACTGCAGGAAGACAGCCAAAGATTGTCCAGACATCAAAGGTGTTGAAGTAAGACGGATTTGGGTATTAAATATGTGTGAAAGTGTGGTAACCCGATCTGAGATTTGAGATTAAGTCAAGTGCTTTTAAAAGCTTTCCCAACTGTGAAAGTTTCCCTAACTAATTTTCTCAATAGGTTCACCTCAAGAAATTAACACACCCCAGGCCCAATTGAAGTTCTCATCAATTAAGCTAATTGACACAGCAGGCTTACCCTATTTCCCAGTGGAGAATATAAAGCATTTGTGCAACAAACAAAGATCTCTTAAATCTTTTTAAAGCCTTCCCTAGTCTATTGGTTAAAGGCTAAAACTAAAAAACTTCATACAGATAAATAAAAAAGCTTTGAAAATATCAAACTCACCTTTTGATTAGATATGACCCATGTTTGGTTTAGAGAATTTATATTCAACCAAATGTAAAAATTTATATTTAAAAAGATTTCAAATATCAAGATTTTCATACTTTCCTCAAGTAAATTATTGTTCTAATGGAATTATTTCCAAGATAATAGATTTGTATTATTTTATAATATTTTAAGCTTTATGCTTTATTTTAATTTTTTTGTGTGTGTGGTATTGGGGACAGAACCCTGGGTCATTCTACCTCCAACCTACACCCGCAGGCCTATTTTTTATTTTTGAAACAGGGTCTCACTGAGTTGCAGAGGGACTCACTAAGTACTGAATCTGTCCACAAATTGCGATCCTCCAGGCTCAGCCTCTCAAATGCTGGGATTACAAGCATGAGCCACCATGCCCGGCAAACTGTGTTTTAACTGGAAAATAATTATAAAATTTTGGCATCATGTTCTTTTAATTTCTTTTTTTGGGTCAAACTCCTGTTAATATCAAATTGATAAAAACAAAATGAAATGAAACAGGATACAGAAAACAAAAGTAACCAATAAAATTTAAATCATTACTAAAGTAGAGCTATTATAAATAACCCTAGTGACTTTTCAGGGGTCTCTTAAGCCAGCCAGGCTGGCTTTGAACCTGCACAATCCTCCTGTCTCCACCTCCCAAGCCTGGGGATTACAAGCGTGCGCCACCACACCCAGCTCTAATCTTTTATTACTGGAACTCTATACACATTGAACAGCAACTCCCCTTTTCTCTTCTCTTTCCATTAGCTTCAGGCACCCCTGTGTCTATATTTGACTAAGTTAAATATATCATATAAGTGGAATCATGCATGTTTGTTTCTGCTATTGAATGATTTCAGTTAGCATAATGTCCTCAGGGCTTACACATATTGTAAGACAACCTAAATATTCATTGACAGATGCATGTATTTTTTTCTTTTTAATTTTTTATTGGTGCAGTGTAGCCATACATCTTAGTGGGGTACAAGATGGTAGGGGCATACAGGCACACATCACTCAACCCTTCCCCAATTCCCACCTCTTTCTCACCCTCTTTTCTCCTTCTTATGCTTGATTTACTGATTGATATGTTTATGAATGTACATAATGTACATTAGAGAATTATTTTCTTTCCCCTTCCATCCACCTCAGTTAGGCTGCCTTATTTGCTCATCTATGGTGGCTCCTTTATCTAGAGTTTCTCCTCCTAAGACCCTTTTTTTTTCTAGCTTCTGCATATTAGGGAGAGCATATAATTTTTCACTTTCTGTGACTAACTAATCTCACTTAGCATAATGTTCTCCAGTTCCATCCATTTCCCCTAAAGTGACATCATTTTGTTCTTTATGGCTGAGTAAAATTCCATTGTGTACATATCTCATAGTTTTGTAATCCTAAACTATGAACATATTGGACATCTTGGCTGGTTCTATAGTTTGGCAATTATGAATTATGTGGCTATGAACATAGATATTCATGCATTCGTTTGGTAGTTTGGTTTTCATTCTTTGGAGTAGATACCCAGAAGTAGTATTGCTGGATAATATGGTAGGTTCATCCCCATTCTTCTGAGAAGAAGAATATACATATATAAATATATTATATTTGTCATATAATATACATGGAAATATATTTCTATTCAAAATACTGTTTTCCAAAGTGGTTGCACTAATTTTCAAACCCACCAACAATGTAGTAGAGTTTCCACTTCTTCACATCTTTGCAAGCATTTGTTGTTGTTTATGTTTTTAGTGATTGCTATTCTAATTGGAGTTACATAAAATCTCAGGGTATTTTTGATTTGCATCTCTCTTATTGCTAATGATGTTGAAAATATTTTATATATCTGTTGACCACATGAATTCCTTCTTTAGTGAAGTGTCTATTTAGTTCACTTGCCCATTTTGATTGGTTTATTTGGTTTCTTAGCTATGAGTTTCTTGAGTTCCTTTTATATTCTAGATACTATTCATCTATTGGAGTAGTTGGCAAAAATTTTCTCCCATTCTGTTGGCTATATGTTGAGATTCTTGATAGATTCTGCTGTACAGAAGCTCTTCAGTTTAATACAATCCCACATATTGATCTTCCTTTTAATGTCTTGTACCTTTGAGGTCTTGTTGAGAAAGTTTTTACCTGTGGCTATTTGGAACAACGAAACCTCAGAATAATCACCACTTCTCTTCAATATAGTACTATAGACTCTAGTCAGAGATATAAGGCAAGAAAAGGATATCAAAGGACTACAAATAGGAAAAGAAGAACTCAAACTTTCACTTTTTGCAGATGACATGATACTCTATTTAGAAAACCAAACAAACTCAACCAAAAGACTTATAGAACTGATCAACATATTCAGCAAAGTGTCTGGATACAAAATCAATCTTAAAAAATCAGAAGTTTTCCTGTACACCAACCATAAATCCACTGAAAAAGAAATGCAGAAAACACTTCCACTGAGGATCTCCCACAAAAATATAAAATACTTAGGAATAAACTTGACCAAGGAGGTAAAAGGTCTCTACAAAGAAAATTATAAAACATTGAAAAAAGAAATTGAAGATCTTAGAAGATGGGAAGATCTTCCATGTTCATGGATAGGCAGAATAAATATCATTAAAATGGCCATCTTCCCAAAAGTGATCTACAGATTCATCACAATGTCCATTAAACTACCAAGATCATTCCTCACAGACATAGAAAAATCAGTCCTTAAATCTATTTGGAATAACAAAAAAGCCAAGAATAGCCAAAGTAGTTCTCAGCAACAAAAACCATGCAGGAGGGATTGCAATACCTGACTAATAAAAACAGCATGACACTGGCACAAAAAGAAACATAGGCCATTCACATAGAAGATTCACAAACAAATCTATACATTTACAGCCAATTGATTTTTTACAAAGGGGCCAGAAACATACATTGAAAAAAAAGATAGCTTCATCAACAAATAAACTCCACTTTCTCACCCTGTACAAGAGTCAATTCAAAATGGTTCAGAGACTTGGAAAGCAGGCCACAGACACTGCATCTTCTTTAAGAGCACATAAGTCCAACATTTCAATGTATAGATTTTTTTAAGTGGTATATATACACGATGAAATATTATTCAGTCATAAAAAGGAAATCTTGCAATCTGTCCCACTTCAAAGTTATTATGACTGCTGTAACTAACACTTTAACAAAGTTAGATCTATATTAAAATAAAAATGTTCTGGTTAATTTTGTATGGTGGTGAAGGTTCTAACTATACAGAATAGCTCCTCTGATATTACTTAGCGGGTAGGGACAAGGTTGCCTCTTCACCCTGAACTGAAGTGCAAGTCCAGTCTCTCTATGTGATCTTGATGCTTCAAGGAGTGGGGAAGGGCCTCTTCACTGAATTGTGGGGTAAAGCTCTGAACTCCCCACATGGCTTTCTCTGACACTATGCAAGCAGGGCAAGTGTGCAATAAGAGAATATTTCATTACCTTATTATGAGAGTCCACTACAGAATAAGCCTTTGTCAATGTGAGATGGGAGTGGGCCTATTGTTTTGATGTTTTGCAAGACTACAAAGATTATTATCTAAAAATTTTCTGTCTTGTTAGGCTGTACCTTTTCTGATCCTTTCTCTAAAGCAGCGGGTCTTTTTTGGAGTGTGAGTGTGTGTGTGTGTGTGTGTGTGTGTGTGTGTGTGTGTGTGTTGCTATTTCTCCTCTCTAACTTTAATAGTATTCTATAAAATGTACAGAAATTTCTTTATGGCTGAGTAAAATTTCATTATGTATATATCTCATAGTTTTGTGATCCATTCATCTGTTGATGGACATCTTGGCTGGTTCTATAGTTTGGCAACTGTGAATTGTGTGGTTATGAACATCGATAGACATGCATTAGTTTGGTAGTTTGGTTTCCATACTTCTGGGTGGATACCCAGAAGTGGTATTGCTGGATCATGTGATAGGTTTGTTCTCATTCTTCTGAGGATCCTCCATACTGTTTTCCAAAGTGTTTGCACTAATTTGCAATCCCACCAAAAAATGTAGTAGAGTTCTTATCTCCCCACACTCTCACTAGCATATGTTGTTGTTAGTGTTTTTAATGATTGCTATTCTAATTGGAATTACATAAACTCTCAGGGTACTTTTTTTTTTTCCAGTGGTACTGGGGTTCCTGGAAGCCCTTCTACCTCCAGGTCACACTCCCAGACCTATTTTATATTTTATTTGGAAAAATGTTCTCTCAAGCCAGTAAGGCTGGCTTCAAACCTGGGTGATCCTCCTATCTCCACCTCTCAAGCATGGGAATTACAAGCGTGCGCCACCAGGCCCGGCTCTCAGAGTACTTTTGATTTGCTTCGCTCTGATTGCTAATGATGTTCAGCATTTTTTCACATATTTATTGGCCATTTGAATTTCTTCTTTTGTGAAGTGACTATTTTGTTCACATGACCATTTTTTTGTGTGTGTGTGGTACTGGGGATGGAACCCTTCTAACTTCAGGCTACATTCCCAGACCTATTTTATATTTTTATTTGGAAACAAGATCTCTTAAGCCAGCTGCTGGCTTCAACCCTGCCCGATTCTCCTTTCTTCGCCTCCCAAGCATAGGGATTACAAGTATATGCCACCACACCCGGCCACATACCCAATTTTTAATTGAGTTATTTCTTTTCTTAGTGCTGAGTTTCCTGAGTTCTTTGTATAATCTAGACATTAGTTCTCTATAAAAATAATAGTTGGCAAAATTTTCTCCCATTCTATCAGCTCTCTGTTGAGGTTTGTGATAGTTTGCTTTATAAAGCTCTTCTTTTTAATGGAATCCCATGTATTAATACACCTTTTAGTTTCTTGTGCCTTTGGGGTCTTGTTGAGAAAGTTTTTACCTATGTCTATGTGTTTCAGTGTTGGACCTATGCCCTTTTCAAGGAGCTGTAAGGTCTCTGGTCTAATTTCCAGGTCTTTAGTCCATTTTGAATTGATTCTTCTGCAGAGTGAGAAAGTGGGGTTTTTCTTCATATGATTAACCAGTTTTGCCAACAATATTTGTTGAAGAAGCTATCATTTTCCAGTATAATTTTTGGTCCCTATGTCAAAAACTAGTTGGCTATAAGTGTGTGAATTTGTTTCTGGGTCTTTTATTCTGCTACATTGGTCCATGTATCTGTTTTTGTGCCAGTAACATGCTGTTTTTATTGCTATGGTTTTGTAGTGTAGTTTAAAGTCAGGTATTTTGATTCCTCTTACATGGTTTTTGTTGTTGATAACTACATTGGCTATTCTGGGTTTTATGTTATTCCAAATGAATTTAAGGACATATTTTTCTATGTCTGTGAGAAATGACCTTGATAATGTAATGGGTATTGTATTGACTTTGTCCATCACTTTTGGAAGAAAGGACAGTGTGTGTGTGTGTGTGTGTGTGTGTGTGTGTGTGTGTGTGTGTGTAACCCACTATCTCTGAGCTATAGCCCAGCCCTACTTTTTATCTTTTATTTTGAACAGGGTCTGAGTTGCAAAAGGCCTCACTACTGAGGCTGACTACAAACTTCTATCCTCCTGTCTCAGCCTCCCAAATGCTGGAATTACATGCACAATTTGAATGGCCATTTTTTTTTTTTTTTTTTTTTTGGTGGTACTGGGGTTCCTGGAAACCCTTCTACCTCCGGGCTACACTCCCAGACCTCTTTTTACATTTTATATTTAGAAACAGGGTCTCCTAAGCTAGCGCGCTCGGCTGGCTTCGAACCTGCGCGATCCTCCTGTCTCTGCCTCCCAAGCGTGGGGATTACAAGCGTGCGCCACCACGCCCGGCTGAATGGCCATTTTTTTAACCTAGGAAAATCACCACTAAAAATCACTTTTTATAATGTTTTATTTTTATTACAAAAGATAATTCTGTATTCTTCTCATAAAAGTAGAACATTTACTGTGCATTTCAACTATTTCATTTTACATGTTAGAAAATCATAACTTTGTCCTTGACTATTTTATAGTTTACATATTTATCAGAAAGATTCCAATTGAGATAAAGTAGATTTTTCTAATTGTAGAATTCTATTTTAAATGAAATTAAATATAATTCCGGAAGACATAAAATTAATAATTTTAAGGAATGTATAAACTAATATCTTTAAGTTACAAAATTAAAAAGTTTATGAAGTGTTTTTAAATTAGTTGATTTATTTTAAAGTAGATCATAATACAATTGTCTTCTAAAATATGTTTATATTTCATAGTGCCTTAATCTGGATAATTTTTTTATGAATCTTTCTTCATGATTAGATTTAGGGAATCATTCTAGGAGATATCCTTTCTCTTTTTCAATACTTAACTATATTGTAAATATACTTGAACATATTGAACTATATGAACATATTGAACTTGGCATACTTGAACTATATTGTAAACATTCTTTTAAAAACATAATATTAACAAATTTAATTCAAAATACAGACTTCTTATACATATGACTCATTAAATGTGCATAGTCAGTATACTATTGAAGTGAATAATTTCTTGAGTGGCCTTAGTCTGTAAAGTACACTGGCTTCATCTGCAACTTTATTTATTTACTTATGTATTTATTTACTCATTTATTTTTGAAGCTAGGAGAAACAACACAGGGACACTTGGTTATGGGTCCTCGGTTATGGTCAGTTTCTCAGTTTTACCTAGAGTCTACAGGTATACAAAGTTCAGAAACAGCTGAAATAATAAAACAATGACCATGTTTATGATAGAAGTACATTTGTTTTATTACTTGAGCTGTGACCACAGCAACCTGTATCCTTCTTCATCTTCTTGCAAGATAGAAGTCTCTCTTCAGTGGAGCCACAAACTGTCAAACTTCTCCAGGTCATTCACAGGGAGGTGCACCCATTTTACTTTTTATCCCAGCTGGGCATGGGGGTAAACTCCTGTAATCCTAGTGCTTGGGAGGTTGAGATAGAAGGATCACAGGTTCAAAGCCAGCCTCAGCAAATTAGTGAGTCCCTAAGGAACTTAGTAAGATTCTGTTTCAAAAAATAAAAATAAAAATAATAGAGCTGGGGTCTATCAAATTTAGGGGTAGAAGTCCCTAGGTTCAATCCCCAGTGTCACACACACACACACACACACACACACACACACACACACACAAAGTAACTTCTCCCACTATGTCTTTTTTCCATGTTCAATTCTCCCATAACCTCTCTATTCACCTAGTACACAGTATTTTATACCATCATATTAATTTTCATTACATTTTCTGGTGAATAAATGAAATAGCACTATAAAGTCCTTAGAGTATTAATGAAAAATCAAATAACATTGTGAATGTTCTAATTAGCATTTTATGATAATGCTTAATAAAAATTTTTATATCAGCTAAATGAATTATGGTTCATTGAAAATGAAGTAAAACACTAATTTTAGAAAACAGAGGTTAGCCGGGCGTGGTGGCGCATGTTCGTAATTCCCGCGCTTGGGAGGCAGAGACAGGAGGATCACGCAGGTTCGAAGCCAGTCGCGCTGGCTTAAGAGACCCTGTTTCCAAATAAAAATATAAAAAAATAGGTTAGGTCTGGGAGTGTAGCCCAGAGGTAAAAGGGTTTCCAGGAACCCCAGTACCACCAAAAAAAAAAAAAAAAAAGAAAAGAAAAGAAAAGAAAGAAAGAAAAGAAAAGAACACAGAGGTTAAATAAAAAATAAAAAGTGGCAAAAATGAATAACCCTAAGGTTCTATATTAAATTACTTTGTCAACAACATTTAAAGTTGAGTGATTCTCATTTCTAAATATTTTTATGATTACCCTTTCTCAATAATATTTAGGTACAATTACCAATATGGTAGGTTGTCGGGGCCCACTCGGCAGGACCGAGGTGGCACCCAGGCTTGTTGCCAGCGTGGACTCAAGATGGCGCCTGGGCTTGCAGCCAAGTCACGAGGCTCACGAGGCTGGCGGTGCCCTGAGCCTGCGCAGTGAGCCCTATCAGGTGCCTTACGGATGATTAGTGACGCAGCGCCTCGTGCTACCACCTGCCCGCCCAGGAGAAGGTTAAAAAGCGCGCATGCCCTAGCGGGAAGGAAGGAGAAGGGGAGAAGAGGGTTGGTGGACAGGAAGAGCAGTTCCTTGGCGGACTGCTCCGGGCTCCGAGCTGGGACGGACATGTCCACAAAGCCACCACTGTGACCGGTGTGTGCTGCAGCAGAGACGTAGAGTGCCACGGAAGAGGGTTGGTGGAGTGATGGGGGAAAGATGGAGAAGATCTACGGGAACTGTATAAGAACCTGGGGTAATAAAACTGCTTGAGGAAGATCGTGTAAGAGTCGTCACTGCGCACGACAAGTGGTGGCCCGTACAGGGACCTTCGCTTTGATCAGAACCTCGGCAGTCCAGGGCAGCTGGCTGGTAAGTGCTGGCTGGTAAGTACTCCTTTGACTCCGAAAAGGGAGGAGGAGGCTCCGTTTATGGAGGGTTATTTTCCCCGATCAAAGGGGGCTCCATTAAGGAGGATACAAGATAGAAGTAAATAAGGCTCGCGGATAAGCGAGGCTCGCGGATAAGCGAGGGACAGAAGTAAATAAGGCTCGCGGATAAGCGAGGCTCGCGGATAAGCGAGGGACAGCGCTGTGAAGGTTCGCAGGTGTTGCGACGAAAAGGTCTAAGGTTGCTAAAGTGAAAGCAGCCATTTTAGAAAATTTGAAAGCGAAAGAGATTTCTAAGAAGGAAGAAGCTCTGTTAGAATTCATAGAAAAAATGAAACGCCCTAAACCTTCCGCTCCTCCCCCTCCCTCTCCTAATCTGCCACCATAGATGGAAGACACCTGAGGTTAGTTGGAAAAGGCGCCTAAAGGATAGGTCAGAAGATTAGTTCCTAACGTAAGAGTTGTAAACTGCTGCTCGGTACCGTAGAGATGAGTTGTTTTCTTTAAGATCTTTGGGGAATTATTTCTACTTTCCCTCTTCCTTTACCTTGGTTAATGATAGTTTAGGTTGTTTTATTGATACCTGTTTTCTGACTTTCTGCTATGCTTCTATGCACCCTTGGAGACTTTGGAATTTCTGCTCTTATTGCTGTAATTGTGGCCTCTGTGGCCGTGGCAGTTATTGCAGCCACTATGAATGCTCTATCCTCACATGTGGCTGCTGGCATGGCTCAGCAAGCTCAATTATCTGGACTATATGTATAACGTATGTGCAGTATCAGAATTTCTCCCATGCAGGCAATTTGTTTCGTCAATTAAGCAAGACGCTTCTGGGGACTTGGAGCCGTGAATTTGAACACACCATGATTAAGCTACGAGTGTCCATCGCTGCAATTAATCCTACCCGCGTAGAAGTCGCCGCAGTACAACAATGGATGGACTTGATACATGGAACATTGGGTTTTTTAAAAGACTGGGGTGGCATGGCGTTCTGGGCATTCTTGCTGGTGGTAGCATGATGTTTCATGGTTGGATATATCAGGCGAACTCGACAACGCACACTGCAACAACAGCGCATATTGGTGCAAGCTCTGGCAGCCCTTGAAGCTGGCTTATCTCCCCATGTATGGCTCAGTATGCTGGATCGGTAGTCAGTGACGGGTAAGATCGTCCCCGGGACCTTTCAACCTAAGACAGGGAAACAATCATGCTATTGTTCTCCCAATGACGGGTAAGAATGGTCCTTGAGGGTCGGCAACCTAAGACAGGCACGATCCCGAGCCTTATTTTAATAAAACAAAAAGGGAGATATGTCGGGGCCCACTTGGCAGGACCGAGGTGGCACCCAGGCTTGTTGCCAGCGTGGACTCAAGATGGCGCCTGGGCTTGCAGCCAAGTCACGAGGCTCACGAGGCTGGCGGTGCCCTGAGCCTGCGCAGTGAGCCCTATCAGGTGCCTTACGGATGATTAGTGACGCAGCGCCTCGTGCTACCACCTGCCCGCCCAGGAGAAGGTTAAAAAGCGCGCATGCCCTAGCGGGAAGGAAGGAGAAGGGGAGAAGAGGGTTGGTGGACAGGAAGAGCAGTTCCTTGGCGGACTGCTCCGGGCTCCGAGCTGGGACGGACATGTCCACAAAGCCACCACTGTGACCGGTGTGTGCTGCAGCAGAGACGTAGAGTGCCACGGAAGAGGGTTGGTGGAGTGATGGGGGAAAGATGGAGAAGATCTACGGGAACTGTATAAGAACCTGGGGTAATAAAACTGCTTGAGGAAGATCGTGTAAGAGTTGTCACTGCGCACGACAGTAGGTGGTCAGTTAGGGTTGGTTTTTTTGTTTTGTTTTTTTTGGGTTTTTTTGGTGGTACTGGGGTTCCTGGAAGCCCTGCTACATCCAGGATACACTCCCACAGGCTACACTCCCAGACCCATTTTTAAACTTTTTTATGTGGAAACAGGGTCTCTTAAGTCAGCGAGGCTGGCTCGGAACCAGCGTGATCCTCCTGTCTCTGCCTCCCAAGCGCAGGGATTACAAGCGTGCGCCACCACCCCCAGCCAGTTAGGTATTTTTAAATCTGATTTGCTATCTTCTTCACTTCTTAAGAGACCAAGCCATGTACAGCTCTACAGTGTACAGAGAAGGTGCAAAGTTCATCTAAACACACATTAACTTCTCCCCCAAACAAATGACCTACTCACAATGAGAGAGGAACTGTGATCTCTTTGCCTGAGGACATGTGGAAATAATGGAGAACCCTCACTTTTCCAAGGGAGAAGTCACCAAAGGTGAACTGAAAAACCCTTAGAAAAAGGACTGTTTACCTGAATTCCAGATATACTTGGCCTACACCAATTTTTTCCCATTCTAATGGGAGACAATATTAAAATTAAAGACTTTTACACAATAAAGAGTTAACAGTCAAAAATACTTCAGATCACAAATTCACAAGCAAAAGGACATAGAAATATTAAAAATCACAACCATTACAAGCAGTTTACTCTGTGATCACAAGGTAATTGAACAGGTATGTATTCTATAAATATTGCCTTAAAGACCACAGTTTTCTGTATTTGTCTCATCTGTGATGAAGACAATGAAAAGTTATGTGTTTATCTCTTTGATTGGGTATGTTAATATGCATTCTACATGCAATCTTTTCTTGAAGTCTATTTTAGATAAATTTATTGCATTATAGAATTATCTAAGAAACAACTCTAAGGTAGGTGTAAAACACATCATAAGAGTAGTATCATCCTAAATAATTATATTTCATTGAATTCATCACTTTTGTAATATATCTTCCTTTTGCCTGTCCCCATAACTTTATAGTTCACTGAGACACAACATAAGCATTAGTTAACCAAAAAGAAAATAAACCCTCAATATCTTGTGCTATATTAGATATTTAAAGTACAATTTACCAAAGAAGTCAAGATGCTAGGACCCTGATTTCAAATAGCTTACACTATTACTAAGGTAAACTATTCATGTAGAAGTATAATACTTACAAAGACAATTTGTAATCAAATGCCAAAACCTGGGGCACCACATAGGATTATGCGAACTTTCAATAAAAGAAGAACTTTGCATAATATATCAACTCATGGCACAGTTCTCCAGGGCTATCCTTTATGGTGCTACAGATTTAACATATCCATGTTTTCTAAATTCACCCCATATATTTTCTGAATTTCATCAATTATGCTATTCCTCTTGTCCCAGGGCTCCACTGCCTTCAGCTGAAGATAAAAAATCACAAATGAGAAAAGCAGAAGACTTTCAAGGGCAGGAAATTTATTTGGAGAGTGGCCTATTGAAAGCATACCCTGTCCCTGCTGTGTGCCAGGCACTGCAATAAGCATGTTATTTGCATTACATCATTCAATCCTTAATGTCACCATATAAGACAGAGGCACTATTATCATGTCTTTTTTTTTTAATGTGTGTGTTTAACTGGGGATTGAACTCAAGAGTACTCAACCTCCGATCTACACCCCTATTTTTTATTTTATTTTATATTTTACTTTATAGAAAACAAGATCTGCTAAGTTACCACAGCTAGCCTAGAATCTGTGATCCTCCCTTTTCAGCCTCCAAAGTACTCTGATTGTAGGTCTGGCTACCACAACAGGCTATTATGTTCTTCTAATAGATGAACAAACTGATTTTAGGAGAATATCTGCAATTGGTTTCCAATCATGTGGTAAATATGTAACATGCTGTAATAGCAGTGCTTGCTCAGATTTTCACAGAGACTAAGATCAGGAAGAGGGGTGGAGAGGTATATTAAACCCAAGAGGCAAGGTCTAGAGGACTAATTAGTACATTTGTCTCAACATGCAAAAAGGCAGAGGTGCTTTAGGTTCCAGTTTCTGTATGAATGAAAGTTGATTTCTCCAGGAAATGGGAATCATATTGTCATAACTAATTGAAATTTACATCTACCAGTCATAGGTTGTAGAACACTAGCATCAGTTAATGTAGAGAACAAAACCAAGGAAAATATATTTCTTCTCTATAATTTCCTTTTCCTTTTCTTTCTACTCACTTTACCTACAATGATGACTCTTTTTTTTTGCTATGGTTTATGGCTAGTAAATCAATATACATTTTAGGGTCGTACATCTTAGAGTTTTGGGAACAATTACTGCTGATTGAAAAATACTACTGCGAGTGAAATGGGTACCTTGAGGTTAAGCTGCTCTAATGACTTGATGATACACGTGTTTCTAAATTTTATTGATGTAGTACTAGTACTTGAATATCTTTTTGGATTATTGACCATCAGGATATTTGGAAACACCAGATCCATTAGCAATTGGGGGAATTAGCTTTGGGGTGCAGAGAGAGCTCCACCTGTTTCAGTGACAGGTGGCTCAGGCTGCTGCTGCAGATAAAACCCATCTGGCAGGTAGTGAGTAGAATCCAGAAGTAAGAGGGAAAGAACAGAATTTTTTTCTGGAAAATGTAAGAAAATAAGTTTTGAATTGGGGATTTTACATTTTCTATGGCAACAAGAAATCTCCAGCAGAAGGTTGTCTATTGTTACTTTCTAGGTAAAATGAACACACTGCTGCTGTATTTACCTGATTAGTGTGGTGTTGTTTCCAAGCTGTGATATCCCCTGGTAAACAAACACCAGGTGATTGTGTTCTGTCAGTTTCACTGAATAATAGAAAATTTTGAAGTGATACTCAGGATGGATTTTTAGACTAATGCTTCAGGTGAACTTTAAATAAACAGTGTGCTTTCCTAAACTATTTCAAATACTCTGGAAATAAAATAAAAAAAATAAATTTCCTATAGTGTTCTACACAACACTTGAAAACATAACAAGGAGTAGATAGTCGGGTCATATAGCAATATTATTTCAGGCCTTCTCAGGAACTTCTATACTGATCTCCATAATGATTGTACTAATTTACAATCCCACCAAGAGTGCATATGTGTTCTTTTTTCCCCACATCCTCACCAACATTTATTACTGTTTATATTCTCAATAATTTCCATTCTAAGTGGTGTTTGGTGGTTATATAGAACACATATTTCTTTCCTAAAAATCTTTATTAGCTGGGCATGTTGGTACATGTCTATAATTCCAATACTTGGGAGGCTGAAACAGAAGGATCTTAGGTTCATGGCCAGCCTCGGAAACGTAGTGAGGTCCCCTGCAACTTAGTGAGACCTTTTTTTAAAAAAAATAAAAATTTAAATAGAGATAGAATGCTCCTTGGTTCAATTCCCAGTAATACACACACACACACACACACACACACACACACCCCTCCATTAAAGGCAAAAAGAAATTTAACTCGTTACCTCCCTTAACACTCTCAAAAAGCAGTAAGTTCACCACATTCTAGCATGCTGTGTAGTTCTCAAACGTAAATCCTGCAACAGAACAGGCATGGCGCAGCACACCCATGGTATCAGGAGCAACACACAGCTACCAGGCAGAAGGTACAAAAGTTAAGGCCGAATAGGAAATGTGCTGGCACAGGTCTGATGAACTGGAGCACCTTGAAAACCACATGGAGTCCTTAGCAGCTAGAGGACTATAATTATCAGCACCTGAGACTGAAAATTTGCAGCTTCCTCTGCCAAGAAGCCTTGCCATCTTGCCATTCCCACCACTGATGAGGAACACTCACAGTTAACCTGGACCAGAGACCACGACACAGCCTGCTGAGTTCCATGGTAAACAACCTGCCTTCCAGGTTGTACTAATCTCTCTCTCTCTCTCTCTCTCTCTCTCTCTCTCTCTCTCTCTCTCTCTCTCTCTCTCTCTCTCCCTCCCTCCCTCCCTCCCTCCCTCTCCCCCTCCCTCCCTCCCCCTCCCCTCCCCCTCCCTCTCCCTCTTCCTCTCTCCCTCTCCCTCTCCCTCTCTCCCCCTCTCTCTTCCTCTCTCTCCCTCTCTCTCCTAAAATATCATAAGTTGTAGAAAGTTTGCAGGGAGTGTCAATGAATAACAAAAAAAAAAAAAACTTGTCTTAGTCATGATTATAATAAATGTTCTTGAAATGGCTGAGACTGACCTACAGCTTCAGCTACTTAGTGAGGCCCTCTGCAACTTATTGATACCCTGTTTCAAAATAAAGGATAAAAAAAAGGGCTGCAGGTGTAGCTTGGAGGTAGAAGACCCCTGGTTTCCATTCCCAGGACAACAACAACAAAAAAATGTTCAGAATACTCGAATTTTGGTATAGTTTTGATTTGCATTTCCCTGTTTGTTCGTGATGTTGAACATTTTTTCCATATATTTACTGGCCATTTTGATTTATTCTGAGAAGTCTCTCTTAAGTTAAATTGCCTAATTTCTGATTGGGTCTTTTGTAGTGTCAATTATTTTATATTCTTTATGTAATTTAGATATTATTCCTCTATTAGAGGAGTAGCTGGCAAAGATCTCCCATTTTCTCTCTTCATACTTTTGATTTTGAGAAAATAGGAAAGAAAAAGAGCTTTATGATAATACCAGTGGGATAATGTAAAGAGACCAGAGGAGGGAGGAAGAGAGTGGAAAAAGAGGGCCTGAGGAAGGAAAACTGAACAAATCATACTATGTCCCTATATGATGGTATTAGTGATACCTTATTAGTATGTATATGGAGGAAGGAAGGGGATGGTAGGATGGAATTACAAGAGAACACACCAAGAATTGTGTGCATATGAATATATCATTTTGAATCTCACTATGTTTAAGTATATCAATAAAATAAAATATTTCCAATTTTAAGTACAGGACAGAATTGTAGTACAAGACTTCCAGAAATTGTAGGCAGATGATCTTTGATAATCTGTGATCAGCTCCCCAAAGAGAGATTCTCAAACACTTGCTTGATTGTGGTATTTATTATTACTCTCAGAATTAATAAAATGTACCTGAAAAAGTCAGGGGAATATTGCTTTTTAGGAGGATATCAAGGTTCTTCTCATCTCCCTGCTTTAACTACTTGTCCCCAATTTCTGCAAAGAGAAGCTGGCATGTTGAATTTCAATTCTGATTCATATCTGAAACTTTTTTTCTTTCTTGCCTCTATTAAAGTCTTTATGTACATATATATTTGTAATTAACAAGAAAGCACTTTCACACAGAACACTAATAATGCAAAGATTCTTTCTAGATGACTTAATGTAGTTAATAAAGATTTGTTGTCCAACTGTTACTTATAATTGCAGAAAAAAATTATCTTATGAAGAAGACATATTATGCATAATCATATTCTGGTAAGGATTTGCCAGAAAAAAAAACAATGTGAGCTTTTAGTTGAATTAAGGTACATATTTTATAATGTTTTGAAACAGGAAGTCACAGCCAGATGTGGTGGCATATGCCTATAATCCCAGCACTTAGGAGACTGAGACAAGAGAATTATTAATTCAAGGCCAGACTCAGCAAAACCTTCAGCAACTTGTCAAGATCCTATTTCAAAGTAAAAAGAGTTCGCAGGGCATGGTGGCGCACTCTTGTAATCCTCGCGCTTGGGAGGCAGAGACAGGAGAATTGCGCAGGTTCAAAGCCAGCCTCACTGGCTTAAGAGACCCTGTTTCCAAATAAAAAAGTATAAAATAGGTCTGGGAGTGTAGCCCGGAGGTAGAAGGGTTTCAAGGAACCCCAGTACCACCAAACACACACACACACACACACACACACACACACACAAAAAAAAAAAAAAAAAAAAAGTAAAAAGAGTTGAAGTGTGTTTCTGAGGTAGAATGCCTCTGGGTTCAATTCCTATTAATCCTCTCCAAAATAGGAAGTCACTGTATATTCCTTAAGAAAGTTCAGACGCTACATGGTTTTTTTTGTTGTTGTTATTTTTTATGGTACTAGAGATAGAGCCCAGGGGAATTGTACCTCCAAGCTATACCCCCAGCCTTATTTTTTATTCTTATTTTTTTGAAACAAGAGTCTCATTGAGTTGTGAAGAGCATTGCTAAGTAGCCGAGGCTGTCCGCAAACCAAGATCCTTCAGTCTCCACTTCCCGAATGCTGGGATTGCAAGCGTGTGCCACCATACCCTTTTCTCCCCTTCTTGTTAATGATTCTTATTTTCTAGAAATTTTGTATACAATATTATACGTTGTAGTGAGATTTGAAGTGATGTTTTTACATACGCACACATGAACCTAACAGCTCTTGATGTGGTTCCCTTATACCCATTCTGTTCTTCCCCTCTTTCTCTGTACATGCTACTAAGTTTATTAGTGATACCTTCATAAATTGACATAATATTATTGGGTCTGTTTTCTTCCTCAAGCTTATTTTAATTTTTTCTAACTCTATTAATATATTTTAGAGGCATACTATATAGTTTTAAAATACGTGCTTTTAATAAATAACTGTACTTTAAGGATAATTTCTAAAATTAAACTTCTGAATGGTTTAGAAATAGTATGTTATTAGTAGTGTCAAGATAACCTCATTAAAATAATTTGGATTTAGAGTCAAGAAGATGTAAAGTTGACTTTTAACCCTACTGCTCTTTGACTATAGGCTATTTAACAAATTATTTGACTTCTTGGCAATTATATTTTCCTCCTCTCTAAAATGGAGTTGATACTATAATTTTTAACTATACCATTGCTACAACAATTATATTTTGAAAACTCAGTGTTACAATAATAAAATTATAGTAATAGTTTATTCTTTGTCTTTTACATAATTTTGTATATTATGTTTCTTTAGGTTTAGTGTCTTAATATATCACCTAATCATATTTTTTTTGTGTGGTACTGGGGTTCCTGGAAACCCTTCTACTTCCGGGCTACACTCCCAGACCTATTTTATACATTTTTATTTTTGGAAACAGGGTCTCTTAAGCCAACGAGGCTGGCTTCAAACCTGCGTGATTTTCCTGTCTCCGCCTCCCAAGAGCAGGGATTACAAGCATGTGCCACCATGCCCGGCACCTAATCATATTTGAAACAAACATTAGCCTGTTAGTATAAAAATTATAAGCATATTACATATGTAGCATTGAATGGAAAAAGTAAGGCAGTTTATGCAATTGTTAAGACTATGGACCTTGAAGCCAGACTGTCATGATGTGAATTCCATCTCCCTCACACAAGCTAGGTACTTTGAGCAAGTTACTTAAATCATGTGTGGTTTGTTTTCCTTTTCTCCAAAATTAAGAAAAGGGAAAAAATCATAAAACATTCCATCTGAAATTCTTAGAAGAATCACAGCTGCTAAGTAAATTCAAAGTAAGTTATAGCTATTAATCTTAGAATGTTGTCTAGAATCACACAGCTAATAAGTGAAAGAAGAGGATTTTTACCCAGGATTTTTGTTTTTAAGTTTAAGTTATTTCTCTCCCCCTGGCTCCAAACAGCCCTTGGAACATAATGTAAATACAAATATAGTAAGTAAATACTGATTCATAATTACACAAATCGAACATGAAATCTCTCTAATTTCCTCACTAGAGAAATGAACAAATCTGTGCAGATTCAAACACAGAGGATTCATCCTGAGTTAAGATAATTGAGTCTCATGAATTTATTGCTTCCAAATCCACTGAGACTGACTGTATGCCCAGAGGCTCTGCCTGAGTCAGCTCTTTGATTGTTGTTTTGGGAACAGAATCACTGACTCTATAAATCTCTGGCTGGAATCCACTGTATTGGCATTCAAGGCTCTCAATGGGCCCTTGCCTAGTATGAAGAAAAACAATCAACAGTAAGATAAATAAATTATTAATAGTGAATCTACTTGTCCAGGAATTAAAAAAAGAAAGATTGGCATAGCCAATGAATGGAAAGAGTTCACTTTTTGTAGTTGTATTTCTGCTTTTATTTTAATATCAATTTTGCTGAAAAGTACATAGGACTGATAAGATATTTATCAAAGGAGTGGAGGTACTTTAAATTTGCATTAACATTTCAGATTTGGTTTCATTTGGAAAATGTACTATTTGTTTATAAAAGAGAATGGATACATCTTTTTCACTTAAAAAGACTTTTATCCATTAATTTTTATATAAAATTATGTTTTCTGAGGACAGATTTAAAAGTTTTAGAACATTGTGATTCTTGCAGAGTTTTTATAAGCTCCATCAAAGAGATTATGCTGTAAAACCCTCCAAATACCAACTGCCATGAGTAACAGTAGTAAATAACTGTCAGGTTGTTAAATCCATCACCTAAATGGGGAGATTAAAAAATATCTTTTGAAAACTATATTGAAATATGAAAAGGACACGCTCTTTCAATGACTGTAGCATTTGAGGCCAACCCAGCTAGTGCCCAGGAGCTTCACAGGGTTTGATGTCAGAGATCAAGGTAGAGTATATGTTGCATGGATTCATGTCCCTGTTTGAGTTTTTCTGTGAAAGATGGAAATATCATCAAAGACATTGTGGTCTAAATGTGGAAAGCTTTATACTAGACAAAAATATCATTATTGAAGATAGTATTTACAATTTGTTTTCTGATCCCTAAAAAAGCTAGCAAAAAATGTATATTAACGTGTGTTTCAGAAAGTTTTTTCCCCACATAATTATTTCCTGTAATTGGTGTTCATGTAAGTGGAGGAATTAGGAAATTATTATTTTCTACCATACAAGATTCACTGATTGGAAAGAGACATCGGCAGTTCTTTTATCCCACCCTTTATACCATATCTGCAAGGTTGGTGGTTCATCTTCTGCTAGAAACCACAAAAATAACAGCTACCATTTACTAAGTGTTTACTTTCTGAGTAATGAGCTGTTTGCTTAATAATTATCTCACTTAATCATGTAACATTATAAAGACAGCACTACTGTAATTTTTGAGACAACTGGACTTTAGAGTGTTTGCTATCTTGCTCAGGGTCAGATTAATAAGAAGAGTTTATAATATGAACTCAGATCCTTTTGCATCTGAACTGTATTCTCTTAATACCTATAATATGCTACCTGAATTCTGGCAAGGAAGCTTTAGTGTTTAGAAAAGTTTTTTTTTTTTTTATATTGATCTAAACTGTGAAATCCTGTAAATTTCAGAATAAATGTAGTACTTCATTACTTGCATTTCAATAAAGAAAGCTTCAATAAAGTTTTTTTTTTACTTTTATAGGCATATATTTCAGGTACAAATAAAAAATCAACTTTGATGTAAAAAATATCATAGAGCCATGAAGAGATAGAGTAAGCTTCACAGAAACCCTCTTTTTTCCTCATCAATCTATCATGTTAGTCAGATTGTTTTTGGATTAAGAGAACATCTTCTGTACGTATGAGTGAAATTATAAGCTACTTCTGATAGGTAAACTTTTGTACTTAAGCCAAGCATGGCAGTACATACCAGCAATTCCAGCTACTTGAGAGGCTGAGGCTGGAGGATCACAAGTTCAGGGGCAGCTTGGGCAATCGCATGTCTCTAGATAAAATGAAAAGCGCTGGGGATGTAGCTCAGTGGGAGAGTGCTTTCCTAGTATGTTTGAAACCCTGGGTTCAGTTCCCAGAAACACACACAGGCACACACACACACACACACACACACACACACACACACACACACTACTTACACATGGATTATCTTATTCTCTAGCTTTTACACTGTAGAGGAAATCTGGGAGGAGATGATATATGGCAGGTGCATTCTGATACATTTACATATAAATATGTATTGGAAATAAGATATCTTCAAGTATAGATCCATTATAAAGTACATAACTCCTTGAAAACATCCCAACCAACATTCCAGTCAAAATACCTTTCTTCCAGAGACTGAACTTATATAGATTTTTTAAAATTTTTATTGGTGCATTGTAGTCATACATCTTAGTGGAGTACAAGATAGTGGAGGCATACCGTTACACATCACTCGATTAGCCCTTACCCAATTCCTGCCCCATTCTCTCCCCCTCCCTCCTCACGTTTGGCTTAGTGATTGATTTTAATATGGTTGTTAATGTAAATTAGAGCATTTCCCTCTTCCTCCCTCCCATCCCTCTCAGTTAGGTGGCCTTATTTGCTCATCTATAGTATTTCCTTCTTTGTGTAGAGTTTCTCCTATGACCCATTTTCTCCCTGGCTTCCACGTATTAGGGAAAGCATCCAATTTCTTATTTTTGTGACTGACTAATCTCACTTAGCATAATGTTCTCCAGTTCCATCTATTTCCCTGTAAATGATTTGTGTTTTTCTTTATGTATGACGGAGTAGAATTCCTTTGTGTACATATCCCATAGTTTTGTAATCCATTCATCAGTCGATGGCTGGTCATTCCATAGCTTGGCACTGGTGAATTGTGCAAATATGAACATAAATATGCACACATTAGTTTGGTTTCCATTTTTCTTTGGTAGATACTTAGAAGTGGTATTGCTGGATCATGTGATAGGTTTGTTCCCATTCTTCTAAGGATCCTCCATACTGTTTTCCAAAGTGGTTACACTAATTTGCAATATCACCAACAATGTAGTAGAATTTCCACTTCTCCACATCTTTGCCAACATTTATTGTTGTTTGTGTTTTAATGATTGACAATCTAGTTGGAGTTAGGTGAAATCTGAGGGTAGTTTTGATTTGCATCATTGATAATAATGTTGAGCACTTTTTTTTTTTTTTCCGTGGGTTTGGGGATTTGACCTCCGAGGTACACCCTCTGCCCTATTTTTTTTCTTTATTTTTGAAACAGGGTCTCACTAAGTGGCAGAGGGCCTCACTAAGTAGCTGAGGCTGTCTGCAAACTGTATTCCTGTGGTCTCAGCCTCCTGAATGTTAGGATTACAAGCGTGTGCCACCATGCCCAGCTTGTTGAGAACTTCTTTATTTATTGGTCACTTGAATTTATTCTTTTGTGAAGTGTCTATTTACTTGCCCATTTTTATTAGTTTATTTGTGTGTTTTTTTAGTGCTGACCTTCTTGAGTTCTCTGTATATTCTAGATGTTAGTCCTCTATTGGATATATATTTGGCAAAAATTTTCTCCCATTCTGTCAGCTCTTTGTTAGGTTCTTAATATTGTCTACTTTGCTTTACAGAAGCTTTTCAGTTTAATGCAACCCCATGTATTTAGTTTCTTGTGCCTTTGGAATCTTGCTGAGAAAGTTTTAACCTGTGCCTATGTGTTGCATTTTTAGACCTATGCCCTCTTCAAGGATCTCGAAAGTTTCTCGTCTGATTTTCAAGTCTTTGATCCATCTTGAATCAACTCTTGTGCAGGGTAAGAAGTGTGGTTTATTTCAATTTTTCTACATATGGATAACAAGTTTTGGCAACATCATTTGTTGAAGAAGCTATTTTTTTCCTAGTATATGTTTTTGGCCCCTTTGTCAAAAATCAATTAGCTATTAGTGTGTAAATATTTTTTCTGTATCTTCTTTTCTGCTACATTGATCTATGTATCTGTTTCTGTGCCAGTATTATGCTGTTTTGATTACTATGGCTTTATAGTATAGTTTGAAGACAGGTATTGTGATGCCTCCTGCATGGTTATTGTTGCTGAGAATTACTTTGGCTATTCTGGTTTCTTGTTGTTCCAAATGAATTTAAGGACTGATTTTTTTATGTTTGTGAAGAATGACCTTGGTAATTTAACGAGCATTGCATTGAATCTGTAGATCACTTTTGAAAGAATGGACATTTTGAGAATATTTATTCTGCCTATTCAAGAACATAGAATTTCTATTTTCTAAGGTCTTCTTTGATTACACATGAATCTTAAAAAATCAGAAGCTTTCCTATATGCCAACCATAAATCCACTGAAAAAGAATCCCAAAAACACTTTCACTTAGGATATACTACAAAAAATAAAATAGGAATAAACCTAACCAAGGAGGTAAAATACCTCTACAGAGAAATTTTTAGTTATATTTATGGAATTACTTTCTCAATTTCTTATTGAGGTAATTAACTATTGGCAGATAAAAATGCTTCTGATCTTTATATGCTGGCTTCATATTCTACAACTTTACTGAATTTTTTATTAGTACTAAGAAATATTTGAATGAGTCTTTGGGGTTTTCTCTATGTATGATTGTGTCTTCTGAAAACAACGTGTTCCTATCTAATTTAGATGTTCTACTTTTTCTCTCTTGACTGTTCTTGCTAGGACTTCTAGTACTATGTTGAGTGAAGGTTTGAAAGTTGCCACCCTTATCTTGTTCCTGTTATTAAAAGAACATATTTTAAATTTTCTTCATTCAGTAGAATGTGAGCTGTGATTTTGTTATATATGACCTTTACGGTGTTAAGATATATTTCTTCTATACCTAATTGAGAATTTGCGGCAAAAGGGGATGTTGAATTTATCAAATGTTTTTCTGTATCTATTAAAATATGATATGGCTTGTCTTTAATTTCATTAATATGATGTATCCTTTTTACACTTTTATTGGTATAATCTTATTATATGTCAAACTGAGTTTCGAAGCGATACAAACATTTATGCACACAGCCCATGGATTGTGGTTTTTGCTTTGCATGTATGGATCCATCCTTGCAGCCTTGGGATCAATCTCCCTTGATCATGATGAATGATGCTTTTAATGTTTGCTGAATTTGACTTGTTAGAATTTCGTGGAGAACTTTTTCATCTATTTTCATCAAGTTTATTGACCTGTCATTTTCTTTACTTGTATCCTTGTTTGTTTTTGGTATCAGGGTAACACTGACCTTGAAAATGAGTTAGGCGGTATTACATCTTCTTCATTTTGAAATAGCTTGAGAAAAGTTAATACTAATTCTTGTTTAAATACTAGTGAAGGATTCAGGTCCTGGACTTTTTTACTTATTCAACCTCAGATACTCTTTAATAGTCTGTTTAGGATTTCTGTTGACTACATTAAAATAAATTTCTGTCAACTCTGTGTGATTTTAAATAATATATGCTTTTCTCCTAGGGGTAGGCATCTAATAGGGGAAGGATAGGAATTGGCCACATTAGCAGTTCTCCAAGTTTGAATGTGCTGGAATAATCCAGAGGGATTTTATGCACTTTTGGGGTTCCTGGTTGAATAGGATGAAAGAAGCGTGTAAGAATATTTGGAGAAAGAGGACACTCACACATTGTTGGTGAGAATGTAAATTAGTATCGCTATTTAAAAAAAACAGCATGGAATCTCCTCCCAAAACTAAAACTTGAACTAGCAGTTTCACTACTGGACTATATCCCAAGAAAATAAAATTAGTAAGTCAAGGTGATACACATACTTCCATGTTTATTGCAGAGTAATTCTCAATAGCTAAGATATCTTATCAACTGGAAGTATTCATAAATACATGAATGTACAAAACATATATTAAATATGAATATATACCTCTACATATATATGTCCTACCTATGTATATATTATATACTATATATAAAGTATAAACATATGCACTATATGTGTATATATAAATACACACATACAAATCTATATATGCTTATATATACTATATATATACATACTATATATATACCATATATATATATATATATATATATATATACACAGTGTAATGTTATTCAGCCATAAAACAGTAAAATTATGTCATTTTCAGCAATATATTTTCAGCAATATAAATGGAATGGGGAACATTATACTAAGCAAAATAAGACAGGCATAGAAAATAAATACTATATGGTCTCATTCATATATAAAACTAAAAAATTTTTTTCAAAGAAACTGAAGATAGAATAATGATCACTAGAAGCTAAGAAATTTAGGGAGCAAAAGGATAAATAAATGTTGGATAATGGGTACAAAATTGCATTTACCTAGGAGAAATAAGTTCTAGTGTTCAGCAGCATAGTAGGGTGCATATAGTTTCCAACAGTTTATTATATATTTTATAAAGAAATAGAATAAATGAGTTTAAGGTTTCCAACAAAAAAAGATAAATGTTTAAGGAGAAGGCAATAACAATTTTTGTGATTTATTTAAATCATTTATTATATCACTGTACCCCTACAAATATCTATGATTATTCTGTCAATTTAAAAGTAAAAATTTAAAAATTCTTCAGTCTGCATAAAAAGGACATTAGAATATTTTTATGTGTTGTTAATATTGCTACTATAAGAGCTACATTTAATGACTTCCAGACTAGGGAACAGAAAGAGAAATGGGAAGCGCTGAAGGACAAAGGGTGTGTCAGATCCTAACCTAGCTTAGTATTAGTACTATGACAGGTCCAGCCCGTCAGCGGTGGGGCGGAACAGGAAGGAGAGTGCCGACGGCCCGAACAGAAGCACACAAGCTGGGAGTCGAGTCAAGCAGGATCTCGTTTATTTTTTTTTTTCCAGGCAACCAAATTTAAAGCAAATAACCGCAAGGGGGATTTCCAACAGGAAACTATTCTAACCTTTCATGCTAAAGGTCACTCTTGCACGCGCAAAGCACATAACTTGTAGCCAATCGTTATACAATTCATGAGGGGTTCACGAGCACAGAAGCATTATATGATCCAATAAGGCTCAACATTACCAAATTGGGCTAGCGGGGGCAAGGGGAGTAGTTACACCCTCCATATCCGCTCGACGCTACATGTTGCTGATTCATCGGAAGTTCTGTCAGGCGGTTGTGCAGACCCCAACAGTACTATATTCATAATGGTGTTTCAAGATTCTATCATATCTTTCACATTATAGAGACTAAATCACATGCAAAATTCTGGTGAGGTAGGATAAAAATGTCCTGACTTTGCATTTGAGTCATGAACAGTGTTTCCAATTTAAGGTTCATAAGAACTCTTTATGAAACTTAGCAAAAGTGGAAATTCCTGAACACCATTCTGGACTCAGAGACGTGAGAATCTGAATTATAAAACATTATCCTTGTCACTCAGTTATAGGGAACAGAAGAAAAACGCTCTAAGAATCAGGGAACACATACCATAAGGTGTTGAGGATGGCTTACGTAGAAGGAGCCGAGATCTGCCTGAGTGTAAAGGCAGGCTGTGGTGCCTGAGAGAAGCTGAGGTGGAGGGAGAGGTAGGTTTCACATTTGCTACCCATCAAGTTGTTTAAAAATGAAGTACTGTGGAAACATGAAACTATCACAGTCAAAACACCCCATATCTTTACATAGAAATATATTAGAGTTTTAGAATATTTTAACCCATATTTTGGTAGAAGGTAAATCTACTTTTATATACTACCCCTTTAAGGGATGACCTGACAATGTAATTGTCATTTATGAGAATTTATAATTTTTGGCTATGAGAGTATAAATGAGGAATTAAATAGAAGGGGGAAAAGAGAGAAAAATGGGGTTTGGTTGGCTAGTTTTGATTTCTTTTTCAAAGGTGAAATTATACTGTTAAAAATACTTCTTTCTAGTTCAACAAGTTATTATAACAACTTTTGATCTTTTGTTATTCTATCTGCTGTTATTTATAAGAACTGAGCAATGAAAGCAATTATCTTCATCAAATTAGCATATCATGACCCTCTCAGAATTACCATGGTGCTGGGACGCTGTACACATATCATGAACACTGTAGGGCTTTCATTGCTGCTCGATACAGTGTGACTCCAGTCTGTGTGCTCTCCTCACCACCCTACTTCCATTTTGGCCAAACCAACCTCACCCCTGATTTTCTCTGCAAATTTTCTGCCAGCAAGTTTACAGCATTTCAGGGTGTTGATGGATTCTGTTTAAGAGCGATGGCATCACCTCTTATGTGAGCAATGAGGAATCCCTGGGAAATACTCCAGAGGCAGCACCCAGGTGGTTCAGTGGGAGAGCTTTGTTGATGGCAATATAGTGCTTCCAGATCTATGTGTTCCCCACCTCGGTCACAACAAACAGGCCACTGAAAATGCAAAGGAAGAGGTAGGGCAAATCCTGGGGCTTCTGGATGCTCACTTAAAGATGATTACTTTTCTGGTGGGTAAATGAGTGACACTGGCTGACATCATAGTTGTCTGCTCCCTGTTGTGGCTCTATGAATAGGACTCGAACCCTTCCTTCTGCCAGTCCTTTCCCAACACTAGCCACTGGTTTCTCATCTGCATTAACCAGCCCCAGTTTCAGACCGCCTTGGAAGAGATGAAACTGTGTAAGACAATGGCCCAGATTGATGCTAAGAAGTTTACATAGAGCCAGACTAAAAAGGACACTCCACCGAAAAAGAAGGGTCTTTAGGAAGAGAAGTAGAAGCACTAGGATGAAAGATAGGAGAAAAAGGCAGTTGCCCCAGCTCCTCAGGAGGGGATGGTTGAATGTGAACAGGCACTGGATGCTGAGCCTAAGGACAAGGACCCCTTTGCTCATCTGACCAAGAGTACCTTTGTGTTGGATGAACTTAAACACTAGTATTCCCATGAGGACACACTTTCTGTGATGTTGCCATATTTTTGAGAATACTTTGATAAGGATGGCTGTTCTCTGTTGTATTCTGAGTACTGTTTCCCGAAGGAAGCAGACCTTCATTAGTTGCAACCTCATTACTGGAATTTTTCAGCGATTGGACAAACTGAAGAGTAAAGTCTTTGCCAGTGTTATCTTCTTTGGAACCAGCAATAGCAGCATCTTTTCTGGAGTTTGAGTCTTCAAAGCCCAAGAGCTTTCCTTTCTACTGAGTCCCGGCTGGCATGTGGACTAAGAATCGCATACATGGTAAACACTGGATCCTAACAGCAAGGAGACACAGGTGCTTGTTCAAGAGTTCTTCCCCTGGGAAGTGGCCATTCCAATAGGCAAAGCCTTCAATCAGAGCAAGATCTTCAAGGGAAGTGCTGGCTGCATTCGCCCCTTAGGGAGATGGGGGTCATTAAAGAAAACTGAACATTAAAAAAATAAATTAGCATATCATAAAATTCCCTTGCTTATCACATTACTTTCCTAACTGCCATTAAAATAAGTCACTTTTAAAGGCAGATAAGGATCATAAACATATCAAACATATCTTTAGTCATGAAACCAAACATGAGGAGGGAGGAGGGAGAGACTGGGGAGGAAATTGGAGAAGGGCTAAAGGAATGATGTGTGCATATGTGCCTCTACCATCTTGTACCCCATTACGATGTATGACTACAATGCACCAATAAAAATAAAAAATAAAGACAGATAAGGAAACAAAAATTCTATTATTTTTTCCTGATACTTTGGATTTTTAAGAAAATAAAAGTAAAAACACATTATTATGTGCACTGAAGGTAGATTTTTGAAATCCTCTCACAAACCATCTCACTATAAATAGCACACATTAGTTTGAAGTGGAGGTCAAATCAATTCCTATATGAAAGCATATTCTACTTTAACTCTAGGAAAAATGATGTATCTCTGGAAATAATTTTCTGTGTGATTTATATTGCAATAAAATAAGTCCTGAAATAAAAGAATTACTTCTACAAATACCTTCTAGACTCCTTTAGTGAATAAAGCCAGAAGAACTTAAGTGGCTTTTAGAGTATCCTATGATTGACCTCAGTTTTCCTATTTCAATTTTATCTTTATTATGGCAAATCTGCTTGATATTAGAAATGGTAAGTTTATATGTAATAAAGGGACAAGAAAGAAGGCTTGGAAGTGTGGGGAAAGTTTCTTTCTTATATATAAACTTACCATTTCTAACATCAGGCAGATTTACCATGATACTGATGAACTTGATATGGCAGGGTCTCTTACTTGCATAGGCCTTTGAATGCTAGGAGTTGCTGAAAATTCTAAACATTTGTATAAAGGCTTTGAAGTCAGGTTACAATCAATCAGGAAGCATTTCTTTTACTTTCTTTCATTTTTTTTTTGGCAGTACTGGGGATGAAACACAGAGACATTCTACCTCTGAGCTACACTCCCAGTTCTACTTTTTATTCTTTTATTTTGAAACAGGGTCTCAGTGAGTTGCAAAGGACCTCACTAAGTAGCTGAGTTTGGCCAAGAAACCAGATCCCCCTGCCTCAGCCTCCAAAATGCTGGGATTACAAGCATGCACCACCATACCTGGCTATCAGGAAGCATTTCTATGCAAGTATTTATTTTTGAAAATTTGTTTTAATTGACATAAAATTATACATATTTTTGTAGTATCATTTGATATTTTGATACATGTATACATTCAATTCTGGGTAAACATACCTATCTCCTCAAACATTTGTCATGTATTTGTGGTAGAACCACTCAAAAACACTAATGATCTTTCTTCTAGCTTTCACTTTCTTTATAGTATGCTTTTTATAGTATGCTATCATTCTCTATAGTCATTTTTTTCTGTGTCATGAGAGACCAGAACTTTTCCTCTGTGTGTCTTACTACCATTTCAACAACCTTGCTCTATATCTCCCTCTCCACTATTATTAATGATTTTCTAAATAGATATCATAAGAAAGAGTCTAAATGTTTAAGTGGTATTGTTTGAATATAGAAGATCTCCCCCAAAGCTCATATATTGAAATTTTGGTCCTCAGTGCAGCTAGATTCAGGGGTGGGGCCTGGCTAGAGGAGTTGGGTCATTAAGGACTAGACACATTAGATACAGTTTGAGGACTGTTTCTGACTCTCTCTTTTTCCTAGCTAGGTTGGGAAGCTTTTTTCCTAGTTGCTGAGTTTCCACTATGCCCTGATCCATAATGTTTCTGCTTCAGAGATACCATGTCATGGACTAAACCTCTGAAACCATTAGCCAAACTAAATCTTTCCTCCTCTAAGTTGTTCCTCTCTGTTGTTTTAGTCACAGTAAGTAAGAGCTAAGCTGCCTAACAATTTAGTGGGATTTCAGCCTTCATTCCTAATATTCACTTTGGAATTCAGTTATTATTCCCAATGAGAGTGAGATGAATCATGTAGAATTTTTAATTGAGGAATAGTATAAATGTCATAGTTAAAAACAGAATGAGAGGTGCATGGGAAAAATGAAAGGGGAGAGAAACTAGTTAGGAATTTATGACAATAACCTATGTAAAAAATATGAGGATTTTTACAGTGTCTTTAGTAAAACAAGATTGTTATAGTTTGGATCTAAAATATTCCTCAAAAGCTCATGGGTTGAAATCATGTCTCCAATAAAGAAAGAATCAGAGATGGGCACAGCTGGAGGAGATCACTGGTCTTAGGGACTGGGATGGCCTTTTCTCCCTCTTTGCCATGTTTGTCCTCCATGGGCCCTGCTACCACTGCTGCTGCCAGTATTATGGTTTTTGCCTCAGAACTGGAAGGATGGAATTAAACCTTGAGTGCCAATAACCCTTGCTTTCCTCTTTTTTTTTTTTATTTTTTTTTATGAAGTAGTTTGGTCTCTGCAACAAAAAAGCAAAAAAGCTACCAAAAGTAGGCATAGGTCCACATTACAAAGGAAACAGATATTAAAATAAGTAAACTTACTTTTTATTTAATCTCTTTTATGCTTATTTTCAAAGCAAATAGAGTACAATTTCAAGTTTTCATTATCAATCAAACCTAGAGGTAAATTCAGTACCATGTGTTCTTTGTGATATAAATGGGCTACAAAGCAGCTAGGTCTAAAATAGCAGCATCAAAAAGGCTTCAGATAATCAAACGTTGTTTTTATTTGTATGATCCTTAATGAGGGCATTTTGGTCACAAGGGTCACAAATATAAACGTGTTAGGTTAATTCATTTCAGAAAAGCTTCACAATTTAGAAACACTCACTTAAGTTAATAATCAATTACTTAGCACTAAGAGGATATCCATGACTCTTTTCTTTCTTTTCCATTTCAGCTAAACTAAGCTAGAATAAGAAAAGAATTAGTTCAGAAAAAGAAATATTACTTATAGCAATATTTGAAGAAAGAGCCAACAGAAAACTTTATCTTTACCTTTAAATGAAATGATTAAATTCTTATCCAGAGAGAGAGTAGAGTTTCTAAGAGTGAGAATTATACAGAACCATTGGTAACTCTGGTGACTGGAGGAAAGAATAGAGTCAGGTTCAAGTGGAGATAAATATGAACTCATACCAAGTGGGTAAAAGTGGCTGTGTTCAGGCTGAGATAGAAAAAAAAAAAAAAAAACAAGTCCAAGTCCAACATGGGCAAATTTGTGAGAACAAGTTTCAAAATTAAAAAAAAAAAAAGGCTGAGTGGGTAGCTGAATGGAAAAGTGTGCCTAGGTTAACTCTCTCTTATCACCAAACCACTCTCCATATGTGTGTGCATGCGCGTGTACGCACGGGTGTGTGCCATATTTTAGAGGGTTTTATAGAGGAAAATAGATATAAAGTAATTACTTCAAAGGATCAAGTGTGATAAATTACACCACTAGAGAATTGATCAAGAGATAATGGCAAACTAATTTTAATGTCATAAATTATCATAAAAATAAGATTTTTACTATTGCTATATATTTAACATACTTCTAAGTACTTTACACAAAAAATATGGATATATGTAATGTTCTTAAAAACTCTATGGATAAAATTCCATAATTATTATAATTTTACCAATGAAAAAAACAAGCTGTGGGTTTAGATGTTCAAAATTACTATGTAATTTTACAGCCAAAATAAATTATATCAACTTATTACTTGGATTTTTCTTCCACTTATTTCTATCATATTTATTTGTGACATACATTGAATAATATTACCATATTTCAAGAATGGAAATTCTCTAATGTACATTAACAAATATATTAAAGTGTCAATCACTAAGCCAAACATGAGAAAGAAGGAGAAGGAGGGAATTGGGTAAGGGCTAACTGGGCGATGTGTGTATGTATACCTCCAACATCTTGTACCTCATTAAGATATATGACTACAATGCACCAATAAAAAAATTTTTTAAAAGAATATAAAGATTTAGGAAAACTTTATATTGTGATTTGATTATAAATCCTAATAGACAATCATAAAAATGGGACTTAACTCACAATCAAGCTTATTTTGGTTAATTCCTATAGGAGTCACATTAATCAATGGCAGAATTGTTTAATTTTGCCATTGATCTTTGATTGGTGCAGCCTCTATCCTTACTTCTTTAATACCTTTGCAACAAGAAATAAGAGATGAAGATTCAGAAATAGAGTTAAATTACATTTTTTAAAAATTTTTATTGGTGCATTGTAGTCATACATCTCAATGAGTTAAAAAACTTGTGGAGATATACATGCACACATCACCCAATCAGCCCCTACCCAATCTCTAAACCCTTCCCTCCTACCCATCCTTGGCTATCTGATTGACATTGATATGTTTAAGTACATCATGTGCTCTAAAGAGTTTCCCTTATCCTCCCTCTTATCCCCTCAGATATGTCACATTCATTGCTCCTCTATAGGGTCCCTTCTTCATCCAGAGTTCCTCCTGTTACCCATTTCTCCCTAGTATTTTGCACATTAAGAAAAGCGTCTGATTTCTTATTTTTTGTGACATTTCACTGTAAATGCCATAATTTTGTTCTCCCTTATGGCTGGGCAAAATTTCAATGTGTACATATCACATAGTTTTGAAATCCACTCATTCATTGAAGGACATCTTGGCTGGTTTCATAGTTTGGCAATGATGAACTGTACATCTATGAACATGGTTGTTCATGCATTAATTTGGTATTTTGGTTTTCAATCTTTTTGGTAGATAGCTAGAGGTGGTATTGCTGGATCATATGGTAAGTTCATTTTCCTTCTTCCTGTCACTGTGGCAGGGACATTTACAGAGGTTCCCATTTTTCCCTCTATATATGTATATATACACATATATTTTAGTAGGAGAAAACAGCACATGTCATTTGTAGAAGCTGAGGGCCCAGTTCCCTAGCAGCAATGTATTTTATCTCCCCACTGAAAGCAGAGGCTCACAACCTCACCATGGAGAGTGAAATCTGCTGCTCCAAGCACACCCTGACCCCCATTGCAGTGCAGAGGAGCATGGTGGCCATGAGCTGAGATCTCCCAGGACACCCGGTGCAGTGAATTGGTCCAGCAATATGAATGAAGCTCCCTCCAACTTGTCCTGGATATATTCATTACATAGTGTGTTGTCTAGAATTCCTTGTAATCTCTGTGCTTGGGAGGCTGAGACAGGAGGATCACACAGGTTTGAAGCCAGCCTCAGCTACCTAGTGAGGCTCTCAGCAACGTAGTGAAACCCTGTTTCAAAAATAAAATATAAATGGGTCTGGTAGTATAGCCTGGAGGTAGAAAGCCTCTGGGTTCCACCCCCAGTACCACCAAAAATAATAATAAAAATAAAAGTATTCCTGTGACTGTGTGGCAGGAGCAGTCTGCTTTCTGATCTCTTCTGGTATATCCCTCCAAAAATCACTTCTTGCAGTGGCAGGAGCTGCAGTCTTACCTCTAATTCCACCATTTTGCAACTTGTTCCTATATTTCAGATAGGAAGCCATGACTGGAAATGTTTCTGTGTATTGTCCCAATCAGCTATTAAATCAAAATCTGTTGTCCAGGGTTTCTCAGGGAGATGCAAATCCTATTCAGCTGCTGCTAACCATCACCTCTGTGGCCGTGGTCGCCGCTGCAGCTGCAACTGCAGCCGCAGCCATTTTCCTCCCTCTTCAATATTTTTAAATAAAAGAAAACAGTACATGTCTTTTGCAGGAGTTGGAAGCCTGAGTACTTAGTAGCAATGTGTTTTATCTCCCCTCCAAGAGTGGAGGCCCACAGCTTCTTCTGCTGCTCAGAGCGCACCCAGCCCCAGTGCTGTGTGTTCATTCAATAATTCTATTACTTCTTAAAGGCAATTATTAAAATTTTTATTTTACTCATAGAGTAACAGAGAATCAGCAGGTGAATTATTTGCCTGGGGTCATGCTTATGGGCTGAATTAGGTTACCCTAAATTCGAATTTTGAAGCCTTAATCCTCAGTGTGATTGAATTTTCAAATGGGGCACTTAGGGAGATGATTAACATCAAAAGAAGTCATAAGGAGATGTTGGAGGTCCTGATCTAATAAGAGTGATGCCTTTATAAAAAGAGAGATGCTAATGTGGACACACATGGCGAAAAGCCATTTGAGGATGAGGTTAGCTAATGAACAGGTGAAAAAGACCACGTGAACAAGAGAAACCTTACCAAAAAAGCAATTCTCTAACTACCTTGCCAGAACCTTGATCTTGGTCTTTGCATGAAAAACTGTCAGATAATACATTTCTGTTTTTGAAGATGCTCCATCTATGACATTTTGTTATGGTAGCCCAGGGCTGGTGACATATATACTTAAATGTAGAGCTTTGCCTAGCAAGTACAAGTTTTTGGGTTCAATCCCCAACACACACACACACACACACACACACAAATAAAGGAACAAGAATTATTACAGCATCACTAGCAGACTAACAGAGTTGCACAGATAATAAACATTGAAAACTGGAGTTAGATTGAACTCAGGTTCATTTGACTTCATGCTTATATTCCTACTCCCAAGGTCATGCATCTACATGTGTGAGAATCCATGTAGTCATCGGCGATTAGCCCCGAGAGAGGGCATCGTCTCTGGCCAAAAAACTCCTCCACTCTTAGATATTCTTTCATAACTACTATTCTTTTAGTAATGATTCTTTTAACTTTCCACATGAAATTGCTCCGGTGGAAAAAAGATCAGGACTGTGAGTGAAACTTTCAGCCTTGCTCAAATGGTAATTAGATGAGCCTTGTTCAAATGGTAATTAGAAGCAGCATTCCAGTCCACCTTTGACCTTCAATACAGCCCTTCAATACAGCGACACCACCTGGTTAAAAATAGCTATGTCAAAACAAAGGACAGATAAAATAGATGTGTAAAGATGAAAGAAAGAAAATATGGTGAGAATAAGAAAGTATTTTGTATGAAGAAGAGCTTATCCTAAGATTGGCCCGAATGGGAAAGAGAAAATTAGGGTAATCAGAAAAGAAAAGAAAGTTGCAGAGGGTTAGTGATAGGAATATGGATTATTAAAAGAGGGAAAATGCTCAGCTGCTAGAGAAATATATCTGACAACTAAATCTAAAGACCTCATGTTATTTCTTGGTGCCTACCTGCTAAACTGTGTCATGAGTTTGTTTTAAGTTTTCAGACAGCGGATAGCATTGCAGACAAAATCCAGCAGATATTCATCGAAATTCCCTAAAGGTACACGGACTTTCCTTAAGATAACTATATGAAAGCTGGAATCTCGGACTTCGTCCCCCATTATATATAAAGAAGAACATTGGACTAAGCCCTAGGAATGAGAGCTCTGAAAGGGTTAAAGAAAACCCTTAAAAAACAAACTGGACTTTTCAAGTGATCTTGGATGTGACTTTTAGCCAGATAGAAGCCTCTGCAGCTGCAAGGCCAAAGGGGGCTGGGCTCCGGAGCACAAGACCCACCTGAGATATTGGGACTGATTTCAATCACAAAGACCTGGGATAACCCAGGCCTTACTTTTGTCTTGTTCAGGGTTGGTAATTTGCATGTGTATATCTCTTTTTTACCTTGGGTGTTTTGCACTTCCTTTTACTAGAAATTCACTGGGAGAGGGGAATATATAAAAAATCTTGTGTTCAAAAATAAAGCGTTCGATTGCACAAGAAGCATCGATCCATGTCAGGTTCTTTTTAAAAGCGCCGATCAGAGCTGAGCGGAGCGGCCAGAGCAGCCGAGCAGAGCGGCCAGAACAGCCGGAGCGGAGCGGCCAGAACAGTCGGAGCAGCCAGAGCCGCGTTGCGGAACGGCCGGAGCGGCCAGACCCGTGGTGCAGAGCAGCCAGAGCCGGGCGCAGAGCGGCCGGAGCGGAGCGGCCTACATCTCCCCTAGCAGCACCAGGCTCCAGAGAGGAGGGAGACTCAAAACAGAGCTCAAATCCAGAGAGGAGGTACTTTGGCCTCGCGGCCTAGGACGCAGAAGCAGCGTCTTACTGCTGGCGGCAGTGGTGAGTTCACCGGACAGCCCTAGACCAATCCATTCAACCAGCCACCAGGAGCCTGAGAGGAGCGGTTGACAGCAAGCTGAGGTGAGCAGGTGCTGAACAGCCGGGCGGCAGTCAGCAGTTTTGTTGGTGCAGGGAACATCTAAAGCTCCCAAGGGCCGAGCACAGCACAACTGGCAGGGACTCAGAGCGGAGTTCAAAACCAGAGAAGAAATACGCCGCATCACGGCCAAGGGCGTGGCAGTGGTGCCATATTGCCAGTGGCGGCAGCAGCGAATCCACCAAGTTCACTACAGCTCCATCAGCGCACTCAATAACCGTGAGTCAAATTGTGACCCCTAGGGAAGAAATCCCAGTACTGCGCTCCCAGGGACTTGCGCAGATAGTCTCCCTGGGTCGGAGATTTTAGCAGTGCAGCCCAGGGGGGGAGTGGCAGTGGCAGAGATATCATACCATAGTCACAACTCCCCACTGGAGAACGCCCAACTTGGCACTCCCCACAGTCTAAGCAGCCTTGATTGACTCCCTGGGTCTGAGACTTTGTGATACAAACCAGTTAAGGAGTAGTGGTGACTGAGATACCACAGACACGAGATCCAGAGCATCTTAAGTGAACTCGTAGTGACTCGGGGAAGAACCCAGAGAAGGCACAAACTTCCAAAATCATGGGAAAGAGAAATAACAATGGAGCAGTGAATGCCAACAACCCCACAACATCAGAATCTGATAACACAGAAATCCAAAGATCTCTAGAAGATCAAATTAGGAAAATAACTTTAGAAATAATAGAGGACTTTCGAAAAGAATTTAGAGAGAGTCAAAAAGAGATAAAGGATGCAATTAATGAAGTAAAGGCCTCAATCCAAAGTATAAACAACAGATTAGACCACATGGAGAATAGAATCTCGCTCCTTGAAGATGATCATTCTAAAAATGAACGCATAGTTTCTAATTTAGAAAAAAAAACCCGACAGCAGGAATCTGACATTGAAGAAATATGGGCCCATTTCAAGAGAGCTAACCTAAGAATAATTGGAATAGAGGAGGGAAAAGAAGGTGAAACCAAAGGGATCAACAATCTCTTCAAGGAAGTAATAGCAGAAAATTTTCCAAACATAGAGCAAGAGGTCGATACACAGATCCAGGAAACTTATAGAACTCCCTTTAGACAGGATCAGAGAAGAGGATCCCCACGCCACATAATTGTCAAAATGACTAATGTGGAAGCCAAGGAGAGAATCTTAAAGGCAACAAAAACAAAAGGCCACGTGACATACAGAGGCAAACCAATTAGAATCACTCCAGACTTCCCAAACCAAGTTATGAAAGCCAGAAGGGCTTGGAGTAACATATTCCAAACTCTGAAAGAAAACAACTTCCAGCCAAAAATTTCCTACCCAGCAAAACTATCCATCAAATTAGATGGGGAAATAAGAAGCTTCCATGACAAACAGCAACTGAAGGAATTTATGTCTTCAAAACCAGCACTAGAGAAAATACTCAAGGAGATTAACTGCAAAGAGGAAATGGGTAATACACGCCAGAACCAAAGAAACAAGAATTCCCATCCAGCAGACAACTAAGCAAAGAAGAACAAACAGTATCTTAAACAGAAATAAGATCTTAACATGTTGGGAATTAAAAATTATCTCTCTATAATCACACTTAATGTAAACGGCCTCAACTCCCCAATAAAAAGACATAAAGTGGCAAAATGGATTAAAAGCCAGAATCCATCCATCTGCTGCTTACAAGAAACACACCTTACAAGTAAAGATAGGAACAAACTCAAGGTAAAGGGCTGGAGCAAGGTAATCCATGCTAATGGTACTCGAAGACAAGCAGGAGTAGCAACTATGATATCAGACAAGTTAGACCTCAAACCCAAACTTATTAGAAGAGACAAAGAAGGTCACATCTTACTGGTAAAAGGAATAGTCCAGCAAGAGGAAATAACAATAATCAACATCTATGCCCCAAACATAGGGGCAGCTACTTTCATAAATCAAACTCTTTGTGATATGAAGTCACACATAAATCCCAACACAATAATACTGGGAGACTTCAACACACCTCTCACAATACTAGACCGATCTTCCAGACAAAGGGTCAGTAAAGATGTCTCAGAACTAAAGAACACCATTAACCAAATGGACCTGTTGGACTCATATAGAATATTTCACCCAACTACAGCAGAGTTTACATTTTTCTCAGCTGCTCATGGAACCTTCTCCAAAATAGATCACATCCTGGGACACAAAATGAGCACTAGCAAATTTAAAAAATGTTACATACTTCCCTGTGTCATTTCAGACCATAATGGAATGAAACTAGAAATCAACTATAAGAAGACTCAGAGAAACAACATAAACATGTGGAGACTGAACACCACACTTCTGAATGAAGAATGGGTCATAGAAGATGTAAGAGGTAAAATCAAGAAATTTCTAGAAACAAATGAAAATAAAGAAACAACATATCAAAACCTCTGGGACACTTTGAAGGCAGTATTAAGAGGAAAATTTATAGCACTGAGTGCTCACATAAGAAAAACAGAAAATCTTCAAATAAATAGCCTTATGACACACCTCAAAGCCCTTGAAAAGCAGGAACAATTGAACCCCAAAGCCAGCAGAAGACGGGAAATTATTAAAATTAGAGCAGAAATTAACGAAATAGAGAATAAAAAAACAATACAGAAAATCAACAAAACTAAAAGCTGGTTTCTTGAAAAAATTAACAAGATTGATAAACCATTAGCCAACCTAACTAAAAAAAAGAGAGAATCAACCCAAATTATGAAGATAAGGGATGAAAAAGGAGACATTACTACTGACAGCGTAGAAATCCAGAGGATTATCAGAAACTACTTTGAAAAACTATACTCCAACAAAATGGAAAACCTGGAGGAAATCGACAACTTCCTAGATAAATACAACCTTCCTAAACTGAGTCAAGAAGATATAGAACACTTAAACCAACCAATAACAATTAAAGAGATTGAAACAGCAATAAAGAGCTTACCATCAAAGAAAAGCCCAGGACCAGATGGTTTCCCAAGTGAATTCTATAAAACCTTTATAGGAGAACTAATCCCAATACTACTCAAACTATTTCGGGAAATAGAAAAAACCGGGACTCTCCCAAATACATTCTATGAAGCCAACATCACACTAATACCCAAACCGAATAAAGACAGTTCAAGGAAGGAAAACTACAGGCCTATATCTCTGATGAACTTGGATGCAAAACTATTAAACAAAATACTAGCAACACGCATTCAAAACCACATCAAGAAAATCATTCACCATGACCAGGTAGGGTTCATTCCAGGGATGCAAGGCTGGTTCAATATACGAAAATCAATCCATGTAATTCATCATATAAACAGAATCAAAGACAAAAACCACATGATCATCTCAATAGATGCTGAAAAAGCATTTGATAAAATTCAACATCCATTTATGATAAAAACACTGCAGAGAATTGGAATAGAAGGAACATATCTCAACATTATTAAGGCAATCTACAATAAGCCCACTGCCAACATCATATTAAATGGGGAAAAACTTCAAGAATTCCCCCTAAAAACTGGAACGAGACAAGGATGTCCACTATCACCACTTCTCTTCAATATAGTACTAGAGACTCTAGCCAGAGCAATAAGGCAAGAAAAGGAAATCAAAGGAGTACAAATAGGAAAAGAAGAACTCAAGCTTTCACTATTTGCAGATGACATGATACTATACTTAGAAAACCCAACAAACTCAACCAAAAGACTTATAGAACTGATCAACAAATTCAGCAAGGTATCTGGATACAAAATCAATCTTAAAAAATCAGAAGCTTTCCTGTACACCAACCATAAATCCACTGAAAAAGAAATTCAGAAAACACTTCCACTCAGGATCTCCCACAAAAAAATAAAATACCTAGGAATAAACTTGACCAAGGAGGTAAAAGATCTCTACAAAGAAAATTATAAAACACTGAAAAAAGAAATCGAAGAAGATCTTAGAAGATGGAAAGACCTTCCATGTTCATGGATTGGCAGAATAAATATTATTAAAATGGCCATACTCCCAAAACTGATCTACAGATTTAATGCAATGCCCATTAAACTACCAAGATCATTCCTCACAGACATAGAAAAATCAGTCCTTAAATTTATCTGGAATAACAAAAAGCCCAGAATAGCCAAGGTAGTTCTCAGCAACAAAAACCACGCAGGAGGAATCACAATACCTGACTTTAAACTATACTACAAAGCCATTGTAATAAAAACAGCATGGTACTGGCAAAAGAACAGATATATAGACCAATGGAGCAGAATAGAAGACCCAGAAACAAGTCCACACACTTTCAGCCAATTGATTTTTGACAAAGGGGCCAAAAACATACACTGGAAAAAAGATAGCCTCTTTAACAAATGGTGTTGGCAAAACTGGTTAACCATATGCAGAAAATTGGATGTTAATCCCACTTTTTCACCCTGTACAAAAGTCAACTCACGATGGATCAAAGACTTGGAAATTAAACCAGAGACTTTGAAGCTCCTTGAAGAGGGCATAGGTCCAACACTACAACACATAGGCACAGACAAACATTTCCTCAACAAGACCCCAAAAGCACAACAAATTAAAAGGAGAATCAATACATGGGATTGCATGAAACTGAAGAGCTTCTGTTCAGCAAAGGAAACTATCAAGAATCTCAATCGAGAGCCAACAGAATGGGAGAAGATTTTTGCCACCTACACCACTGATAGAGGACTAATATCTAGAATATACAGAGAACTCAAGAAACTCAACACTAAGAAAACAAAACATCCAATAACAAAATGGGCAAATGAACTAAATAGACACTTCACAAAAGAAGAAATTCAAATGGCCAATAAATGCATGAAAAAATGCTCAACATCACTGGCAATCAGAGAGATGCAAATCAAAACTACCCTGAGATTTCACCTAACTCCAACTAGAATGGCCATCATTCAAAACACAAACAACAACAGATGCTGGCGAGGATGTGGAGAAGTGGGAACTCTAAGACATTGTTGGTGGGATTGCAAATTAGTGCAACCACTTTGGAAAACAGTATGGAGAATCCTCAGAAGAATGGGAACAAATCTACCATTTGATCCAGCAATACCACTGTTGGGTATCTACCCAAAAGAAAAGAAACCAAACTATCAAACTAATGCATGTGTATCTATGTTCATAGCTGCACAATTCACCATAGCCAAACTATGGAACCAGCCAAGATGTCCATCAACAGATGAATGGATTACAAAACTGTGGGATATGTACACAATGGAATTTTACTCAGCCATAAAAAAAAACTCAATTACATCATTTTCAGGGAAATGGATGGAGCTGGAGGACATTATGCTAAGTGAGATTAGTCAGGCACAAAAAATAAGAAATCAGATGCTTTCCCTAATATGTGAGAGCTAGGGAGAAATGGGTCATAGGAGGAACTCTTGGAAGAGCATCAGTAACTTTTAACTCTGTTTACATTGTCTTTGGATATACAATATTTTTTTATTTTTTAAGGGAGTTTATTTACCCATTTGTTGCCTGTGCCATTGAAATCATATCCAAGAAATCACTTCCAATTTCAATGTTGTGAGGTTTTATGACCCAGATTTTCTTCTAAAAGCTGATAGTATTAAGATTTATATTTAGGTCCTTTATCTATTTTGAGTTAATATTTGTATATGTGTTAGGTAAGGGTCCAATTTTATTATTTTTCATTTATTATTATTTTTCAACAATATTTAGTTAAAAGACTAGTATTTCCTCCACCAAAAGTTCATGGAAACCTTGTCAAAAATAACTTGACAATGTATGGAAGATTTTATCTCTAGGCTTTTATTTAGCTCCAATGGTTTATATATCTGCCTTTAGAACAGTACTACACTGTTTCAATTATTGTAGCTTTATATGGTTTGAAATCAGAAAATATACATCTTCTAGCTTTGTTCTTCTTTGAGACTGTTTTGGGTATCTAGAGCCCATATTCCATATCAGGATAGATTTTTTTCTGAAAAATAAATAAATAAATGTATGATAGTTTCACCTAAAAAAAAAAAAAGAAAAAAAAATATTCTCTGGTAAGAAAGAAAGCAAAAAGAAATATTGAAATGTTATCTTTAAGTCATCAAAAGTTTGGTACCAGACAAATGAAACTGTTATGTGAGATTATCAATGTTAATATTGTATAAATTGCTATAATACTAGATGTCAACCACTAAGCCAAGCGTGGGAAGGAGGGATGGGGAGGGAATGGGGTGGGGATCGGGTAGGGGCTAACTGGGCGATGTGTGCATGTATGTCTACAAAAGTATCTTATTTATACCACTATGATGTATGAATACATTGCACCAATAAAAAATAAATTTAAAAAAAAAAAAAAAAAAAGAAGAAAGCCAATAAATACATGAAAAAGATATTCAACATCATTGGCAATCAGAGAGATGCAAATCAAAACTACCCTGAGATTTCACCTAATCCAACTAGAATGGCAATCATCCAAAACACAAACAACAAATGTTGGCGTGGATGTGGAGAAGTGGGAACTCTAAAACATTGTTGGTGGGACTGCAAGTTAGTGCAACCACTTTGTAAAACAGTATGGAGGATCCTCAGAAGAATGGGAACGAACTTACCATTTAATGCAGCAATACCACTTCTGCGTATCTACCCAAAAGAAAGGAAACCAATCTAATGCATACGTATCTATGCATGTGTACCTATGTTCATAGCTGCACAATTCACCATTGCCGAAGTATGGAACCAGCCAAGATGTCCATCAACAGATGAATGGATTGCCAAACTATGGGATATGTACACAATGGAATTTTACTCAACCATAAAGAAAAACACAATTACATCATTTACAGGGAAATGGATGGAACTGGAGGACATTATGCTAAGTGAGATTAGTCCGTCACAAAAAAATAAGAAATTAGATGCCTTCCCTAATATGCGAAAGCTAGGGGAAAATGGGTAACAGGAGGAACTCTAGGTGAAGAAAGAGATCCTATAGAGGAGCAAATAAGGCGACCTGAGGGGATGGGAGGGGGGAGAGGGAAACTCTCTAAAGCACATGATGTACTTAAACAAACATATCAGTCAACCACTAAGCCAAGCATGGGAAGGAGGGACGGGGAGGGAATGGGGTGGGGATTGGGTGAGGGCTAATTGGGTGATGTGTGCATGTATGTCTCCACAAGTCTTTTATCCCATTAGATGTATGACTACAATACACCAATAAAAAAAATATTAAAAAAAAAAAAAAAATAAAAGCGCCGATCATAGGATTATTTTCCTAGGAAAGAACCGCTACAGATAAGAATCTGTAGAAAATCACTCTATCCTTCCCCACCTTTACTGAGACCCTCGACCGCGAGCAAACTCGCGCCCCATTGGACTAGCTGGCTTTTGGCATAAAATGTCTGCAACTCACATAAGAAAGAGTCTCAATTACTGTGACTTCAAAGGTAGAAAGAATAAAATATAAATAATTTTAAATTAAATTAACAAAAAGTCTTTGAAATGGTTTTTATATTTATAGGTCTAATGCCTAAGTATTGGAATTGCTTTTTAATAATTAAAGTGACAACACAAGGAACATTTAATAAAAATTAAATTATTTGAACAGATACATAATGGAGAAGAGGATATATAGTAGGTTTGAATAATTTCATTTTCTATACAAAGAGTTCAATATGCTATATATTGTATAATAATGAATGCTTATTATAAATAGTTGTATTATCGTAAGCTGCGTTCTTTAAAAGATTTTGCTTAGAAATAGTTTTTCTTATTATTGTACATTATAAACTTTTAGAACACTATCAGGGTCAGGTTTCTGCTCACAAAGCATATCATAGACAAAAAGCTTACAAAACACACTGTAATCAAATATATTATGATAATGGAAATTAAAGAATAATGACACTAAAAAGTAGGAGTGAAATTTTTTTAATTTAGTTTTTATTTTTTTATAAGTGGAACATATTGAGAGTGGTGTACATTTACATTGTGCTTCATGTCCTTCCCCCTCCCTTTCCCTTCCCCCCAATAGAGAGTGTCCAGGTTAATCATGTTGTATTTATACTATTACACATATTTGCATGTAGCTCCTCCATTGAACAACCTCAGCTTTCTTCCTCTCCTATCCTTCCGTTCAAGCTTTGCTGAGATTTCCCCTCCATCATCTGGAATCCCTCTGGTATTACCACTACTCTCTAGCATGAACATATTAGAGAAAACATATATGTCCCTTCTCTTTCTGTGCTTGACTAATCTCATTTAACATAATGTTCTCTAGTTCCTTTCATCTTTGTGCAAATGCTATTATTTTATTTTTCTTTATAGCTGAATAGAATTCCATTGTGTGTATTTCCCATAATTTTGCAATCCACTCATCTGTTGATGGAGATATAGGTTGGTTCCATAGTTTGGCTATTACGAACTGTGCTGCTATGAGCATGAGTATGAATATGTTAACGTAGTTCTCTGATTTCAACCCCTTTGGAAAAATACCCAGGAGTGATATAGCTGAATCAAATGGTAGATCTATTCCCAGTTTTCTAAGGAATCTCCATAGTGGCTAAACTACTTTGCACTCCCACCAACAGTGTAAAAGAGTTCTTCTTTCCCCACATCCTCATCAGCAATTGTTGTTGTTTGATTTCTTTATGTTTGCAACTCTGATTGGGGTGAGATGGAATCTCCGCATAGTTTTGATTTGCATCTCCCTGATGGCTAGTGATGTTAAACATCTTTTCATGTATCTATTGGCCATTTGTATCTCTTCTTTTGTGAAATGTCTATTCATTTCAGTTGCCCATTTCTTGATTGGGTTTATTTTGCTAGTGTAGAGAAAAGCAAGGCTGGTTCAACATATGCAAATCAATACATGTTATTCACCACATAAATAGAACTAAGAACAAAAACCACATGATTATTTCAATAGATGCTGAAAAAGCATTTGACAAAATCCAACACCCATTTATATTTAAAAAAACACTACAGAAAATTGGAATAGAAGGAACATATTTCAACATCATTAAGGCTATATACAATAAACCCAAAGCCAACATCATATTGAATGGAGAAAAACTGCAAGAATTCCCTTTAAAATCAGGCACAAGACAAGGATGCCCATTATCACCTCTCCTTTTCAATATAGTCCTTGAGTCTCTTGCCACAGCAATAAGACAAGAAAAGGAAATTAAAGGAATTCAAATAGGAAGAGAGGAGCTAAAACTATCCTTATTTGCAGATGATATGATTCTTTATCTAGAAGATCCAATGTACTCAACCAAAAGACTTCTGGAGCTGACTAACCAATTCAGCAAAGTTGCAGGATACAAAATCAACCTAAAGAAATCAGTTGCTTTTCTTTATGCCAACAATGAATCCACAACGAAAGAAATAAAGAAAACTCTTCCATTTACTATAACCTCTAAACCAATAAAATACCTAGGAATAAACCTAACCAAAGATGTAAAAGACCTCTACAGAGAAAACTACAAAACATTAAAGAAAGAAATTGAAGAAGACCTTGGAAGATGGAAATATCTCCCTTGCTCATGGATAGGCAGAATTAATATCAACAAAATGGCCATTCTGCCAAAAGTGATCTATAGATTCAATGCAATCCCCGTTAAAATACCAACAACATTTCTCATAGACCTGGAAAAATCAGTTATGAATTTTGTATGGAGGAAGAAAAGACCCATAATAGCCAAAGCAATTCTCAGCAACAAGAACCAGGCAGGAGGCATCACAATCCCGGACTTCAAATTATACTATAGAGCAATAGTAATAAAAACAGCATGGTATTGACACAACAATAGGCAGACTGACCAGTGGAACAGAATAGAAGACACAAAAACAAACCCACACATCTATAGTCAACTGATCTTCAACAAAGGGGACAAACTCTGGAGAAAAAACAGCCTTTTTAACAAATGGTGCTGGGATAACTGGCTATCCATTTGTAGAAAGTTGGATCTGAATCCTTACTTCTCACCATGCACAGGAATCAACTTGAGATGGATCAAAGACTTAGAAATTAGAACTGAGACTGTGAAGTTATTAGAGAAAGGCATAGGATCTACACTTCAACATATAGGTACAGGGAGTAACTTTCTCAATAAGACTTCCAAAGCACAGGAAATTAAAGCAAGAATTAATAATTGGGATCTCTTCAAACTAAAAAGTTTCTTCTCATTGAAGGAAACCATCAAGAACCTAAAGAGGAAGCCTACAGAATGGAAGAAGATCTTTACCAGCCGCCACTCTGATAGGGGTCTAATATCCAGAATATACAAAGGACTGAAATTTTTACTTTCAGAAAGAATAATAAATCAATGAAGCAAGATATATTTTGTGTAAATTGACTAAATTAGTAAATTCATGAAAATTTTAGGCCAGAGAGGTTTATAATAATTTTAGTGCAAATTTTTTTTGTAATTGTAGACTAGAATTACCTAGAAGCATATTTAGTTTGGTTTTATGACTTCTAAGATTGAATATATCCATCAGATGACACTATCATAAAATTTTTTTACATAAAAATACTTATGAAATTGATTAGGCTATTAAGTTACTGGTTAAATGCATACTGAGTCAGGAAATCTGGAGTTAAATTCTACCTCAACAGTATGATCTGGCCAGCTTGGGACCTAGCAGGGAGATTGTACATTTCCAGTTTACAATAAAGGTGCTGTTCATAGGGAAGAGTGAGTCATTTTTGTTCTTCTTCACCTTTCCTTTAACTGATTGTTTGACAGCAATCAACATCATAAGAGGCATATGTTTTATTTTACCAATTAAAATGAAAATCTAATCTAAAAAACATCCTTGTAGAAATGCCCAGAAAAATTTTGGACCAAGTATCTAGGTACTCAGAAACGTTGACATATAAAATTAAGTATCATGAGATCTTTTGTAGTTGCAGGATTTTTGTGTGATGAGTAGATATAAAGTGAAATTAATGGAATAGGAAAAGTAGGAAAGTCAAGTAAATGGCTAAAAATCCCTTTTTTTAGCTCAATTAAAGAAATTAGATGTGTTGGAATCTGAGTTTTGTGCTACTGGATGACTGAGAAAATGATCCTTATTTTCTGGACAAAAACAATATGGAGAAGAGTATGTATAGAGGGTCAATGTGCAAGGAACATAAATAGCCCATTTATATATCACCACAAAATTATCCTATGTCATTTATTCACTTTTTCAGACAACTTTCTTGCTGATAATGGTGTATCTTTATTGCAAAAGCTATGCACCACATATTGAATTACTAGATACACCTATCCTGTATCAATTCACAAATGCCTGATATTGTTGAGTATTTGAGTGGGATGCTTAAAAATTAGCTTAAAAATATTCTATCTTCCTAATCACCTTTTGATCTATATATATTGGTAAGACACTGAATATGGCTTTTTCCAGAAAGGAATTATCTCCCCTGGCCACTTCCTGAGTTTTGAACAAGTTGCACAGTTTTTCCCTATTCAGTATGGTGTTGGCTTTGGAATTATTGCATATTGCCTGAATTATATTGAGATTAGTGTTTTTTATACATATTTTCTACAGTGTTTTTGAAATGAATGAACATCAAATTTTGACAATGCTTTTCAGCATCTATTGAGATGATTATGTAATTTTTTCCTATGTTCTATTTATGTGATTAATGACATGTATTGATTTCTGTATTCTTTTTTTATTTAATTTATTTTTTTTATTGGTGCATTATATTCATACAACTTATTGGGGTAAAAAACTTGTGTGTATAAACATGTACTCATCGCTGATTTAACCCCTACCCAAATACCACCCCATTTCCTCCCCGTCCCTCCCTTCCTTGCTTGGCTTAGTGATTGACTTCGATATGTTTAAGTACATTGTGTGCTTTAGAGATTTTTCTCTTCCCCCTCCTTTCTCTTCCTTTAGGCTATCTTGTTTGCTCCTCTTTTCTCCCTAACTCTCACATATTAGGGAAAGCATCTGATTTCTTATTTTTTGTGACTGACTAATCTCACTTAGCATAATGTCCTCCAGTTCCATCCATTTCCCTGGAAATGACGTAATTGAGGTTTTTTTTGATGGCTGAGTAAAATTCCATTGTGTACATATCCCACAGTTTTGTAATCCATTCATCTGTTGATGGACATCTTGGCTGGTTCCATAGTTTGGCTATGGTGAATTGTGCAGCTATGAACATAGATACACATGCATTAGTTTGGTAGTTTGGTTTCTTTTCTTTTGGGTAGATACCCAACAGTGGTATTGCTGGATCAAATGGTAGATTTGTTCCCATTCTTCTGAGGATTCTCCATACTGTTTTCCAAAGTGGTTGCACTAATTTGCAATCCCACCAACAATGTCTTAGAGTTCCCACTTCTCCACATCCTTGCCAGCATCTGTTGTTGTTTGTGTTTTGAATGATTGCCATTCTAGTTAGAGTTAGGTGAAATCTCAGGGTAGTTTTGATTTGCATCTCTCTGATTGCCAGTGATGTTGAGCATTTTTTCATGCATTTATTGGCCATTTGAATTTCTTCTTTTGTGAAGTGTCTATTTAGTTCATTTGCCCATTTTGTTATTGGATGCTTTGTTTTCTTAGTGTTGAGTTTCTTGAGTTCTCTGTATATTCTAGATATTAGTCCTCTATCGGAGGGGTAGGTGGCAAAAGTCTTCTCCCATTCTCTTGGCTCTCAATTGAGGTTCTTGATAGTTTCCTTTGCTGAACAGAAGCTCTTCAGTTTCATGCAATCCCATGTATTGATTCTCCTTTTAATTTGTTGTGCCTTTGGGGTCTTATTGAGAAAATGTTTGTCTGTGCCTATGTGTTGTAGTGTTGGACCTATGCCCTCTTCAAGGAGCTTCAAAGTCACTGGTTTAATTTCCAAGTCTTTGATCCATCGTGAGTTGACTTTTGTACAGGGTGAAAAAGTGGGATTGACATCCAATTTTCTGCATATGGTTAACCAGTTTTGCCAACACCATTTGTTGAAGAGGCTATCTTTTTTTCCAGTGTATGTTTTTGGCCCCTTTGTCAAAAATCAATTGGCTGAAAGTGTGTGGGCTTGTTTCTGGGTCTTCTATTCTGCTCCATTGGTCTATATATCTGTTCCTTTGCCAGTACCATGCTGTTTTTATTACAATGGCTTTGTAGTATAGTTTAAAGTCAGGTATTGTGATTCCTCCTGCGTGGTTTTTGTTACTGAGAACTACCTTGGCTATTCTGGGCTTTTTGTTATTCCAGATAAATTTAAGGACTGATTTTTCTATGTCTGTGAGGAATGATCTTGGTAGTTTAATGGGCATTGCATTAAATCTGTAGATCACTTTTGGGAGGATGGCCATTTTAATGATATTTATTCTGCCAATCCATGAACATGGAAGATCTTTCCATCTTCTAAGATCTTCTTCGATTTCTTTTTTCAGTGTTTTATAATTTTCTTTGTAGAGATCTTTTACCTCCTTGGTCAAATTTATTCCTAGGTATTTTATTTTTTTTGTGGGAGATCCTGAGTGGAAGTGTTTTCTGAATTTCTTTTTCAGTGGATTTATGGTTGGTGTACAGGAAAGCTTCTGATTTTTTAAGATTGATTTTGTATCCAGATACTTTGCTGAATTTGTTGATCAGTTCTATAAGCCTTTTGGTTGAGTTTGTTGGGTTTTCTAAATATAGTATCATGTCATCAGCAAATAGTGAAAGCTTAAGTTCTTCTTTTCCTATTTGTACTCCTTTGATTTCCTTTTCTTGCCTTATTGCTCTGGCTAGAATCTCTAGTACTATATTGAAGAGAATTGGTGATAGTGGACATCCTTGTCTTGTTCCAGTTTTTAGGGGGAATTCTTGAAGTTTTTCCCCATTTAATATGACGCTGGCAGTGGGCTTGTTGTAGATTGCCTTAATAATGTTGAGATATGTTCCTTCTATTCCAATTCTCTGCAGTGTTTTTATCATAAATGGATGTTTAATTTTATCAAATGCTTTTTCAGCATCTATTGAGATGATCATGTGGTTTTTGTCTTTGATTCTGTTTATATGATGAATTACATGGATTGATTTTCGTATATTGAACCAGCCTTGCATCCCTGGGATGAACCCTACCTGGTCATGGTGAATGATTTTCTTGATGTGGTTTTGAATACGTGTTGCTAGTATTTTGTTTAATAGTTTTGCATCCAAGTTCATCAGAGATATAGGTCTGTAGTTTTCCTTCCTTGAACTGTCTTTATTCGGTTTGGGTATTAGTGTGATGTTGGCTTCATAGAATGTATTTGGGAGAGTCCCGGTTTTTTCTATTTCCCGAAATAGTTTGAGTAGTATTGGGATTAGCTCTTCTGTAAAGGTTTTATAGAATTCACTTGAAAAACCATTTGGTCCTGGTCTTTTCTTTGATGGTAAGCTCTTTATTGCTGTTTCAATCTCTTTGATTGTTATTGGTTGGTTTAAGTGTTCTATATCTTCTTGACTCAGTTTAGGAAGGTTGTATTTATCTAGGAAGTTGTCGATTTCCTCCAGATTTTCCATTTTGTTGGAGTATAGTTTTTCAAAGTAGTTTCTGATAATCCTCTGGATTTCTACGCTGTCAGTAGTAATGTCTCCTTTTTCATCCCTTATCTTCATAATTTGGGTTGATTCTCTCTTTTTTTTAGTTAGGTTGGCCAGTGGTTTATCAATCTTGTTAATCTTTTCAAGAAACCAGCTTTTGGTTTTGTTGATTTTCTGTATTGTTTTTTTATTCTCTATTTCATTAATTTCTGCTCTAATTTTAATAATTTCCCATCTTCTGCTGGCTTTGGGGTTCAATTGTTCCTGCTTTTCAAGGGCTTTGAGGTGTGTCATAAGGCTATTTATTTGAAGATTTTCTGTTTTTCTTATGTGAGCACTCAGTGCTATAAATTTTCCTCTTAATACTGCCTTCAAAGTGTCCCAGAGGTTTTGATATGTTGTTTCTTTATTTTCATTTGTTTCTAGAAATTTCTTGATTTCACCTCTTACATCTTCTATGACCCATTCTTCATTCAGAAGTGTGGTGTTCAGCCTCCACATGTTTATGTTGTTTCTTTGGGTCTTCTTATAGTTGATTTCTAGTTTCATTCCATTATGGTCTGATATGACCCAGGGAAGTATGTAACATTTTTTAAATTTGCTAGTGCTCTTTTTGTGTCCCAGGATGTGATCTATTTTGGAGAAGGTTCCGTGAGCAGCTGAGAAAAATGTGAACTCTGCTGTAGTTGGGTGAAATATTCTATATGTGTCCAACAGGTCCATTTGGTTAATGGTGTTCTTTAGTTCTGAGACATCTTTACTGACCCTTTGTCTGGAAGATTGGTCTAGTATTGTGAGAGGTGTGTTGAAGTCTCCCAGTATTATTGTGTTGGGATTTATGTGTGGTTTCATGTCACAAAGAGTTTGATTTATGAAAGTAGCTGCCCCTATGTTTGGGGCATAGATGTTGATTATTGTTATTTCCTCTTGCTGGACTATTCCTTTTACCAGTAAAATGTGACCTTCTTTGTCTCTTCTAATAAGTTTGGGTTTGAAGTCTAACTTGTCTGATATCATAGTTGCTACTCCTGCTTGTCTTCGAGTACCATTAGCATGGATAACCTTGCTCCAGCCCTTTACCTTGAGTTTGTTCCTATCTTTACTTGTAAGGTGTGTTTCTTGTAAGCAGCAAATGGAAGGATTCTGGCTTTTAATCCATTTTGCCACTTTATGTCTTTTATTGGGGAGTTGAGGCCGTTTACATTCAGTGTGATTATAGAGAGATAATTTTTAATTCCCAACATGTTAAGATCTTATTTCTGTTTGAGATACTGTTTATTCTTCTTTGCTTAGTTGTCTGCTGGATGCAAATTCTTGTTTCTTTGGTTCTGGCGTGTATTACCCATTTCCTCTTTGCAGTTAATCTCCTTGAGTATTTTCTCTAGCGCTGGTTTTGAAGACATAAATTCCTTCAGTTGCTGTTTGTCATGGAAGCTTCTTATTTCCCCATCTAATTTGATGGACAGTTTTGCTGGGTAGGAAATTTTTGGCTGGAAGTTGTTTTCTTTCAGAGTTTGGAATATGTTACTCCAAGCCCTTCTGGCTTTCATAACTTGGTTTGGGAAGTCTGGAGTGATTCTAATTGGTTTGCCTCTGTATGTCACGTGGCCTTTTATTTTTGTTGCCTTTAAGATTCTCTCCTTGGCTTCCACATTAGTCATTTTGACAATTATGTGGTGTGGGGATCCTCTTCTCTGATCCTGTCTAAAGGGAGTTCTATAAGTTTCCTGGACCTGTGTATCAACCTCTTGCTCTATGTTTGGAAAATTTTCTGCTATTACTTCCTTGAAGAGATTGTTGATCCCTTTGGTTTCACCTTCTTTTCCCTCCTCTATTCCAATTATTCTTAGGTTAGCTCTCTTGAAATGGGCCCATATTTCTTCAATGTCAGATTCCTGCTGTCGGGTTTTTTTTTCTAAATTAGAAACTATGCGTTCATTTTTAGAATGATCATCTTCAAGGAGCGAGATTCTATTCTCCATGTGGTCTAATCTGTTGTTTATACTTTGAATTGAAGCCTTCACTTCATTAATTGCATCCTTTATCTCTTTTTGACTCTCTCTAAATTCTTTTCGAAAGTCCTCTATTATTTCTAGAGTTATTTTCCTAATTTGATCTTCTAGAGATCTTTGGATTTCTGTGTTATCAGATTCTGATGTTGTGGGGTTGTGGGTATTCACTGCTCCATTGTTATTTCTCTTTCCCATGATTTTGGAAGTTTGTGCCTTCTCTGTGTTCTTCCCTGAGTCACTACGAGTTCACTTAAGATGTTCTGGATCTCGAGTCTGTGGTATCTCAGTCACCACTACTCCTTTACTGAGTTGTATCACAAAGTCTCAGACCCAGGGAGTCAATTGAGGCTGCTTAGACCGTGGGGGGTGCCAAGTTGGGTGTTCTCTAGCGGGGAGTTGTGACTATGGTATGATATCTCTGCCACTGCCACTCCCCCACTGGGCTGCACTGCTAAAATCTCCGACCCAGGGAGACTATCTGCGCAAGTCCCTGGGAGTGCAGTACTGGGATTTCTCCCCTTGGAGCCACAATTTGACTCACGTTTGTTGAGTGCGCTGATGGAGCTGTAGTGAACTCGGTGGATTCGCTGCTGCCGCCACTGGCAATATGGCACCACTGCCACGCCCTGGGCCGTGATGTGGCCTATTTCTTCTCTGGTTTTGAGCTCCGCTGAGTCCCTGCCAGGTGTGCTGTGCCCGGCCCTTGGGAGCTTTAGACGCTCCTTGCACCAGAGAAACTGCTGACTGCTGCCCGGCTGTTCAGCAGCGGCTTACCTTGGCTCGCTGTCCACCCCTCCTCTCAGGCGTCTGGTGGCTGGTTGTGTGGGTTGGTCTCGGGCCGTCTGGTGAATTCGCCGCTGCCGCCAGCAGTAAGACGCTGCTTCTGCATCCTAGGCCGCGAGGCCAGAGTACCTCCTCTCTGGATTTGAGCTCTGTTTTGAGTCTCCCTCCTCTCTGGAGCCTGGTGCTGCTAGGGGAGATGTAAGCCACGCTGCTCCGGCCGCTCTGCGCTGTGGCTCAGGCTGCTCCGCACCACGGGTCTGGCTGCTCTGGCCTCTCTGGCTGCTCTGCACCGCGGATCCGGCTGCTCCGCACTGCGGGTCTGGCCACTCCGGCCGCTCTGGCGGTTCCGTGAAGCGGCTCTGGCTGCTCCGGCTGCTCTGGCCGCTCCTCTCTGGCTGGTCTGGCCGCTCCGCTCGGCTGCTCCAGCCACCTCGCTTTGCGCCGCGGCTCTCGATTTCTGTATTCTTAAATTACCATTGTATTCCTGGTACAATTTTCTTGATTTGGTTTTGAAGTATTATGTTGTGAATTTTTGCATGTATGTACATTAAGGATATTGGTATGTAGTTTTATATTCTTGAGAAATACTTATTTGCTTTTGGTTTTAAGGGATACTATCCTCATAGGAGTTTGGAAAGATTCCATCTCTTTGAATTACACAAAATAACTTGAAAAATATTGAGTTTAGTTCTGTAAAGATTTTATAGGATTCTGCTGAGAATCTCTCTGGACCTTGGTTTTTCTTTGATAGAATAATTTTTATTGCTATTTTTATGTCTTTGCTTGCTATTGGTTTGCTTAGGTTTTCTATATATTTTTGATTCAATTTAGATAGGTTGTATGTGTCTATAAATCAGTCAGTTTCTTCTCTGATTTTCAGTTTATTGGAATATACATTTTCAAAATAGTTTCTGATGATCCTCTGGATTTCACCACTGTTTGTGGTGATGTCTCCTTTTTCCTCTCCTTTTTCCTTTTTGGTTTTAATAATCTGGGTTGATTCTTTTGCTTCGGTTATCTAAAAGTTAACTAGACTTGTTAAAATTTTCAGAGAACTAGGCTTTTGTTTTATTGATCTTGTGCAGGTTTTTTGTTGTTGTTATTGTTTTTGTTTCATTAAATTTTGCTATATTATTATTATTATTATTATTATTATTATTATTATTATTATTATTTTGGTTGTACTGGGGTTCCTGGAAACCATTCTACCTCCAGGCTACACTCCAGACCTATTTTTTTAACCTGTGCAATTCTCCTGTCTTCACCTTACAAGTGTGTGCCACCATGCCCTGCTATTTTTATTATATTTATTTATTTATTTATTTATTTATTATTTATTTATTTATTTTTGCAGGTCTGGGGATGGAATCCAGGGGAATTAGACCTTCGAGCTATACCCCAGCCCTATTTTGTTATTCCTTATTTTGAAACAGCATCTCACTGACTTGCAAAGGGCCTCAATAAGTAGTAGCTGAGGCTGTCAGTGAACCACAATCCTCCTGTCTCAGCCTCCCAGATGCTGGAATTATAAGTGTGAACCACCATGCCTGGCTATTATTTATATTTTTTAAAAATTCTGTTGGTGCATTGTAGTCATACATCTTAATGGGATACAAGACATCTGGAGACATACATGCACGCATTACCCAATTAGCCCTTACCCAATCCCCACCCCATTCATTCCCCATCCCTCTTTCCCATGCTTGGCTTAGTGACTGACTTTGATATGGTTGTTTAAGTACATCATGTGCTTTAGAGAGTTTCCCTCTATCCCCCTACCATTCTCTCAGTTAGGTCACATTATTTGCTTCTCTATAGGATCTCCTTCTTCATCTAAAGTTCCTCCTGTTACCCATTTCTCCCTAGCTTTCACATATTAGGGAAAGCATCTGATTTCTGTGTGTGTGTGTGTGTGTGTGTGTGTGTGTGTGTGTGTGTATGTGTGTGTGAGAGACTGACTAATCTCACTTAGCATAATGTCCTCAAGATCCATCCCTTTCCCTATAAATGATGTGTTTTTTTTATGGCTAAGTAAAATTCCATTGTGTACATATCCCAGTTTTGTAATTCATTCATCTGTTGATGGACATCTTGGCTAGTTCCATAGTTTGACAATGGTGAATTTTACAGCTATGAACATAGATATGCATGTACTAGTTTGGTAGTTTGGTTTCTTTACTTTGGGGTAGATACCCAGAAGTGGTATTGCCAGATCAAATGGTAAGTTTGTTCCCATTTTTCTGAAGATCCTCCCTAATGTTTTTGAAAGTAGTTGCACTAATTTGCAATCCCACCAACAATATTTTAGAGTTCCCACTTCTCCACATCCATACCAGCATTTGTTGTTGTTTCTGTTTTGAATGGTTGCCATTGTAGTTGGAGTTAAGTGAAATCTCAGGGTAGTTTTGATTTGAATCTCTCTGATTGCCAGTGATGTTGAGCATTTTTTCATGCATTTACTGGCCATTTGAATTTCTTCTTTCATGAAGTGTTTGTTTAATTCACTTGCCCAATTTTTTGATTGGGGTATTTGTTTTCTTAGTGCTGAGTTTCTTGAGTTCTCTGTATATTCTAGGTATTAGTCCTCTATCAGAGGAGTAGGTGGAAACAATCTTCTCCCATTCTGTTGGCTCTCAATTGAGGCTCTTGACAGTTTTCTTTGCTGTACAGAAGCCCTTCAGATTCATGCAATCTCACGTATTGATTTGCCTTTTAGTTTCTTGTGCCTTTGGGGTCTTATTGTGAAGGATTTTTATCTGTGTCTATGTGTTGCAGTGTTGGACCTATGCTCTCTTCAAGGAGCCTCAAGGTTTCTGATCTAATTTCAAGTCATGATACTCTACTTAGAAAACCCAACAAACTCAACCAAAAGGCTTATAGAACTGATCAACCAATTCAGCAGTGTCTGGATACAAAATCAATCTTAAAAAATCAGAAGCCTTTCTGTATAACAACCATAAATCTACTGAAAAAAAAATTCAGAAAACACTTCCACTCAGGATTTCCCACAAAAAAGTAAAATAATGAGAAATAAACTTAACCAAGGATGTAAAAGACCTCTAGAAAGAAAATTATACAAATTTTAAAAAGAAATCGAAGATCATAGAAGATGGAAAGATCTTCCATTTTCATGGATAGGCAGAATAAATATCATCAAAATGGTTATTCTTCCAAAAGTGATCTACAGATTCAATGCAGTGCCCATTAAATTACCAATATCATTCCTCACAGACATAGAATCAGTCCTTTAATTCATTTGGAACAACAACAACAAAAACAGAATAGCCCAAGTAGTTCTCAGCAACAAAAAACATGCAGGAGGAATCACAATTCCTGACTTTAAACTATGTTACAAAGCCATAGTAATAAAAAACAGCATGGTACTGGCACAAAAACATAGACTAATGGAGCAGAATAGAAGACTCAGAAACAAATCCACACTCTTATAGCCAATTGATTTTTTACAAAGGGGCCAAAAACACACTGGAAGAAAGATAGTTTGTTCAACAAATGGTGTTGGCAAAACTGGTTAGCCATATGCAGAAAAATGGAAATAAATCCTACTTTCTTACCCTTTCCTGGAGAAAGTTCCAGGGGCAGCTGAGACGAATGTATTCAGCTGAAGTTGGTTGTAATATTTTGTATCTGTCTATTAGGTGTATTTGGTTTATAGTATTACTTAGGTCTGAGGAGGCTCCTCTCTCTCTCTCTCTCTCTCTCTCTCTCTCTCTCTCTCTCTCTCTCTCTCTCTCTCTCTCTCATACTGTGGATGGAACTAAGGGACATTCTACTTTACTTCTGAGCTACACCCCCAGTCCTATTTGGGGACAATGTCTGGGGATGGAATGCAGGGGCATTCAACATCCAAGCTACATCCCCTGGCCTACTTTTTATTCTTAATTTTGAAACAGGGTCCCACTAAGTTGCAGAGGGCCTCATTAAGTAGCTGAGGCTGTTCACAAACCACAAGCCTCCTAAATGCTGGGCTTACAAGTGTGAGCCACCATGCCTGACTCCCAGTCGTATTTTTGATTCTTTATTGTGAAACAGGGTCTCAATGAGTTGCAAAGGGCCTCACTAAGTAGCTGAGGCTGTCCGTGAACCATGATTCTCCTGTCTCAGCCTCCCAAATGCTGGCATTACAAACATATGCCAAGAAACCCAGCTTTTCTTATCTTTTGCCTGGAAGATAGATCTAGTGGTGTGAATGGTGTGTTAAAGTCTACAAATATTATTGTTTCTATTTGAGACCTAATGTTCTGAAGTTTTGTTTTATAAAAGTGGCTGCACCCACATTTGGGACATGTTTACTGACATAACATCTTCTGGTTGGACTGTTTCTTTTCTTAGTAAGAAGTGATTTTTTGTGTATTCTGACTAGTTGTAGCTTAAAGAATTCTCAAATGTAAGGTAATGCTATCCCTGCTTGTTTTTTATCTTCATTTGCATATTATATCTTTTTTACATCCTTTCACCTTTAGCATATGGATACCTTTGCCTGTAAGGTTAGTTTTCTACTAGCACCATATAATTGGGTTATGTTCTTTAATCCATATTGGCAATTTCTGCTTTTTGATTGAGTTACTTTTGGCATTTAATGTTTTATTAAGAGATTATTTTTGTTTACTGTCATTTGAGTTATATTTTCTGTTTGATATAGTGTTATTTCTCCTTCACTTATTTTTTCCATTTTATGGAATTCACTCCCCTTGTTCTGATATTTATTTCATCTTCTTTGTATTTTATTTCTTTAAGTATTTTCTGTAGTGCCAGCTTAGTAGTCTTGAATTCTTTTAATTTATTCTTGTCTTGAAAGGTTTTTATTTTTCCATTAATTTTGAATAATATTTTTGCTTAATATAGCAGTCTTGGTTGAAAGTTGTTTTCTTTCTGGGTTTGGAATACCTCCTACCATCTCTCCTCCTGATTCTTATGGCTTGGGTTAAGAAGTCTGTAGCGATTCTTATTGTTTTGCCCCTGATGTCACCTGTTCTTATGTTTCTAAAGCATTTAAGTTTTTTGTTTGTGTGTTTCTATTAGTCATTTTGCTTATTTTATGACATGGATAAGTTCTTTGATTTTGTCTTTTTGGTGTTCTAAATACCGTCTGTATGTAGATGTCTGACTCTTTTTCTATTCTTTGAAATTTCTCTTTTAAAACTCTTTTAAGAGTTTTCTAATGCCTTGGTTTGTGCTTCTAGACCTTCTTCATTGCCTATTTTTCATTAGTTAAGTCATTTTATATTATCCTATATTTCTTTGATATTCTGCTTGTGTTGTCAAATAGTCTTCTCTATATTGTTGACAGTGTGGTCAGTTTTGAATTAGTTATTATCCATGAATAAGACTATTTTCCATGCGGTCCTGTCTGTCAGAGGTAGTTTCTATTGAGCTCTTTCATTCACTTATTGTTTCCTTCATTTCACTCAGTCTCTTTTTGTCTCACCTAGGGCTTTAATTTCTGTATTGATATGTTCTTTTATAGCCTGTACACTTTCTCTGATTTTACTTCTGAGGCCTTTGATCATATTGTAAATAAAAATTCTAAATTTTTCTTCTACAAAAGCTTAATATTGGTAATCTCACTTGTCATTGAGTTGTGAGAGTTTATTGCTTTCTCATTAGTCTTCATTCTCATGTTTTCAGGAGTCTCAGGTTTGTATTTCTGTTGTTTTGACATATTCCTTGTGTGTTAAGGTCCTATGTTTATTTGTTATCCCTTTATAATAAGGATTATGTTGTGCGTATATATATATATTTGCCTCAAAACATTAGTCTCATATAATTATACTTTTGAGTTTGTCCCCCAGAACCTTCTTAACGAGATATACTTTTCAGTTAGTACAGGCAAACAGAAGTCTCTGATTATATTCAGCCCACCATACTCTCTAGCACCAAACTCATCAGGGCAAGAGATTTGACATTCCATTCTAAGCCTGTAGCCTGCTGGATGGAATCCTATTTCCTATCATCACCATCACTTCTCTGCTTGTTGCAAACTCATGAAACACTGCAGACACTGCTCTCCAAACTCTGTGATCTCTGGATCTTCAGAGCCAGAGATTACTATATTCCAAGCTTATGGCCTAGCTGACTGCATTTTGATGGTCCAGGGATACCCCTCTTGGAGGCCTGTTAGTCACTGTCATTCATGCATGTCATACCATGCCCAAACTCTTCTGGCAAAGAGAATGTTACATTCCAAGCCTACAGCTGCAATACCATGACCCTCTGCTATCTCCTAGTCTCCCTGCTTTCAGGGCTCTAGATCTGGAAAAGAAGGATTGTACTCTTCTTAGTCTGAAGCTTAGGTGGCTATGTTATTTAGCCCCAGGAACAACATTGCTGCTCTGATGAGCTGTGATTATGGATTATGTGAGATCTTTTTGGCCTCTGGCCTTAGAGCTTGTGACACCCAAACATTAAGTTATAGCCTTCCAATTCTGCACCACAGTTTTCTGAGTATTTTACCTCACAGATACCACTGCTGTCTCTCCTGTAGTGATTTCATGAGACTCTGCAGTATCATGGTGAACTGTGAGTTCTAGGTCTTGCCTGACTGACTGTCCTTGAGTACTCTCTGCTAATTCAGTTTTTTAATAATAAGACTGTAGTTCCTGCCCCACATCTAAGGGGATGATTTGCAAACTCCTAGACCTTGTGGGTCTGTTCATTGCCATTCAAGTAAGTCCTTGTAGCCACACAGACTACCGCACTGGAATAATTTGTAAACTCAGGCTTGATGATTACTCATAAATCCCTGAGAAAGGAACCACTTCAGCTTCAGCCACAGGCATTTGCTGGAAAATTTGGTTGATTGGTCTGTATATTCACAGTGGCCTTGATAAAGTAGTATATACCCATTGGCATCCCTGCAGAATGTTCTTGTCATTTCTTAGTTTAAGTTTAGCTTCAGCCTCAGGTGTTCTGTTTAGGGTTTGGCTGGACAGTCTGAGAAATCTCAATCTTGAGGTATTTCATCAGGTTCAGAAAAATACAATTGCTTTTGACAATGATTTTCTGAAAACACTTGCTCAAAAAGGATCCAATTTTTTATTTGCTGGAATTGGTCTCAGAGTTGCTGGGTCCTGGTGGCTACCAGTGCCCACAAGGGCTCACAAGATCTCACTGCCTCCACTCTCCATTCCCCAGATGAGAGTTATGGAGCTCTTTTTAATCCTCTGGTTTCTCTGCTTAATCCAATTCAACCATGTTTCAACTGGACTGACATTTTTCTGTTGAGTTCTGACAGAAGAAGAAAACTTAGGAAGAGAAGAAAATCTTCTGCTTGTTGAGGTCCAAGTCTTAGAGCAACTTACAAATGCTGTCTTCCTCTGTTCCACCATCTTTAATCTGTGCTTTAACTTTAATATTTCCAGCCTTCTACTGGATTTGGAATTAGTCTGTTTCTGTTTTTCAAATGCCTTCACTGGTCTCATTAGTTTTTTATTTGGTAACTTTATGGTTTTTTTTTTTTTAATGTGGGGACTCAGTGCTATAAAATGTTGTATAGAAACAATCTTCAAATAGGTTAATTTTTATGTTAATGTGTTCTGTTAATGTGTTTCATAGGTTATTGTATGTTGTGTCTCTACTTTCATTTGTTCTAATCCTTTTTTCTACAATATTTTTCTGAATTGTGTCTACTGATACACCCTAATATCTTATCAAATCTAACACAAATTATATTAATAGTGAATTTATTAGTTCTGCCTACTACAAGAGTTTTTGGCAGAAGGACTCTTAGACTTTCAATTAGGATAAAATATTAGATCCTCAGAGTTCTTAGAACTTCTTTTTATCCTCAGTAGAAATTCCCACATTTTATTTACCTTTTAAGGTTTTGTCTAATTCAAATATCATCACACCTCTTTGCAAATGTTTCCTTTGTAATTTTGTTATTTAATTAGTCATTAAGAAAAATTTTACAAAGTATGGAATATGTTGAGGCTGGAGATCTGTTAGCTCTTCTAATCCATTTTTTCCTCACTTGAGACATCATATTTTGCAGTAGGATTTTAAAGTCAGCTTTGAAGTCATGGCTACTTTTTTATTTTATGAAGAGAAAGTTCATCTTTTTTCTTGACAGTTGGCTTCTTGGAAATAGAAAACTAAAAAATGCCTTTACATAACCATCTTTAATAAGAAGTTGCTTGTTTTAGAAGAAACACTTGTTATTTTTATCAAGGTGACGAACTGAATAATTTTTAAATTCATGTGGACAACCCAGAAAAATGGGTTATCTTTAGGTAAGTCTATATCAAATCATATTAACCACTGGGAATGACTACCATGCCAAGTTTTATTTTAAGTGTTGAGAAGAGATCATTTCAGTTACCATGTTGTCCTGTTTTGTCAGCTTTTTCTAAAAAAACAAAGCTAGGAAATTAATTTTAAAATGAGATAAACTATGGGTGGCATGAGTGAAAAAATTTAGAACTAAAATTGTCTATTAACTAAGAATCTTCACTGGGAAAAACATAAAAATTTCTTCAAGTATTTAGTTTTTTCTTTTTTATTCACAATACCAATCATACTCTAGACAGATTTACTTTCTCCTTTCAAAAGGTTATATTCAAAAAATTTTAAAGTACAATTAGTAATTTGTATGTACTAGAGTTTCACTGATATCTTCTGATTCTAATTCTTATATCACCTTGGGAAATTTATGTAAAGAACACTGGAACCCCAAAATAAAAATGGACTAGGAGATATTTTTATACAAAGAAATAAAAGTCACAAATAGTATCTTAATAAATCTTGCTAGAATAAACCATGTTTCACACCAATAGCTATTATAGATTTTATCCATTTTTATAAATCTCAGGTTTTAGTAATGTGGCAAAACAAGATAAACAGAAAACAATTAAATAGTTCAATAAGGTTATTTGCATTAGCAATAAAAACAAAGCAGTCTTTAATTTTCTGCTGACACACCAAGATCCATCAATGTACAGTGTGAATCTGTTCACACCAAGACAGATTGTTCCTTGTGAAGTTATTATCTGGGAAACACATTTATAAAGAAATTACAAGACAAAAAAAGGCAAGTAAAAAATATAACAAGAGCAGAACTGTGTCCTTTATGCTTTCTTTTAATGGAGTAATGGCTTAATGGCTCTTACTAATAAATATCAAGAGAGCTTTCAGTTGGAAACAGAACTTTCCATTAAATTAATGTTAAAAATCCAATTTGCATTTAAAAAATAATGCACATAAATAAAAATATCCTCTGTGGATGCTGAGAGATATTTCATGTCAGAAGGTATAAGTTCCTATTCTCCTCAGCACTTCTTAATTAAAAAATCAAGACTATTAATAAAACATGAACAATCCTGAGTTTCACTCCACAATCACTACTGACATGAGCCAGAGTAACTTTTAGTGAGGAGAATATACTCTGAACATAAAGAAAAAGATTAAATGTCTTAACTGTGGTGTGCAGGGCACTTCTCAGGTGCTGCTGTATTTGCTTTTAGTATGTATCCAGAACTCTTCTTTACTTTGAAGTCCTTCCTTTTCTCTTTCATATTTTTATCCTGCCCCTGACTGACCTCTCTCCTTTTATTTGTATTAGAGAGTCCACTTGTGTCTAGATCTTAACATTCTTCAAAGTAGACCACTCATGAGAATTTATGGACAGCAGTGATGTCACTGGCTACAACACTTAAAAGGGCTTTCCCTCTGCATTTTGTGATAAGGGTTTAAAAGGCTAGGGGAAATTACAGGTTTGGAGATTACTGGTGGAAATGAGTTTTATGAATAACTTTAACATGTCTCATATATTTTGAGTTGTCATTCTCTTGGAATATTTCCTAATGTGTATTCCCTCAGTAAAATGAGAAGCTAAAATTAAAACTAAAGTAGGAACTAAAAGACAAGTGAACTTTTATAAATGAGGTCCAAGGTTTTGGGGTCTTTTTCAGTGACTTATAACAGATCTTGATTATATGGAAAATTTAAAAAGAATTCCAGCTAGGCATGGTGGCACATGATTGTAATCTCAGCATTTAGAAGGCTGATTCTGGAGGATTGCAGATTACAGGCAGCTTCAGCTACCTAGTGAGGACCTTTTTAATTCAGTGAGACCCTGTTTCAAAAAATTAAACATAGGGCTGAGGGTATAGCTAGGAAGTAAAATGCCCCTGAGTTCCATCTCCAATACCACAAAAAATCCGTACCCAAAATGCAATTTTTAAAAATATATATTATCTAATGATTTCTCCAAATAGCACAGTCATAGCATCTAAGATTCTAAAGGCATAGACAATGTGAAGTGGAGAGTCTTTCTTTCACCAAGTTCTCCTCCCTGGAAGAAATTGGTATATTAGTTTTCAAACAAAATTTTTTAAGAGGAGCAAAGTTATCATTTTTGAAATTCTTGAATCTGGGTCTACAGTGATGACAGTGCATTCAGATCACAATAAGTACCAGTGTAGTGTCACTTCAGAATTGGGAGCATCCATTAAAACAAGATGGAGTATCCTGAAATGGTGATCAGAATATCATCCAATCAATCTATTACAACCTCCTTATGGCCCTACTTTTTTCTCACTTCGATCCCTTTTTATTTATTTTTCTTGATAAAGGGTTGCCTAATAAAAGGCAGAAAATGGGATTCAGGGCAAAGTTCCAAACTCAATTATCTCTACAATGACAAATAAATCACTTTATAATTTTATCTACATTTCTGGAAATAGTATGTAATAGTATATAGCCATTATTATTTCATAGATAATAACAAAGATGAAGGATAAGAAAATGCTTTGATTTACTTTGAGAAAAATGTGTACAGAAACAACTAGCACTGTATAATTACATTGAAATCTAGAATGCAACAGAAGCCGTGATGGGAATTATGGCTAGTACCAAGTCATAACTCTTAGATTTTAGAAAAACAGAAACTCTTTTCTAAAAGTAATTCAGTGGTATGTAACTGTTATCAGATATCCACTCTTAGAGGAAAAATTTTAGAAGAATACAAACTTTCCTAGAGCTCATATTCCTCCAATGTCTCATTTAATTTAGATCATAAAATATAACTTCAGAAATAATCATAAATTATATAAATGAGAAAAAATCTTATAAAAGTAAAGCAATTAAAAAACAAAAATTATGACATTGATAAGGACGGAGATGATTAGGAATTTAAGTTATTAAGGTTTTGTATTATTTCAGAAGAATTAAAGTTAGTTACAGGTATTATTTCATGGTGCAGAGGAAACAAACAATAACCTGTTAACAGATATTAGCTCTAGAAAACCTAAGGTAAAGAAAAAAATCCAATAACAAAATAATAAACATTCAGCAACACAGATGTCATTAAAATGACTTTTTACTTTATAAGTACTCCTTATAATCTCAATTGACCTGTGATATATTTACCAATCTAGAAATTACATTTTTTTTATTTATTTATTTATTTATTTATTTATTTATTTATTTATGGTGGTACTGGGGTTCCTGGAAACCCTTCTACCTCCAGGCTACACTCCTAGACCTATTTTTATATTTTTATTTGGAAACAGGGTATCTTAAGCCAGAGCGGCTGGCTTTGAACTTGTTTGATCCTCCTGTCTCCAACTCCCAAATGTGGGGATTACAAGTGTGCACTACCACACCCAGCTAGAAATTACATTTTTAAAACAATCAACACAAGGGAAACATTGTTGGTTCAATCATCACCATAAGATTTTCATCCCCTCTGATAAAAATAAATGAAATTATACTGGTGATGGAGGGTTAAAAGCCTGCAGTTTCAGCAACTGTGTAAAAACAATTGATATCAGAAACCTCAATACAATTTAAATGTTATTGTACCACATAATCTCTGTAGCATATGTGTATGTGGCATTCATTTCTAAAAGGAATCAATACTAAAAAATATTTTAAATTTTTATATACTAGGAATTGTTATAAAAAGATATAATTCTTAACAAAGTCAGTATTTCCAAAATGCATTTTCTCTCAGTAGAAAGTATCCCAGCTTTGTTGTTTGCTCCTCCAGAGTATTTCAGAAAATAGCATAACTGATGTAATTAAGGAATTAATAAGAAATGGACCTGCCATTTTCTGAAATATCTGTGCCACATTACTTCAAATCATACTACCCAGCAAACTAATGCTGATGCAGACACCTGTCCTTCACAACAGTTTTGCTTAGGATGTTTGTATTATTGATAATTTTAAAGGTGTTGAATACAATGTCCATGAAAATAATTCCAGTAGGCTATCATACAGAGACATGCATTTTGTTACCTGATTCCCAAGTATTCTTTAATTCTAATCTTTCCAAAATTCTCATTTGCTTCCCAGGAAAAGAAAATTCAGAACTTGGCTGTCTCAACTCTGAAAGCAATCAAATGCTCTGATTAAAAATAATATATATTCTCATTCTCAGAGCTTGCTTTTTCTCTCATCATTTCAGTTCCCTCGTTGCCGTGGTCACCTCTCCACACAGCAAAGCTCCCTAGTAACTAACCTTTAAGTCTGTGGTCCTCCTTTCTGTCTATTTGCTTGTGTAGTCTTAGTGTCTGCCACTTTCCCTAACCATGGCCTCCTCTCTCAACTTCTGGTGAGAAGAAAGACATTGAAGATGTTAATGAATACATTTCAAAACTAAAGACATAAAACTAAGATCTCTAAAGTGACAGGCATCCTGATGTTGTGTTATGGAGCAACAAAGGAACAGTGCAACTCAATGTCTTTCATTCATTACAGGTCCTAATACTTATTAAAGAACTGTACTCTACTAATTTGTCTTCAATTACATCTATAATCTTTATTACAAAGAGAAATTAAATTTGGTGGTAGTGTGCAAAACAATGATGCTTATTGTTTTATATATACAATTCTTCCTAAAATGTTCTATGCAAGGGATTATGGCTCAGGATAAACCAGAGTAGATGATGATGATGAAGATAGATAGATAGATAGATAATATATAGATCAAAAATTGATAGATATAGAAAGCAAAATATTCACATTCTCAGAGTTTTCTCTCTTTCTCTATCTATCTATCTATCTATCTATCTATCTATCTATCTATCTATCTATCTAGTGAGGAGCCATTAAGGTTTTCCCCTTACTGTTACTAAAAGAATACTTCTGACTGTCCTTCACTCAGCTGACTGTCCTTTGCCCAGAGTCTACAAGGTTTGGGGTCATGGAGGGTTCAAAGTAATTAAGGTCTGAGAGAAGATTAGGTTCATGTTGTTTGTGATGGCACGAGGGTATTGATTGAACTGCCCATGATGAATGTACTTTGGATTTGTCATTATTGTATTCCGGTGTAAGGTACTTTGGATTTGTTGTTATTGTATTCTTTGAATAAAATAAGAAAGGGGTAATTGTGGGGAACCATTAAGGTATTCACCTTATCTTTACTAAAAGAATACTTTTGACTGTCCTTTGTTCAGCTTACTGTCCTTCTCCCAGAGTCAACAAGGTTTGGCGTCATGGAAGGTTCAAAGTAATTAAGGTCTGAGAGATTAGGTTCATGTTGTTTGTGATGGTACCTGCCAGTGATGTATGTACTTTGGATATTCATTATTGTATTCTGGTGTAAGAAACTGTATGAATACAACAAGAGAAATAAACCTGGGATTGGCCAGTAGAGATATCGACTCAGGAGTAGACTAGCAATCCTTCCATGCTTGAATTGAATTCTTTGAGTTAAATTCTTAGAATTGAATTTTTTAATCCCCACTCCTCTCTTCAGAACCCATAATTTTGCCAGCTGGCTCCGGTAAATTATACACACACACACACACACACACACACACACACACACATATGGATTCAAAACACCTAGAACTAAATGCCACATAAGGTAAATATTCCAGATAGCCAGAATCAGAGAAGCATTAAAAATCATGTGTGGGCCTCCTCTTAAAGAAATTCTGTTCTTTGCTGTTCAGATGTTGCATGGTCTCTTAAAGTGCTATCTTTCCAACAAAGAAAATATGTAATAGTTGTTATTTATATAATGTGTCTTCCTGGGCTAGCAAAGTTATCATTGTTATTTTATGATGTATTGCTAGGTTTGTCATGGTTTGATATTTGCTGCCTGTACTTATTTTGAAAAAAAAATTATCTATGTTGTGCTGCCTTTAATTGTGCATGGAGAATATTTTACAAGGAGTACAGAGAACTAAAAAATACATATTATTTGCATATTTTAATCTCTGAAGTCTGTTGGTGAGAGGTTGTAAATATTATAAATTTTATCTCTACATTTTTAAGAAAGTCTGTAAGTAAGAAGCATTTTCTTCAATCACCTAATATATTAAATTGATATATGTAAGGCTTGAATATGTCAAGACTCTAAGGGCAAAAACAAAGTTATAGTTTTTTTCTAAAAATGTTAGGTTTATCTTTTACATTTAATAATTTATATTATTTTAACATATAAGATTGAGGAAGGGATTTTCAAACAATTTGATTTATCATATTTATAGTCAGAAAATAATAAAAACAGTCTCACACAAATCAAATTACCCTTTCTCAAAGGAGATTATAAAGATTCCTAAAATCATGATCTTTTAGACATGTGGGAAATTGTGAAAAATCAGTACTTTATGAACTGGAGAAAACACCATTTATAGTTGTTGAAAATCAATTTTATCTTTTATGCCTTTGGTGAAGAAATATCCCCCATGCTAGAGAACTGGGCATACCAATTCTATCTTCTCTTTCTCCTTGTCATTTTTATTAATGGCAAGGCAAGGCATTTGTGTACACTTATGAATGCTCAGTGGAAATGATAAAAGAGTTAATATCTTTAAAACTTTTAGCTTTTTCTTTAGAGTAGTTTAGAGAGTGAAAGTATCACAGACTGGCAGATAAATAACCTACCTTGCTCCCCCACATTAATTTAGCCTTGGAATATTTATTCAAATTTTCAGTGACAAAATTTATAAGCACTTGTGTACGTAACTTCTGTTACATATATTTGTATTCAACTATCAATTCTCATGATAATATTCATCCTTGCCCTGCCAGAGAAGTACTAGAAATATTAATGACCAATGTTTTTTGTGATGTCCCTTTAATGTGGTGGTTGCCAATTGGGGAATGATTTTTCTTCCTCAAGAGACATTTAGCAATGCTCTAGGTAAATATCACTTATTAGAAGAAGAAGAAAATTATCACAAAACCTGAATACTTGAATAAGTGAAAAACAAAAATTAAAAAAAAAATTCTAGAAGGAGAATTATATGCCCCTAAACATTTAAATAGATGTCCAGCAGCATGAACTTTAATAGAATAAGTGGTTATATCTTTCTAAAATATTATATTTTTTATAAATGTCTGGTTTTATTTATAGAAATATAACAATTTTTTATCTTTCCGATTAAAATAATTGTGCATATATTAGAAATTTAACAATTTTTATGGACACAGGACAACCTTTTACAACATATTACTTTACTATAGAAAACTTTCAAGCCCAAGGTTGTTTGACAATCTTAAACATGTCACTCATACTTTGTGTGCCTAAATTTTTTTAATCTATGTAATGAGATTAAAGGAACCCACCTCATTTATTCTAAGAAGATAAAAACAATGTTTTATATGTACTTACCTTCCTACTTATTTGCATTAGCATTGATTAAATTATTTAACTTGAAATGTTAGAAGACAGATATTTAATTTTTTAAACCTAACAAATAAAAACAATAATATGTATTATACTTACTGAAGCTTCAAGATATATGAATCATCTTTAAGAGAAAGTTACATTTTTTATTTTTATGTGGCTCATATTGAAAATGACATAAATTAAGACAAGTGCCATTTCCCCCTTGCTTTCCCTTCCCACCCCCCTTGCTTCCCCTTTCCTCCCCTCCCAACAATGAGTGTCCAGGTTGACCATGCTACATTCACATTTATTCACATATTAAAATGTAGCTCCTCCAGTTAACCAAACCCAGCCTTCTTCTTCTCTTACCCTTCCATTCTAGCTTTGCTGAGGTTTCTCTTCTATTACCTGGAGTCTCTCTGGTATCCCTGATGCTGCCTAATTTGGGCATATTAGAGAAAACATATACCCCTTCTCTTTCTGTGCTTGGCAGATCTCACTTAACATAATGTTCTCCAGGTCTTTCCATCTTCTTGTGAATTACATGATTTTGTTCTTCTTTATTGCTGAGTAGAATTCCATTGTGTGTATTTTTCATAATTTTGCAATCCATTCATTTGTTGATGAAGACCTAGGTTGGTTCCATATTTTGGCTATTACAAACTGTGCTGCTATGAATATGGGTATGCATATGTAACTGTAGTTCTCTGATTTCTACCCCTTTGGAAAGATATCCAGGAGTGGTATAGCTGGGTCATATGGTGGATTCATTCTCAGTTTTCTAAGGAATCTCCACACTGATCTCCATAGCAGCTGAAAAAGTTTGCACCTTCTCCAACAGTGTAAAAGAGTTCATATTTCTCCACATCCTCACCAGCATGTGTTGTTATTTAACTTCTTTATGCTTGCCACTCTGATTGGGGTTAGATGGATCTCAGTGTAGTTTTGATTTGCATTTCCTTGTTGGCTAATGAGGTTGAGCATTTTTTCATGTATCTATTGGCCATTTGTATCTCTTCTTTTGTAAAGTGTCTATTCAATTTAGTGGCCATTTCTTGAATGGATTATTTGTTTTGCTAGTGCAGAGTCTTTTGAGCTCTTTGTATTCTGAATAATATCCCTCTATCAGAATGGTGGCTGGTAAAGATCTTCTCCCATTCTGTAGGCTTTATCTTTAGGTTCTTGATGGTTTCCTTTGATTAGCAGAAACTTTTTAGTTTGATGCCATTCTACTTGTTAATTCTTGCTTTAATTCCCTGAGCTTTTGAGGTCTTGTTGAGAAAGTTACAGCCTGTGTCTATATGGAGTGTTGAGCCTATGCCCTCCACTAATAGCTTCATAGTCTCTGGTCTAATTTTTAAGTCTTTGATCCATCTTGAATTGATTCCCATGCACAGTGAGAGGTAAGAAGTTATTTCTATCTTTCTACAAAAGGATAGCCAGTTCTCCCAGCACCATTTGTTGAAAAGGCTGTCTTTTCTCCAGCATATGAGTTTGGCTTCTTTGTCAAAGATCAATTGACCATAAGTATGGGGGCTTGTTTCTGTACTCTCTATTCTGTTCCATTGGTCTATATGCCTAGGTCTTTGAAATGTGACATTAGGTTGTTTACTTGGTGACTCTCTGTTCTTCTTACGTGTGCACTCAATACTATAAACATTTCTCTTAACACCTCTTTCAAAATGTTCCATAGATTTTGGTATGTTGTGTCTCTATTTTTATTTAATTCCAGAAGTTTATTTAATTAATCAATTTATGTATGTATGTATGTATGTATGTATTTATTTATTTATTTATTTATTTATTTATTTATTGTGGTACTGGGGTTCCTGGAAGCCCTTATGCCTCCAGGCTACACTCCAAGACCTATTTAATATTTTTTTTCTAATTTGGAAACAGGGTCTCTTAAGCCAGCGAGGCTGGCTCCGAACCAGCTTGTTCCTCCTGTCTCTGCCTCCCAAGCGTGGGGATTACAAGCGTGTGCCACCATGCCCAGCTATTTTTTTTCTTATTTTTGATCTTACCCACTCATCATTCAATAGTATATTATTCAAAAGCCGGGCATGGTGGCACACACTTGTAATCCCAGCATTTGGGAGGCTGAGACTGAAGAATCATAGTTCACAGACTGCCTCAGCTACTTAGTAAGCCTTCTGCAACTCAGTGAGACCAGGTTTCAAAATAAAGAATTAAAAAAAAAATAGGGCAGGGGTGTAGCTCAGAGGTTGAATGCCCCTGGGTTCCATCCCCAGACCGGCAAAAATAAATAAGTAAATAAATAAATAAAATATCATTCAATCTCCATGTATTTAAATAGTTTTGTTATCTTCCTGTTGTTGATTTCTACTTTCATTCCATTGTGGTCTAAAAAGATGCAGGGAATTATATTACATTTTTTGAATTTGCTGGTGCTTGCTTTATGGCCCAGGATGTGATCTATTTTGGAGAAACTTCATGGGCTGCTGAGAAGAATGTGCATTCTGATTTTCCTAGTTGAAATATTCTGTATATGTCTATTAGGTTCAGTTGGTTTATAGTTTTCTTTAGTTCTGAAGAATCTTTACTCATCTTTTGCCTTGGAGATTGATCTAGTGGTATGATTTATTTATTTATTTATTTATTTATTTTTGTGGTGGTACCCTTTTTGTGTGGAAACCCTTTTACTTCCGGGCTACATTCCCAGACCTATTTTTATACTTTTTAAATTTTGGAAACATGTTCTCTTAATCTAGCTGAGGCTGGCTTTGAACCTCCACAATCCTCCTGTCTCCACCTCCCAAGCACGGGGATTACAAACGTGCACCACCACACCCAGAGTGATCTAGTGGTATGATAAGTGTGTTGAAGTCTCCCAATATTATTGTATTTGGGTCTTGTTTGAGATCTGATGTCCTGAAGGGTTTGTTTTACAAATTTGTGTGCACCCACATTTGGGACATAAACATTTACTATCATTTTATCTTCTTGGTGGATTGTTCCTTTTATTAAAAAGAAGTTCCTTACTTTGTCTCTTCTGATGTATTTTAGCTTAGAGTCTGTTTTCCTGGAATTCATGACTTGTTTTGTTGGATATCAATGTTGCTACCCCTGCCTGTTTTGGGTATCCCTTAGTATGATATACTTTTTCTATCCTTTCGCTTTTGGGCTATGAATGTCTTTTGGCTGTGAGTTTCTTACAAGCAGCATATATTTGGATTATGGTTTTTAATCCACATTGACAGTCTATGTCTTTTCATTGGTGAGTAAATCTTTTGACTTTCAGAATTATTATTGAAATATGATTTTTGTTTCCTGCCATTTTGTGTTCTATCTTTTATTTGATATAATGTTATTTCTTTGCTTAATTACTCCACTGATCAACTAATTTCTTCTCTGGTTCTGAATTTGCTTCTTTTTTCTTCTTTAATTATTTTCTCTAGTGTTGGCTTTGTATTCATGAATTTTTTTAAATTCTGCTTACCTTGAAACACTTTAATTTCTCCATCAATTTTGAATAATAACTCTGCTGGATATAACAGTTTTGTTTGAAAGTTGTTTTCTTCCAGGATCTGGATTACATTATACCAGTCTCTCCTGAAATTCATGACTTGGGTTATAAACTTTGGGGCAATTTTTACTGTTCTGCCACTGTATGTCACCTGTGCTTTTGTTCTCACTGCTTTTAAGATTCTTTCCTTAGTCTCTTTGATCTTTTCTTAACAGTGTTCTGTATGTCTCCTGTACATGTTTGCCAAAGTCTCTTTCCGTGATTGGAAATTTCTCTGAAATTATTTCTCCGAAGAGATTATGAATATCCTTGGTCTGTAACTCTATCTTTCCTTCAATCCCTTTTATCTGTAAGTTAGGACATTCATGTTGTCCCATATTTTTTGGATGTTTAGGTTTGTTTCTGTAGTGACTCTTGTATGCTGTTGACTGCTTTCAGTTTTGAATGAACTGTCTTCTAAGAGTGATATTCTATTTTTCATTTTGTATAATCTTCCAGAATTTCTTTCTTCATTTCATTTATTGACACTTTTATTTTATTCTAATCCTCTTTCTGATTCTTTCTTAATGTCTCCATTTACTTTTCATTTTTCTCTACACTTGCTATGAAGCCTTTTATTATATTGAAATTCAGGATTAGGACTTCTCCTTCTGGCATTTCTTATAGGTCAGTATTCGAGATTTCCCTTATTTCTTCACTGTTCCTAGTTCTCATATTTTCAGGGTTCTTGGGCTTGTTTTTCTGATTGCTTGGGGTGTGTGTGTGTGTGTGTGTGTGTGTGTGTGTGATTTTGTCGGTAATCTGATTCAATCTTAGTAGGAATTTAGAGGTGTCAGCAGGTTTGTGGACTGATAACCAGTGTTTTTTTTTCAATGCTGAGGGTCGGGTTGGGGAGGAGAAGCTGGGGTAATGTGTACAGGAGTCAGGTATAGTATAGGATATGATTGAGTAAGGATTTAAGTATAATAAGGTAGTATCTGGTTGAGAGTTACAGAAGGTTAGGTAGTAGGATTCTTGTAGTTAGTAGAGTATTTAGGTTTGGAGATGTGAACTAGCTTGAGTATAAAACAAGGAGATACAGTAAGGGAAAGAAATAGTTTTGAGAGAAGAAAGTAAATAGGCTAGAATAAGAAAATTTGTAAAAGGAATGGGGGTAAGGAACAAACAAACATGTGTAAAGTAACAAAACAAGTTACAAAAACTAACAATTATAAATCAAAGATAAAAAACAACCAAAAGAAAAAAGTATAAGAGAAAGAACAAAAACAGAAAAAGAACAACAACAACAAAAAACTATCAACAGTATTAGATAAAAAAAACTAAAAACAAAAAAATAGCAGTCCTGTTAATTTACATATATAGGGCCCAGGCCCATATAATATCTGTATGTCTGTTCACTGTGATAGATTCTGGAGTATTTTCCAATGTCTCTTATTTGCTCCATAACCTATTGCCAGCTTTTGGACCCATTTCATAAGTGTTTGTTCTCCGCACTCTTGGGCCCTTTTTCTGTGCTCTCCACCCTGGGCTCTATGATCTCAGGCCTTGTGCTTTGCCCTTTTTTCCCTGGGCCTGTTCCTCCCTACTTGCACTGGCAGAGAGTATCCAGTGTAGTCTTGAAGTGACACCCTGTGACTATGTGTAGGCATTGCCCCTTAAGCACTATGTTCTTCCTGTGTCTCTGGAGGTTCTAACTGGACTACCTCCAGAATGGGCCGCCAGGTTTTAGCCCACCAGGGTCCCATGGCTGCTCTGGGTGGTCGTCCACCTCCAAGTTATCCAAATGATTACTTTTATGTCCTGTGGGCCATGCCTCAGAAGGACACTGTATGGAACTACAGCTGACAGCGTTCAGTGTAGTCTTGGAGCGACCTCCTGTGACCCTGTGCAGGCGCCACATCTTGAGCAGTATGCCTTTCCTGTGTCTCTGGAGGTTTTAACTGGACTACCTCTGGGATGGGCCTCCAGGTTTTAGCCCGCTGGGGTCCTGCGGCTGCTCTGAGTGGCCTCCGCTGAGTACTGAGTAATGCAAGTGGTTACCATGCTGTCCTGCAGGCCTAGTGTTTGGAGGGCACAGTGTGCTGCCATGCATACCACCTCTGGTTGAACCCACAGGCTTTTGGGTCTTTTTCTGCATCCCTGAAGCATCCTGCTGGTCACTTGAGATTTTGAGCTCTGCTGCCACTTTCTGCACTTCAAGTTCTTGGATTATTTGTGAGGATTTCTTGGGGATGCAGCAGTGGAGCCAGCAATCGCAGTTTGGGCCAGTGGCCCTATCTGGCTCTGGCTGCCACATCAGGTCCGTTGGATGCTCAGCCTTCCTGCAGTGGATCTTGCGTTCAGAGTACTGGATTTTCTTCCTCTGTGGTTCCTGTTTTTTGGTTCTTGAGTATCTTCTGAAGCTTTATTTTGTTTGCCAAGATGCTGGCTTCTCAGTAGTTGAACTTTATTTGTTGCAGCTACTGAGATGTGATGCATCCCTCAGTCACCATTTTGAATCCTCCTGAAAATTCTATTTTTAAGTAATTTAAACTATTATGATACATAAAACACTCCCTAGTTTGTTCACATCTCTAATTCTTTTATGTGGTACTGGAGATAGAACCCAGGGGTACTCTACCACTTTGTACATCCTTAGCCCTTTTTCTTGTAAATTTTGGGGCAAGGAATTTCTAAGTCTTGAACTTTAAACTTACTATCTCATCCAAATCACTGGGATTACAAGCATGAGCCACGGAGCCCAGCACATTTCTACTTCTACAGCAATGGTTATGGTAGATGTCAGTGTAATCTACACACTGGTGAGATACTTTCATTTAATAAGCATGGTGTTGCTCATTTGAATTTTTTTAACTTTGGCCTCTTCATACAACCTAGAAAAATTTACCCATTTTTTCTCATGTCTCCAAAGAAATGAAGGCATTAGAGATACTGAGGAAATGAATGAATGCAATAATGCATTTTTATGTTTATAAATTGACTGATAAACCCAGTTTTAGGGCTGAAAGTACTATGTTTTTAAAATATATGGGTATTCTTGTTTGATAGTCAATCTTTAGTTAAGAGCCATTCAAATTTTCCTATAAAAGGTTTGGGGAAAGTAGATCAAGAGTTACACAAGGCCATCTCAGACCAGGTAAAGAGTCCATGTGGTAGAAACAATGGACTCAAGAAAAAGTCAGAAGTAGGACGACAGGGTAAATGTGGCTGTGGCCTCTTGGAAGGCATTCTAAGTCTTGTCATCTCAAGTATGAGGGGACCATCAAACATGTCTTGATATGAGAATAGGGGACTTTGGCTTTGCTTCTTATGACACATGTGAGTTTCTTGGTATCATTTTACTCCACAGAATGCAAAAAAATGCCAAAAGAAAAAATGCTACTGAGATAGTTTATGACAGAGTGAATCTGATAGAGATCTCCAAATTCCCACATCAGCATAAAGCAGGAACATATTCACAAGCATTTCATTCCCTCCAGAGAGTGCCATAGAAGTATAGAAGCACAAGTAGGCCTCATTTTCATTTTAAGAGGACAAACTGAGATTTTAGAGCTCTGACTGGGCATCTTATAGGAATAATTGAGAAGAGGTTGAGAGGATAAAATGATGTCAGTGTTGAAAGGCATGGAGGTCAGCAAACACTAGCCTAGGCAGGTGATAACCAGAGATAAGCTAATTGACTGGTCTGTATTTTATGCCTCTGAACTGAGGAGCAACTCTAGAAATATCAGAAAGAACCTTAAATTCACCAGAAATAAACCTTGCTGCACCTTTAATTTTTTTTTGTATTTGCCTGTATTAAAATTTTAATACATGACACATTGGAGATTAGAGGTGATAATTATATTCTGTGATGAAAAAATAAGACAAACTATAGTTTTGTATATTAAATTTGCAGAATTTTACTATTATGTCTATTTTAAAATACAAAAATAATGAATAAAAACATTGTCATTCTTTCCAATATTACCCCAGTAATGTGTGATTATTTCACATTTTTCATAGAAATGTGGCATTTGATTGAGTTGTATATTCATCTAAGAGAGAAGTGTAATAAAATATGATAAATATGAAATATAACAATATATAGTACATATAATATATAATTATAGGTTATAATGAGAAATAAAAATAGGAGTGCACTGTATTATCTTAGTACTTGATATGTTGATTTGTATAAAACTATAGTTGTATGTGTTTTCAAACTGGTGATGCTTTTATTAATTTTTTAATTGTAGTCCTATATCTTAATAGGGTACAAGATGGTAAAGGGATACATGCACACATCACTCATTTAGCCCTTCCCCAATTCCCTCTTCATTCCCTCCTCCTTCCCTCTTTCTCATGTTTGGCTTAGTGATTGATTCGTGTGTGTGTGTGTGTGTGTGTGTGTGTGTGTGTGTCTGGGGATAAAACCCAGGGGCATTCTACCTTCGATCTACACCCTCTGCCCTATTTTTTATTCTTTATTTTGAAACAGGGTCTCACTAAGTTGCAGAAGACTTCACTAAGAGGACTTCACTAAGTAGCTGAGGCTGTCTGCGATCCATGATCCTCCGGTCTCAGCCTCCCTAATGCTGGGATTACAAGCTTGCGCCACCACGCCTGGCTAGTGATTGATTTTGATATGTTTGTAAATTTACATCATGTATATTAGGAAATTTTCCTCACCCCACGTTGCATCCCCCTCATTTAGATCACCTTTTTTACTCATATAAGGTTTCTTCCTCTTCATCCAGAGTTGCTTCTATGACCTATTTTCTCCCTAGTTTCCACATATTAGGAAGACCATCTGATGTTTTACTTTGACTGACTTATCTCACTTAGCAAAATGTTCTCCAATTCCATCCATTTCCCCACAAATGACATAACTTTGTTCTTCTTTATGGATGAGAAAAATTCCATTGTGTGTATAACCCATAGTTTTATAATCCATTCATCTGTTGATGGGTATCTTGGCTTGTTCCATAGTTTGACAATTGTGAATTGTGCAGCAATACCACTTCTGGGTATCTAATCAAAAGAATGGAAATCAAACTACCAAACTAATGCATGCATGTCTATGTTCATAGACAAACTGGTTATTCTTAAAAATAAAGTTCTGGGATTTTTCCAGCTTAAATATTGAAAAAAACTTACTGTGTGCCCCCATTGAAAATCTGGTCAAATTTTGTAAAAGAAAATGAGATATGATAGTAAAGCATTCAGAAGAAAGCACCACTTCAACATATTTGCTTTAATCTAAATCCACATTAGTACATATCATCTGCACTACATATACTTTTTTGTTAAAATTTCATTCAAAACAATTTATGCTGGGCATGGTGGCACATGCTTATAATCCCAGCATTTGGGAGGCTGAGAAAGAAGGATTGTGGTTCAAGGACAGCCTCAGCTACCTAGTGAGGCCCTTTGCAACTCAGTGGGACCCTGTTTCAAAATAAAGAAAAAAAAAATAGGGCTGGGAGTATTGCTCAGAAGTAGAATGCCCCTAGGTTCCATCCTCAGTACCGCTAATAATAATAATAATAATAATAATAATAATAATAATAATAATATATGGGGATGGAAGATGGCAGCAGCTGAACAGAATAAGCATTTCTTGGGGCAGGGAAGCCTGGTTTAGAGCCTGCTGTGAGGCAAGGCCGGGGTTGGGTCCTCTGTCTGAGGCCGGGAACAGAGCCCACCAAGGGCTGAGGCTGATGCCAGGGCCAGTGAGACCGGGATCAAAGCCTGTTGTGAGGCAAAGCTGGTGCTTGGGCCTCTAAGGCCAGGATCAGAGCCTGCCAAGAAGTTAGGCCAGTGCTGGGGCCAGCAAGTCTGGGATCAGAGACTGCCATGAGGCAAGGCCAGTGCTGGGGCCTCCAAGGCCAGGATTGGAGCCTGCGAGGGGTGAGGCCAATGCCAGGGCCAGCAAAGCCAGGATCAGAGCCTGCTGTGAGGCAAGGCTGGGGCAGGTGCCTTCGAGGCTGGGATCAGAGCCTGCTGAGAGATTAGGCCGGTGCTGGGGCTAGAAAGGCCAGAACCGAGGCCTTCCATGAGGCAAGGCCAGTGCTGGGGCCTCTAAGGCTGAGATCTGAGCCTGCCAAGGGGTGAGGCCAATCCCAGAGCCACCAATGCCGGTATCAGAGCAAGCCATGAGGCAAGGCCGAGGCTGAGGCCTCTAAGGTCAGGATCAGAGCCTGCTGAGGGTTGAGGCTGGTGCTGGGGCCAGTGAGGCCAGGATCGGGGCCTGCCTTGAGGCAAAGCTGGTACTAGGGCATCTGAGGCTGGAACTGGAGCCTGCCGAGGGGTGAGACCGGCACCGGGGCCAGCCTGGCTGGGATTGGGGCCCGCCGTGAGGAAAGGCCGGTACTAGGGTCTCTGAGGTCGGGATAGGAGCCTGCCGAGTGATGAGACCAGTGCCGGGGCCAACCTCGCCAGGATTGGGACCTGCTGTGAGGCAAGGCCGGTGCTGGAACCTCAGAGGCTGGGATCAAAGCCTGCCGAGGGGTGAGGCCAATGCAGGGGCCAGCGAGGCCAGGATCAGAGCCTGTTGTGTGGCAAGGCTGGAGCTGGGACCTCTGAGGCCGGGATCAGAGCCTGCCGAGGGGTGAGGCCAGTGCTGGGGCCAGTGACACCAGAATCAGGGCCTACCGTTCAGCAAGGCTGGTGCTGGGGCCTCTTAGGCTGGGATTGGAGCCTGCTGAGGGGTGAGTACAGAGCCAGGGCTAGTGTGGCCGGGATTGAAGCCTGCCATGAGGCAAGGCCGATGCTGAGGCCTACAAGGCCGGGATTGGAGCCTGCCGAGGAATTAGGCCATTGCAGGGGCCAGCAAGACTGGGACTGGAGCCTGCCATGAGGCAAGGCCAGTGCTGGGGCCTCTGAAGCCAGGATTGGAGTCTGCTGAGGGGTGAGGCCTGTGCTGGGGCCAGCGAGACTGGGATCAGAGCCTGCTGTGAGGCAAGGCCGGTGCTGGGGCCTCCAAGGCCGGGAATGGAGCCTGGTAAGGAGTTAGGCCAGTGACGGGACCAGCAAGGCCAAGATCGGACCCTGCCGAGGGGTGAGGCCAGAGCCAGAGTCAATGAGGTGGGATTGGGGCCTGCCATGAGGCAAGGCTGGTGCTTCAATCAGCAAGGCCAGGATCAGAGTCTACCGGGGCACCAGGCCGGCACTGAGACCTTCAGGAGCAGGATCGAAACTTGCAATGCAGCATAGAGAAACATACAGAAAATAGAAATTCAGATGCTTTTCCTAATATGCAAAAACTAGGAAGAAATAGGTAATGGGAGGAGATCTAGTTGAAGAAAGGGCCCCATGGAAGAGCAATTAAGGTGACCAATCAGAGGGGATGGGATGGGGGAAGATGGAATCTCTTCAAAATGCAGGATATACGTAAACAAATGAATCAATTTTAATCACCAAATCAAGCATGGGATCGAGGGAGGGGGAGGGAATGGGACAGGGAGGGGATAGGGGCTAATTGGATGATGTGTGCTTGTATACTCTCACAAGTCATGTATTCTATTGTGATGTTTGACTACAATGCACCAATAAAAATATATAAAAAAATAATAATGTAGGTCGGGCATGGTGGCGCACACTTGTAATCCCCGCGCTTGGGAGGCAAAAACAGGAGGATCACGCAGGTTCGAAGCCAGCCTCACTGGCTTAAGAGACCCTGTTTCCAAATAAAAATATAAAAAATAGGTCTGGGAGTGTAGCCCAGAGGAGGGTTTCCAGGAACCCCATGTTGGGAGCCATTAAGGCCTTCCCCTGGATTGGTATCTCTACCTCAGCTGATTGTCTTTCGCCCAGAGTCAACAAGGTTTGGGATTATGGAAAGTTCAAAAAGGTCTGAGAGAAGATCAGGTGGTGATGACACAAGGGTACTGATTGACCTATCTGTAATATGTGTTTTGTATTGGTCTTTATTGTATTCTGGTGGTGGTAGCACGAGAATGTTGATTGACCTGTAGCTGTGTATAAATACCTCTGGAAAAACAAACCCGGGGTCAGCACAATAAAGACGAGATTGACCCAGAAGCTGTGTTGGCCAGGAGTGTCTGCGCAATAGAGAATACTGACACAGGCATTGTCGTCGACCCGTAGGAAATAATGACCCACGAACAGGGGTCGAACAGTAGAGATAGTAGGCTGGCGGCTCCCCCACGTTAGGGTTAAAAACTCTTCATCCTCATGCCTCACTTCAGAACCTATACTCTTGTCGGCTGGCTCCGGCAACCCCAGTACCACCAAAAAAAAAAAAAAAAAATGATAATAATAATGTATGAAATTATCAGTAGCTTTAAGAGTTGTGGGGAATGTTGATGAAAACACAAATACATCACTTAGAGAAATGAATGCAAACATAGAGTGATATTAACCATCTGATCAAACATCAATGAAAATGTGATTTAAGAAATAGTGGGCTATTGATGGTTTTGAAGTAAATTAAAAGACATCTTCACTGAACGTGGTGCTACATGCCAGTAATCCTGGTAGTTTGCAAGTCTGAGACAGGAAAATTACAATTTTAGGACATTATCAGCAATGTAGCAAAGCCAGTAGCAACTTAGTAAAATACTGGTTTAATATAAAGAATAAAAAGATAAGAGGTTGTAGTTCAGAGGTTGAATGCCCCTGGGTTCAATCCCTAGTACCCTCCCCCTCAAAAAATCTATACACCCATGTTTATTTGTAGCACAATTCTCATCAGCCAAGAAATTGAGAAAACCTAAATATTCATCAATTGAAGAATGAATAAAAATGTGCTACATATAAACATTGGCATTTTAGTCAGCCTTTAAAAAAGCAGAATCTTCTCATTTTAGTATAATGGATGAAACAGGAGGTCATTTATGCTAGGTGAAATAAATCAGGCACAAAAAGAGAGGCACCACGTTATCCCTCTCATACATGAAATCCAATCATTATCATCATAATCATCTCATAAATATTAAGAGAAAAATGGTAATTAACCAACAAAGGAAGAGGAGGGGAAGGGAGAAATGGAGAAAGGTTTACCAGTAGATTCTAAGTTGTAGCTAGATCACAGCAAAAGGCTCTGGTGTGCTATTGTAAGATGACTATTGATAATAATATTGTGCTTCCCTTTAAAGAGGCTAGAAGAAAGGATTTTGGAAGCTTTCATCATAGTGAAATAAATGTTTGAGGGGAAATATTTTATTTTATATGTCAGATAAAACAAATGTAATTAATTTTTAAAAACTGTATAAAAGCCAAATTTTATTTCCTTTGTATGTATACCTAGAAGTGGAACTGCTGAATCATATTGTAGTCATTTTTAAAGGAACCTTCACAATATTTTCTATTATTGTTCCAGCAGTTTACATTCTCACCAACAGTTTGCAAAAGGTTTCCTTTCTTAATATCTAAACCAACATTTGTCATGTATTTTGATTTTGAAAATATTCAAAATATAAGAAGTAATGTTCCATTGAAATTTTCATTTTCATTTTTCTGATGAGTAGTGGTATTGGGTGCCCTTTTATATACCTGAGTTATTTGTACATGTGTTTTTAGAGTAATATCTTTTCAGGTTCTTTGCCTATTTTTAAACAAGGCTTTATTTTATTTTTGTTTTTGTTTTTATTTTACCACTGAGTTGTATAAGTACTTTAAATATTTTGCTAATATTTTTTCACTCTGTATATTGTTTCTTAAGTCTGGTAATGATTTCTTTTGCTGTGCAGAAGACTTTGGGTCTAATATAATCCCATCTCTCTGTTTTTTGCTATGTTTTGAGGCCATATACAAAATAACATTTCCTCGGTCAATTTCAAAAAGGCTTTTCCCCAATGTTTTGTTCTAGCAATTATATAGTTAGAATTTTAAGCTGGGTGTATTGGTGAATACTTGTAATCCCAGTACTTTTTAGGCTGAAACAGAAGAAATGCAGTTTATGGAGAGCCTCTGCTACTTACTTAGAGCCCTCTGCAATTTAATGAGACCCTGTTTCAAAATAAAGAATAAAAAATAGGACTTGGAATATAGCTTGGAGGTAGAATGTCCCTGGGTTCAATCCCCAGTACTGCAAAAAAAAGTAAATAAATAAAAATAATAAAATATAATCAGAATTCTAAAATTGTTTTGAATTTATTTTGAGTTAATTTTATTTATAGTATAAAATAGAAATCCAAATTTATCCATCTATGTGTGTGTTTAGTTTTCCCCATGAAATTATTGAGACCATTCTTTCATAGTGCTGTATCTGCATGTCAAAGGGTTGAAGAGTACACGGAACAATTAAATTCAGAAAAAAAATGTACTCTGTGCATATATGAATATATTACTAAAAATCCCACTGTTCTGTATAATTATAATGCATAATAAAAAATTAAGGTTTAAAACTACAAGAAAAAAAGAACTGAATGCTTGAATAAAGTTATTAATTGGTTAAGAAAACTAGAGGGAGCCAGGCATTGTGGCGCACATTAGTAATCCCCACGCTTGAGAGGCTGAGACGGGAGGATAGCGCTGGTTCGAAGCCAGGTGAGGCTAGCTTAAGAGACCCTGTTTCCAAATAAAATATAAAATAGGTCTTCGAGTCTAGCCCAGAGGTAGAAGGCCTCTGGGTTCCATCCCCAGTACCACCAAAATTAATTAATTAATTAAATCTAAAAAAAGAAAACTAGAGGGACATTACATGCAGAACACGCCTGCATTTTAGTTTTCTGGTGTCTCTGTTCCACTGGTAGAGTAAATTTACCCTCTAATTCAAAGTATTCCTTCCTTTTTTTTACTTCATGCACTCATACAGTCCCACCTTCTACTTCCTTACAATTTAATTTTATTCACCTGATGGCACTATGACACATATTACAACAAATGTGTATTTTCTCCCCTTCCTGAAACTTTGACATTTGAAATAGCTCTTCATGTGGGTCACCCAGTGACCATTTATGTCTCAATTCTTCTTTTGGATATAGTCTATTTCTTGGAAGCACATCATTATAAAGTTTTATTCCAAGAAATATAATTATAATTGTTCTATAGATTCTCAAAACTATTAGGTAGAGTACATCAAACATACTCATATATTTCATACAAATAATTTGTCTTATAAAAATTAATATTTTATGTCATAATTTTCATTAGTGTGATTCATTGATTCATAAATGGCAAAAAGTAATTAAGATACAATTAAGTTCTATATGAAATTTGATCCAGGCCATTGTTTTAATATCAGAAATTAACCTTCAGAATTTCACTTACTTTCTCAGTTCTAAAGATTTTATTTTTTCATGAACTTCCAGGTTTTAGTAATAATTGAAAACTATTACACTTTTATTAAAAAATCACTTATATAAAGTGCTTTATAAAATGCTTTTCAATTACATCCACATGTAGAGAGACACCCACTCACACTAGTCTGTTTAGCTTCTATAATTCCTTTTGAAAAGTTTAGATAGGTACTCACATTTAAGAAGTTCAATTAGTTATTTCTAAATCTAGTAATTTTTAGGAAATGATATATTTCATGTTATCTCCCATAATGTCTTGCTTTAATGCCATATTCTTTTAAATTTCATTAAAAGTTAATGTCAAATTATTTCTCCAGGATCTTCTGTGTAATTATGGCAATGCTGAGGAAATGGAGCTATATAAGAATATTAAGTATTTATTTACATCAGTAAATATTCTCTATTAGAAACAAAAAAGTAATATTTGCTAAAGTCAGAAAACACATAGTATTCATTTATTCTTTAAGACAAAAATGATTTTTATTTTTCTAAATATAATATTTATATCCAATTTATTCTGCTGGCACCCTCAACACACTATTATCTCATAGTATATTTTACAAATATTGCTGAAGTCTTGGGATCATTAAGAACAAATAATAAGGCCAGTATACTTCATATGTGTTACTTCATTTGGTCAAATCCTTATTATATGTATGAGTAAAATTATAGTTAATATTTTAATAAATGAGAGAATTACCTATATGTTAAGTAGTTGGTTAAAGTTTCAACTATAGCACGAAGTTTGTAGATATTGACTAAGTTATTTTTGGTTTTATTTTTTATTTGTAAATACCATATATCAAAATTCCCACTGATGAACAATTCAAAATCTATCACTTTTTTTCTTTTCTTCTATTCTTATTTATAAATGTGCTTTTACACAGTGAGAGTTAAATGCATACACACACACACACATTATATATATATATATATATATATATATATATATATATGGCAAGTCACAGAAGTACAATTTGAACATTAGTTATCAAATTTGTTCATTAGAAAATCCCTATCAAAGCACTATATGTATTGTAATTAAAGTAAATTTGCCTCATGAGTTTTACATCTTCTTCCTTGCTTTGTCTTTATTTATGTGGCATCTCATAGGCTAATAAAAATGTGGGTAAACACATATGGTGCTGACACCTGCTGGCAGAGATGGTCGGCAACAGTGATGTGGAGCACCTGGAGCAGTATTTAAGATTATTAATATTTCCAGCTAGGTGTAGTGGCACACACTTGTAATCCCAGCATTTGGGAGGCTGAGACAGGAGGATCCCGGTTCTTGGCCATCATCAGCTACTGAAGCTTGTTGCAACTTAGTGAGACCTTGTTTCAAAATAAAGAGTTAAAAATAGGGCTGAGGGTATAATTCAGAGATAGAATGCCCCTGGGTTACATCCACAATACTGCAAAAAAATTTGTTAATATTTCCATTTCTTCCAACATCGTGTGTAGAAGTGTGTCATATATTAGGTAAATTGCATTTCCAAATCACCACTCTCGATGAATTAAGTATTGTCAGCGCATCACTTAACCAAGCTGGGTCTAGATGTATTCTTCATCGCTTTTAAATCTAATGGTCAATTTGGTTGTGACAGTAGTCTTGTAGGTAGTCTTAATTATGATTTATAATAATTCAGAGATCATGTAGAAAACAATTTTGAGTAATTTAAGCAAGCCAAGAGCCAAATGGATTCAAACTAAGCCTAAAGTAGTATCAGGTTTTGACCTACCAGTAAAATCTAAAGAGTTCTGCATTTAACAGCGGGCCAAAGCTTAGCCATTCAAATATTTATAAACTATGAGAAAGGGGATTGAGTATTTATTTTGAAAAAAAAAACATAGAAAGGAGACACTAGCTGGGTTTTTGATTCCTTGAACAAATTAGTATCTCTCAGCTTCATAAGTTTGAAATGGAGATAATATGCTTATCTCATAGTACAATTTTGACATTAAATAGACTTTTGCAAATGTAAAACAAGATACTTTAGTTACTGTACATAAGAAAATATATAGTAAATCTATTATATAACAGTAGCAAATGAGAATTCACATTTAAGTTCATCATGGTAAAATTTTAATTAAAAGCTTATAATAATACAAATCTAAAATTAATAGTATAGTCAATTTAAAAGACCTAAATGTTTCAGAAATCTCACATGTGTTTAATTTCATATCTCAAGTCTGATTTAATACACTAGATGTTACCAAGACTATAGATTTGTAAATTATTCATGTATTTGAGATAAGTAAACATATAATAAACTTTTAAATTTTTCTGTCTTATTTTATTTCTTATTATAGTACCATATTGTATTACTCAGTTTGAATTTTATCAATGTAGTATATAACTAATTATAAATGACATATTAAGCTAGATTCTAAAATGACAGTGAACTCAGGTATTATGATGCCTCCTGCATGGTTCTTGTTGCTGAGAACTACTTTGGCTATTCTGGGTTTTGTTGTTGTTTCAAATGAATTTAAGGACTCATTTTTCTATGTCTGCAAGTAAGGACCTTTGTAATTTAACGAGTATTGCATTAAAACTGTAGATCACTTTTGTAACAATGGCCATTTTATTATTTATTCTGCCTATCTAAGCTGATGGAAGGTCTTTCCACCTTCTAAGGTCTTCTTCAATTTTTTTACTGTTTTATAATTTTTCTTGTAGAGATCTTTTATATCCTTAGTTAGGTTTATTCCTAGTTTTTTTTTTTTTTGGAGGGATATTCTGAGTGCAAAGCCATAGTAATAAAAACAACATGGTACTGGCACAAAATAGACACATACACCAACAGACCAGAATGGAAGACTCAGAAACAAATTTGTGCATTTACAATCATTTGATTTTTGACAAAGTAGCCAAAAATATACTCTGGAAAAAAGACAGTCTTTTCTGCTGTTGTTGGCAAAACTGATTAAGCATATGCAGAAAAATGGACGTAAACCCCCTTTTCTCAGCCTGCATATGAGTCAATTCAAGATGAATCAAAAACCGAAAAATTAGACCAGAGATTTTGCAGCTCCTTGAAGAGGACATAGGTCCAATACTTCAACAAAACGGCACAAGTAAATACTTTATCAACAAGACCCCAAAGGCACAAAAATTAAAAGAAGGATCAATATGTGGAATTGCATTAAACTGAAGAGCTTCTGTGAAGCAAAGGAAACTACCAAGAATCTCAACAGAGAGCAACAGAATGGAAGAAAATTTTTTCCAGTAGCTACTCTGAACTAATATCTAGAATATAGAGAAAATTCAAGAAACTCACTACTAAAAAAAATAAATAAACTAATAAAGTAAGCTAGACACTTCACAAAAGAAGAAATACAAATGGCAATTAAATGTATAAAAAAAGTTCAACATCATAAGCAATCAGAAAGATGCAAATCAAAACTCTGATTTATTACTCTGAGATTTTACCTAACCACAGTTAAAATCACAATCATTAAAAACACAAACAATGCCGGGCGTGGTGGCGCACGCTTGTAATCCCCCTTGGGAGGCAGAGACAGGAGGATCGCGCAGGTTCGAAGCCAGTCACGCCGCTGGCTTAGGAGACCCTGTTTCCAAATAAAAATGTAAAAATAGATCTGGGAGTGTAGCCCGGAGGTAGAAGGGCTTCCAGGAACCCCAGTACCAAAAAAAAAAAAAAAAAACCACAAACAACATATTTTGGTAAGAGTGTGGAGAGGTGGGAACTCTAACATATTTTTGGTGAGATTGCAAATTAGTGCAACCACTTTGGAAAACAGTATGGAGAATCCTCAAAAGAATGAGAACAAAACTTCCATATAATCCAGCAATACCACTACTGAGTATCTAGCCAAAAGAATAGAAACCAAACTACCAAACTAATACATGCACTTCTATGTTCATAGTTACACAATTCACAATTGCCAAACTATGGAACCAGCCAAGATGTCCATGGACATATAAATGGATTATAAAACTATGTGATATGTACACAGTGGAATTTTACTCAACAATAAAGAACAAAATTATGATATTTGCAGGAAAAATGGATGGAACTGGAGAACATTATGCTAAGTGAAATTAGTCAGTGACAAAAAGTAAAAAATTGGATGCCCTCCCTGATATGCAGAAGCTAGGGAGAAAATGGGTCATAGGAGAAACTCTAGATGAAGAAGGAGAAACCTTAGATGAGTAAAGAAGGTGACCTAACTGAGGGGGAAGACGGAAATTCCCTAATGTACATGATGTACATTCACAAACATATCAAAGTCAATCATGAAGCCAAATATGAGAAGAAGGAAGGGAAGGGAATGGTTTGAAAATTGGGGAAGGACTAAATGAGTGATGTGTACATGTGTGCCTCTACCATCCTATGCCTCATTAAGATGCATGATTTCTATGCCCCAATAACAAAAAATAAAATGACAGTGAGAGAAAAAATTAGAGAATTTGTATCCACTAGCCTCCACCTGGTTATGGGAATGATAGACATTCCAAATGAAATAAAAGGGATAAAAGAACTTGAGTTGAAACACTGAGAACAATAAGAATGTAGAAATAACCCAATCAAAATCTTCTGTAGAAAATTTATATAATATGCAGCCTTATTTAAACTCAAGTCCTAGTGGTAAAACTCTGGGCAAGATATCCATCTGAGTCCAGGAGTTTTAGCACAGGAAGAAAATAGGCTATCGTACTTGGACTTGGTCAGTATGTGATAACACAGAACATAAATAATTAGCTATAAAAATCTCAACAAGTAAGCTAAGAAGTATAGGTCACTAAAAGAGAAAGTAATATTAGGAGACAAAATTCAAGTAGGATATGCAGGCAGGCCTGATTAAAAACTGTATCAGAGATAAATATGAGACTCTGAAACAACACGGTAGACACTCAAAAGATGATCTGAAGAAATATTTTCTAAAAAGTTGAATGATTCTTTGTTAAAAAAAATGAAAAATTAGGGCACAAAACTAATTCATTCTTCATCCAGTCAACAAGTACTAAAACTTCTATATATCTGAATATGAAGAATTAAGGATGAATATGAAACATCTTGCCACTATCAAATTCATTCCTCAAATACTTATTGAAAAGATCTAGTCCAGGAGCTGTGGTGAGAACAGCTAGAATAATAGATTGAATATTCAATTTTTGTGGAGTTTATACCCTCATGACTGAAAATATATAAATAAATAGAAATAATTGTTAAAAAGTAAGAGTATATATGAAATGCAATACATTTAACAGTTTTGGAAAAATTAAATGGAAGCATTTGAGGGGCATTACTCATGAACCCAAAACTGTAGTGTGTAAATAATATAACTCCCAGATATATTTATTGGATGGTCTAATAAATTCATAGATTATGAAATAGTGTACAGGTGGGGTGAAGTTGAAAAAGGCCATAAATACAAGGCATTATCTACAGATATTCTAGGAAAAAAATCATAAATATGATGATCAGCCAGGTGTGGTGGTGCATGCTTGTAATCCCAGCATTCGGGAGGCTGAGACCAGAGGATCGTAGTTCACAGACAGCCTCAGCTACTTAGTGAGGCACTCTGCAACTCAGTGAGACCAGGTTTCAAAATAAAAAAATAAAAATAGGGCAGGGGGTGTAGCTTGGAGGTTGAATGCCCCTGGGTTCCATCCCCAAAACCCATAAAAAATAATAAATAAATAAATATATATGATGATCAAGAATCCAAGATTTTCTGAAAGGGTTTGATTCAAAATAGCCTGTCCTGTGGTCTGAAGAAATACACTTTTCTTTGCTAGATATATAATGATATTTGTTTTAGAAATGTGTACATTTTAAGAATGAGAGAAAAGAAATGAAGTTTGATACCAAGGCAACTGGCTTCTGAGACCAGATTCTATTATTTTCTTCCAACTCAGAACCCATTTAGTCTCAGAAAGAAGACAGGTAGGAATGTGAGCCTTCAGATAAAGTTAAGAAGAAATAACTTGAGGCCACGAAAGTCAGAATTTAGGAGGGCAAGCTCAGAGAAGGCACATCTCATTGCTAGTTTTCCAGCTAGCTAACTTCTCTCTTTCTTTCTTTCTTTCTTTCTTTCTTTCTTTCTTTCTTTCTTTCTTTCTTTCTTTCTTTCTTTCTTTCTTTCATTATGATCACACCTTAAACACTTTTTGTTAAATCACTAGTTGGCTTTTTGGGAATTTAGGCAATTTAACTACTGAAAAAGTGATTTTTTCCATTCTTTCCATCCAAACCATAAAATAATGGCTTGGAATAATGTGCTTAGTACCATAAACAATATCGATCAAAAAGGGCCCAAGGCTCTACCCAGAATCCTCAACAATTTCTTGCACCATTTGTTCATAGCTTAATTAGATTAGTAAGCAAATTATTGCCGATTACATAGTTTCTGACGAAAATAATCATAGTCATAAAAGCAGAGACTATCTTGGGATGAGATTTTTTTGTAGTAGATGGTTTATATTCTCCTGCAACTTACTCCTACAATATTTGCAGAATTAAGAAGCTACACATTAAGCTGCATCACAGGAATGAATACAATATCATTTCCTGTTTCTTCTCACATTTAATTTATTTTTAAGTTTACAGTAGAAATTACTCGGTACAGAAATTAATGTTTTTTGCCTGAGTCAGTGATAGATGGTGATAGGGAGGAGAATCCTAAAAATCATTTGATTATAACTTGGGAGGGTCTTAACTTCATGAAGTGAGGCTGACTAACCATAGCACTGTTTCCCCACAGTTGTAATTCAGAAAAAAAAATGTTATTACAGTGAACACGCATTCTGGCTTATATTAATGTGTCAAAACATGGCCTTTTAGCATATTTAAATATACTTATATTTAAATTTAAATCTATATATTTAAATTTATATGTAAATTTAAATTTATATGTAAATTTAAATATACTTATATTTGCAGGAATCACACATCTTAATAATATTCAGAGTGATAGAGATATTCAGCACAAGAAATTGATATTTTTAGAAATTAGAAGATTGGGTTGATCAAATCTAATTCCACTTTTTCTACTTTTCAACATGTTACACTGATATATATATATATATATATATATATATGTGTGTGTGTGTGTGTGTGTGTGTGTGTGTGTGTGTATGTGTGTGTGTATATATATATATATACACACACACATATATATAAATAGTTGTCAATAAAAACAACAAGCAACAAGATCAGATCACATGCCAAACTTGAAAAAATATATTTAAAACTTTCATCTAAGTATGGCTTTTATTTAATCTCAGGCCAAGTCAGCAATTAGAATTCTAGATAGAAATACTGTTTTTAAAACTCTCCATATTGTTCAATAGGAAACACTAGAATATAAGTTTTTCTAATCAATTAATTAATATCAATTTTATTAAAAAATCCTAAAAATCATCCATTAGTGATGCATTCTCTTCAGATAACTGCCTCCTAAAGCTGATGTCAATTATTCCTGCCTTTGCAACTAAGATAAAATAAAATTCTAAAACTAGTTCAAGGCCATAGTTTCTCTTGTGTTTCAGTTTGGGTAATTTATCTTGCTATTCACAAATTCTTCCTTTGTCTGCATGGTATTGAGGTAGGACACCATTCAGGGCCTTAGAAATATTGTCAGGAGTTTAGACCTAAGATGGGAAAGAGTAAGAGTTCTCCAACCCCTTCCCTTAGTTGCTCACAAGCAAGTGAGCAGATACTTCTGAAAAATAAGGGAGCTATTCCTTAGGTAACCCAGTCATGATCCAGGAGCTCTTCCTAATGTAAACAAAAGAGAGCCAATTAAAAGACCTGAATGAGCTCAAGGATGGTATGTAATGTAAGTGCCTTGCTAGGTATAATAAATGTCAAACTTACTCCTCCCCTCTCCAAAACGAGAGAGCAACGGTATAAAAATCATGTGAGCCCTTTGTGCGAGGCTCATTTCCATGAGTTTGTCAACTGAGCCATTTGCCAGTAAATAAATAAAGAAACCTGTCTCTGATTTTGGCCTCTGGAAATCCTGTCTTGGGAATCAGGGGGAAACTGAAGACGGGGAGACTGAGTCTCCTGTAACAGTATCTACAGATGAGCCCGTGAAGACATCACTGTAGATGTTTGGTTCAATTCTAGTACTTCCACTTGATTCTTCCTGGTACTTTCTAACTTACTTTTAAAGTTACACATTTGATCTTGAATGCTAATTACCTTTTTCAATAAAACCTTTAACTAGCAGGGCGTGGTGGCGCACGCTTGTAATCCCCGCACTTGGAGGTGAGACAGGAGGATCGTGCTTGTTCGGAGCCAGCCTCACTGGTTTAAGAGACCCTGTTTCCAAATAAAAAGTATAAAATAGGTCTGGGAGTGTAGCCCAAAGGTAGAAGAGCTTCGAGGAACCCCAGTACCACCACCAAAAAACAAAACAAAACAAAAAACCTTTAACTATTGACCATCGTTTTATTTGTTTGGGTTTTTTTTTGTTGTTGTTGTTCTGTTCAGTTCCTTTAGGATGTTTTGTTTTGTTTTGTACTGGGGATTGAACCCAGGGGCATTACATTTTTTAATTACAACACCCAGCCTTATTTTATTTATTTATTTATTTATTTATTTATTTATTATTTATTTATTTATTTTTATTTTGAAACAGAATCTCACTAAGTTGCTGAGACTTACCTCCAACCTGACATCTTTCTGTCTTGGCCTTCCTCTAATTGCTGATAATGTTGAATATTTCTTCATACATTTATTGGCCATATGTACTTTTTAAAGGTGTCTATTCAGTTCAATTTTCCATTTTTTGATTGGGTTATTTTTTCTACTGTTAATTTTATTCACAATAGCCTAAAAAAAGAAAGTACTTAGGAATAAACTTAACAAGGAGGTAAAAGTCCTCTACAGTGAAATTATAAAACACTAAAGAAAGTTATTAAATATCTTAAAATATGAAAAGACTTTTCATGTTCTTTAATAGTCAAAATAAATATTATAAAAATATTCATTCTATCAAAAGTGATCTACAGATTCAATGAAATCCCTCTTAAAATAACAATGTCATTCTTCACAGGTCTAGAAAAATCAATCCTAAAGCTCATATGGAAAAACAAAAGAACCATAATAGGTAAACTAATTCTTAGTGATATGAACCATAATGGAGGCATCACATATCTGATTTCAAATTATACTACAGAGCTATAGCAATAAAAACAGTATGGTACTAGCACATAAACAGAAGATACCTTGACCTATGAAATAGAAAAAAAAAAACCACAGAAACAAAACCTCTTATCTAGTTGATTTTTGACAATTGTACTAAACAGCATACATTGAAGAAAAGACAGCCTTTTTACATAATTATGTTGGGGGAACTAGTGTTATTTATTTATAAATGATTGGAATTACACTCCAGTATCTCACTCTGTGCAAGAATAAACTCAAGATGGATCAAAGACCTAGAAATTAGAGCACAGACTTGCAATTACTAGAAGAAGGCAATTCTATCTATTCTTTCTCTTATTTTTGAGCTAGCAGGTTTTTCTTTTCCCCCTGTATGGTACTGGGAGTTGAAGATAGGGGCATTTTACATCTAAACTACAGAAGATTGCATCAAATTAAAATCTTTTTTCACAGCTGAGGGAAAAAAAAGAGCATAGAGAGAGAACATGGATGGAAGAAAAACCTTTGATAGGTACTCTTCAGAGAGATTATTAATTCTAGAATACAAAACAACTCAAAAAATACCAAAAGAACAAGCCAATCAATCAATGAGCAATTTAACTAAACATTTATCAAAAGAAAAAACAAAAACAACAAATATATGAAAAACTGTTCAACATCTTTAGCAATCATGGAAGTGCAAATCAAATCTATATTCAGATTTCATCTCACCCCATTAAAAATGGATATTGTCAAGAATGAAAACAATAACTAAAACAAGAATACTTATACACTGTTAATAGATGACCCAGCTATACCATTGTGTGTGTGTGTGTGTGTGTGTGTGTGTGTGTGTGTGTGTGAGAGAGAGAGAGAGAGAGAGAGAGAGAGAGAGAGAGAGAGAGAGAGAGAGAAGAGAGAGAGAGAGAGACTCAGGATTGATGGTAGTGGCAGCCTTTTTTATTTTGCTTTATTTTTTTTTCTTTTTTTTTAATTTATTTTTTATTGGTGCAATGTATTCATACATCATAGTGGTATAAAGAAAATACTTTTGTAGACATACATGCACATCTCGCCCAGTTAGCCCCTACCACGATCCCCACCCCATTCCCTCCCCATCCCTCCTTCCCACGCTTGGCTTACTGGTTGACATCTAGTATTATAGCAATTTATACAGTATTAACATTGATAATCTCACATAACAGTTTCATTTGTCTGGTACCAAACTTTTGATGACTTAAATATAACATTTCAATATTTCTTTTTGCTTTCTTTCTTACCAGAGAATATTTTTTTCTTTTTTTTTTTTTAGGTGAAACTATCATACATTTATTTCTTTATTTTTCAGAAAAAATCTATCCTTATATGGAGTATGGACTCTAGATACCCAAAACAGTCTCAAAGGAGAACAAAGCTAGATAATGTATATTTTCTGATTTCAAACCATATAAGGCTACAATAATTGAAACAGTGTAGTACTGTTCTAAAGGCAGATATATAAACCATTGGAGCTAAATAAAAGCCTAGAGATAAATTCTTCCATACATTGTCAAGTTATTTTTGACAAGGTTTCCATGAACTTTTGGTGGAGGAAATACTAGTCTTTTAACTAAATATTGTTGAAAAATAATAATAAATGAAAAAGAATAAAATTGGACCCTTACCTAACACATATACAAATATTAACTCAAAATAGATAAAAGACCTAAATATAGATCTTAATACTATAAGCTTTTAGAAGAAAATCTGGGTCATAAAACCTCACAACATTGAAATTGGAAGTGAATTCTTGGATATGATTTCAATGGCACAGGCAACAAAAGAGTAAATAAACTTCCTAAAAAATAAAAAAAAAATATTGTATATCCAAAGACAATGTAAACAGAGTTAAAAGTTACTGATCCTCTTCCAAGAGTTCCTCCTATGATCCATTTCTCCCTAACTCTCACATATTAGGGAAAGCATCTGATTTCTTATTTTTTGTGCCTGACTAATCTCACTTAGCATAATGTCCTCCAGTTCCATCCATTTCCCTGAAAATGATGTAATTGAGTTTTTTTTGATGGCTGAGTAAAATTCCATTGTGTACATATCCCACAGTTTTGTAATCCATTCATCTGTTGATGGACATCTTGGCTGGTTCCATAGTTTGGCTATGGTGAATTGTGCAGCTATGAACATAGATACACATGCATTAGTTTGGTAGTTTGGTTTCTTTTCTTTTGAACAGTGGTATTGCTGGATCAAATGGAAGATTTGTTCCCATTCTTCTGAGGATTCTCCATACTGTTTTCCAAAGTGGTTGCACTAATTTGCAATCCCACCAACAATGTCTTAGAGTTCCCACTTCTCCACATCCTCGCCAGCATCTGTTGTTGTTTGTGTTTTGGATGATGGCCATTCTAGTTGGAGTTAGGTGAAATCTCAGGGTAGTTTTGATTTGCCTCTCTCTGATTGCCAGTGATGTTGAGCATTTTTTCATGCATTTATTGGCCATTTGAATTTCTTCTTTTGTGAAGTGTCTATTTAGTTCATTTGCCCATTTTGTTATTGGATGCTTTGTTTTCTTAGTGTTGAGTTTCTTGAGTTCTCTGTATATTCTAGATATAAGTCCTCTATCAGTGGTGTAGGTGGCAAAAATCTTCTCCCATTCTGTTGGCTCTCAATTGAGGTTCTTGATAGTTTCCTTTGCTGAACAGAAGCTCTTCAGTTTCATGCAATCCCATGTATTGATTCTCCTTTTAATTTGTTGTGCCTTTGGGGTCTTGTTGAGGAAATTTTTGTCTGTGCCTATGTGTTGTAGTGTTGAACCTATGCCCTCTTCAAGGAGCTTCAAGGTCTCTGGTTTAATTTCCAAGTCTTTGATCCATCGTGAGTTGACTTTTGTACAGGGTGAAAAAGTGGGATTGACATCCAATTTTCTGCATATGGTTAACCAGTTTTGCCAACACCATTTGTTGAAGAGGCTATCTTTTTTTTCCAGTGTATGTTTTTGGCCCCTTTGTCAAAAATCAATTGGCTGAAAATGTGTGGACTTGTTTCTGGGTCTTCTATTCTGCTCCATTGGTCTATATATCTGTTCTTTTGCCAGTACCATGCTGTTTTTATTACAATGGCTTTGTAGTATAGTTTAAAGTCAGGTATTGTGATTCCTCCTGCGTGGTTTTTGTTGCTGAGAACTACCTTGGCTATTCTGGGCTTTTTGTTATTCCAGATAAATTTAAGGACTGATTTTTCTATGTCTGTGAGGAATGATCTTGGTAGTTTAATGGGCATTGCATTAAATCTGTAGATCACTTTTGGGAGGATGGCCATTTTAATGATATTAATTCTGCCAATCCATGAACATGGAAGGTCTTTCCATCTTCTAAGATCTTCTTCGATTTCTTTTTTCAGTGTTTTATAATTTTCTTTGTAGAGATCTTTTACTTCCTTGGTCAAGTTTATTCCTAGGTATTTTATTTTTTTGTGGGAGATCCTGAGTGGAAGTGTTTTCTGAATTTCTTTTTCAGTGGATTTATGGTTGGTGTACAGGAAAGCTTCTGATTTTTTAAGATTGATTTTGTATCCAGATACCTTGCTGAATTTGTTGATCAGTTCTATAAGCCTTTTGGTTGAGTTTGTTGGGTTTTCTAAATATAGTATCATGTCATCTGCAAATAGTGAAAGCTTAAGTTCTTCTTTTCCTATTTGTACTCCTTTGATTTCCTTTTCTTGCCTTATTGCTCTGGCTAGAGTCTCTAGTACTATATTGAAGAGAAGTGGTGATAGTGGACATCCTTGTCTCGTTCCAGTTTTTAGGGGAAATTCTTGAAGTTTTTCCCCATTTAATATGATGTTGGCAGTGGGCTTATTGTAGATTGCCTTAATAATGTTGAGATATGTTCCTTCTATTCCAATTCTCTGCAGTGTTTTTATCATAAATGGATGTTGAATTTTATCAAATGCTTTTTCAGCATCTATTGAGATGATCATGTGGTTTTTGTCTTTGATTCTGTTTATATGATGAATTACATGGATTGTTTTTCGTATATTGAACCAGCCTTGCATCCCTGGGATGAACCCTACCTGGTCATGGTGAATGATTTTCTTGATGTGGTTTTGAATGCGTGTTGCTAGTATTTTGTTTAATAGTTTTGCATCCAAGTTCATCAGAGATATAGGCCTGTAGTTTTCCTTCCTTGAACTGTCTTTATTCGGTTTGGGTATTAGTGTGATGTTGGCTTCATAGAATGTATTTGGGAGAGTCCCGGTTTTTTCTATTTCCCGAAATAGTTTGAGTAGTATTGGGATTAGTTCTCCTATAAAGGTTTTATAGAATTCACTTGGGAAACCATCTGGTCCTGGGCTTTCCTTTGATGGTAAGCTCTTTATTGCTATTTCAATCTCTTTGATTGTTATTGGTTGGTTTAAGTGTTCTATATCTTCTTGACTCAGTTTAGGAAGGTTGTATTTATCTAGGAAGTTGTCGATTTCCTCCAGATTTTCCATTTTGTTGGAGTATAGTTTTTCAAAGTAGTTTCTGATAATACTCTGGATTTCTACGCTGTCAGTAGTAATGTCTCCTTTTTCATCCCTTATCTTCATAATTTGGGTTGATTCTCTCTTTTTTTTAGTTAGGTTGGCTAGTGGTTTATCAATCTTGTTAATTTTTTCAAGAAACCAGCTTTTGGTTTTGTTGATTTTCTGTATTGTTTTTTTATTCTCTATTTTGTTAATTTCTGCTCTAATTTTAATAATTTCCCGTCTTCTGCTGGCTTTGGGGTTCAATTGTTCCTGCTTTTCAAGGGCTTTGAGGTGTGTCATAAGGCTATTTATTTGAAGATTTTCTGTTTTTCTTATGTGAGCACTCAGTGCTATAAATTTTCCTCTTAATACTGCCTTCAAAGTGTCCCAGAGGTTTTGATATGTTGCTTCTTTATTTTCATTTGTTTCTAGAAATTTCTTCATTTCACCTCTTACATCTTCTATGACCCATTCTTCATTCAGAAGTGTGGTGTTCAGTCTCCACATGTTTATGTTGTTTCTCTGGGTCTTCGTATAGTTGATTTCTAGTTTCATTCCATTATGGTCTGAAATGACACAGGGAAGTATGTAACATTTTTTAAATTTGCTAGTGCTCATTTTGTGTCCCAGGATGTGATCTATTTTGGAGAAGGTTCCGTGAGCAGCTGAGAAAAATGTAAACTCTGCTGTAGTTGGGTGAAATATTCTATATGTGTCCAAAAGGTCCATTTGGTTAATGGTGTTCTTTATTTCTGAGACATCTTTACTGACCCTTTGTCTGGAAGATCGGTCTAGTATTGTGAGAGGTGTGTTGAAGTCTCCCAGTATTATTGTGTTGGGATTTATGTGTGGCTTCATGTCACAAAGAGTTTGATTTATGAAAGTAGCTGCCCCTATGTTTGGGGCATAGATGTTGATTATTGTTATTTCCTCTTGCTGGACTATTCCTTTTACCAGTAAAATGTGACCTTCTTTGTCTCTTCTAATAAGTTTGGGTTTGAGGTCTAACTTGTCTGATATCATAGTTGCTACTCCTGCTTGTCTTCGAGTACCATTAGCATGGATTACCTTGCTCCAGCCCTTTACCTTGAGTTTGTTCATATCTTTACTTGTGAGGTGTGTTTCTTGTAAGCAGCAGATGGATGGATTCTGGCTTTTAATCCATTTTGCCACTTTATGTCTTTTTATTGGGGAGTTGAGGCCGTTTACATTCAGTGTGATTATAGAGAGATAATTTTTAATTCCCAACATGTTAAGATCTTATTTCTGTTTGAGATACTGTTTATTCTTCTTTGCTTAGTTGTCTGCTGGATGGGAATTCTTGTTTCTTTGGTTCTGGCGTGAATTACCCATTTCCTCTTTGCAGTTAATCTCCTTGAGTATTTTCTCTAGCGCTGGTTTTGAAGACATAAATTCCTTCAGTTGCTGTTTGTCATGGAAGCTTTTTATTTCCCCATCTAATTTGATGGATAGTTTTGCTGGGTAGGAAATTTTTGGCTGGAAGTTGTTTTCTTTCAGAGTTTGGAATATGTTACTCCAAGCCCTTCTGGCTTTCATAACTTGGTTTGGGAAGTCTGGAGTGATTCTAATTGGTTTGCTTCTGTATGTCACATGGCCTTTTGTTTTTGTTGCCTTTAAGATTCTCTCCTTGGCTTCCACATTAGTCATTTTGACAATTATGTGGCATGGGGATCCTCTTCTCTGATCCTGTCTAAAGGGAGTTCTATAAGTTTCCTGGACCTGTGTATCGACCTCTTGCTCTATGTTTGGAAAATTTTCTGCTATTACTTCCTTGAAGAGATTGTTGATCCCTTTGGTTTCACCTTCTTTTCCCTCCTCTATTCCAATTATTCTTAGGTTAGCTCTCTTGAAATGGGCCCATATTTCTTCGATGTCAGATTCCTGCTGTCGTGTTTTTTTTTCTAAATTAGAAACTATGCGTTCATTTTTAGAATGATCATCTTCAAGAAGCGAGATTCTATTCTCCATGTGGTCTAATCTGTTGTTTATACTTTGAATTGAGGCCTTTACTTCATTAATTGCATCCTTTATCTCTTTTTGACTCTCTCTAAATTCTTTTCGAAAGTCCTCTTTTATTTCTAAAGTTATTTTCCTAATTTGATCTTCTAGAGATCTTTGGGTTTCTGTGTTATCAGATTCTGATGTTGTGGTGTTGTTGACATTCACTGCTCCATTGTTATTTCTCTTTCCCATGATTTTGGAAGTTTGTGCCTTCTCTGGGTTCTTCCCTGAGTCACTACGAGTTCACTTAAGATGCTCTGGATCTCTAGTCTATGGTATCTCAGTCACCACTACTCCTTTACTGTGTTGTATCACAAAGTCTCAGACCCAGGGAGTCAATCAATCTGCTTAGACCGTGAGGGGTGCCAAGTTGGGCGTTCTCCAGTGGGGAGTTGTGACTATGGTATGATATCTCTGCCACTGCCACTCCCCCACTGGGCTGCACTGCTAAAATCTCCGACCCAGGGAGACTATCTGCGCAAGTCCCTGGGAGTGCAGTACTGGAATTTCTCCCCTAGGGGCCGCAATTTGACTCACGGTTGTTGAGTGCGCTGATGGAGCTGTAGTGAACTCGGTGGATTCGCTGCTGCCGCCACTGGCAATATGGCACCACTGCCACGCCTTCGGCCTTGATGCGGCGTATTTCTTCTCTGGTTTTGAACTCTGCTCTGAGTCCTTGCCAGTTGTGCTGCGCCCAGCCCTTGGGAGCTTTAGATGTTCCCTGCACCAACAAAACTGCTGACTGCCACCCGGCTGTTCAGCACCTGCTTATCGTCCCCCAAGACTCCGACCCGCAGGGGCTTAGAGAACGACACAGACACCTTTTCAGCTGAAATATGAATTCTTCTTTAATGGATCCTTAACATGTCTCTTAATATGTCTCTTCTAATATGTCTGACAATGCATACACAATATATATCAGCATCATAATCCCTCCTTCTATTTCCTACCAACCCCAAGCTTTCACAGTTAGGGCATGCACACTTCTGACTTTCTCATAGGCAGGCTGGTGGTAAGCGTCACTGATCATTCTGCAGGCACTTAGCATGGCACACTGCGCATGCTCAAGGAGACGTCCATCTTGTGAGTCTCATGACTTGGCTGCAAGCCTAGGCGCCATCTTGAATCCACGCTGGCAACAAGCCTGGGTGCCATCTCGGTCCAGCCGAGTGGGCCCCGACATCTCCCCCTTTTTGTTTTATTAAAATAAGGCTCGGGATCGTGCCTGTCTTAGGTCGTCGACCCTCAAGGACCAGTCTTACCCGTCATTAGGAGAACAATAGCATGATTGTTTCCCTGTCTTAGGTTGAAAGGTCCCGGGGAAGATCTTACCCGTCACTGACTACCGATCCAGCATACTGAGCCATACGTGGGGAGATGAGCCAGCTTCAAGGGCTGCCATAGCTTGCACCAATATGCGTTGTTGTTGCAGTGTGCGTTGTCGAGTTCGCCTGATATATCCAACCAGGAAACAGCATGCTACCACCAGCAAGAATGCCCAGAATGCCATACCACCCCAATCTTTTAAGAAACCCAAAGTTCCATGTATCAAGTCCATCCATTGTTGTACTGTGGCGACTTCTACACGGGTAGAATTAATTGCAGTGATGGACGCTCGGAGCTCAATCATGGTGTGTTCAAATTCACGGCTCCAATTCCCTAGAAGCATCTTGCTTAATTGCCGAGACAAATTACCTGCATGGGAGAAATTCTGATACTGCACATACGTTATACATAATCCAGACAATTTATGAATACATGGTACCATGGCCATTTGCCCTAGAATGTCAACCTGTTCTTGTAACAGGTCTACTCTTTGATTTACCATTAATATGCCAGCTTTAAGTTGTCCATTTATTTGAGCTTGCTGAGCCATGGCAGTAGCCGCATGTGAGGATAGGGCATTCATAGTGGCTGCAGTATTTATAGATGTTGCCAAAGCGGCAGTAGCTGCAACTGCCGCGGTCACAGAGGCCACAATTACAGCAATAAGAGCAGAAATTCCAAAATCTCTCTTTTCTCGGTTCAGCAAAACTGGAAGGGAATTTACATCCACTCTTACTGGCCAAGGGACTGCTATAGGCAGTCGCATTACTACTGCCCAAGGGTGCATAGAAGCATTCCAGCAGAAAGTTAGAAAACAGGTATCAATAAAACAACCTAGACTATCATTAATCAAGGAACTATTAGAAACAAGCCAAAAAAATGGAGTAGTTACACAAACAGGAGTGGGTCCAAACGGGAGTTGTGGTCCCATTGAACAACTTACTTTGACGCTATTTTCAAAAGTATTGGAAAAATTCTGAGAATAGCTGCAATTTTTTACAGTTCCCCCTAAAATCATAGACATAGCTGTTATATCAGTACAGCCTCCTGCTATCCCACAGAGAAGCCAAATATTAAAAGGATTGGGTGGCTTATACTGTATAGGATTTTGATATGTATAATTATATCCTGCCCAAGTATGATTGCGCATAGTAGATATGCCTGGAGAAAAACTTAAATCATAGCCTGAAGAGGCCCAGACTACCTTAGAGTCTTGGCAATCAGTCCATTTAAATGGCCAGCTACGTGGGCTATAACATTTTGGAGCCCACCGCGGCTGCAAAGGAGCTGTTTTATTTTCAGGATGTTCATATTTAGAAAATGCTAAAGGAGCATATCCTTCCAAGACAGTAACATTTCCTATGGGACTGGAATCATTAAATGGCTGAAATTTTCCCATAGTTTGATTATATAACTGCACACATGGATTAGTACTATCATAGGTATCATTCAAAATTTTATTAGCATAAAAACATAAACTACCACTTAAAGTTATATTGAAGAATGCATAAGGCCTAATTTCTTCATTAAAGGGAATCCAGGGCAAATTTAAGGAACTATTGGTCGTAAAGAACCGAGGAAAAATGGTGGCAGTGGTGGACACAGGCAAAGGAAGAGGGAAAGCAGAAATAATTCCCCAAAGATCTTTTTCACCCATTCCAATGTTGAACATTACCAACAGAGTTAGCCATATCCATTTGTTGCTTGGCATCTTCCATTGGTTCCTGTACATGGCACACCAATCTTTCAGGAACCCAAATTGGCGAGTCTTTGTCCTGTGGGAAAACACACACTGACCCTCGAGCCCACGTTAGCACTGGATCTGGACCATTCCATGCTCCTGTAAGAATATCTTTCCACATTGCTTGCCCTGCATAGCGCTCATGAGGCCTGTAATGTCTTTCCGCTGCTGTTCATCCATTGGCGTCCAACGTTAAAAAATTTAGAATAAATAATATAAGATTTAGTTTATCTTTTGGTGTGCTCCATTGAGACCCTATTCCCCCTTTTTGTTTTATTAAAGCAGATTTAATAGTGGCATGGGCTCGTTCTACTATGCCTTGGCCCTGTGGATTATATGGTAATCCATGATTTAATTGTATAGCCATTTGGGTACAAAAATGAGAAAATCTTTGAGAAACATAAGCAGGTCCATTATCAGTTTTAATTTGGTGAGGGATGCCCCAGGCAGCAAAAGCTTGCAGACAATGGGAAATTATATGTTGAGCCTTTTCTCCAGTATGAGCAGAGGCAAAGATGATTCCAGAACATGTATCCACGGAAACATGTACATATTTAAGAGAGCCAAATTCAAGAACATGCGTGACATCCATTTGCCATAGGTGAAGAGGTCGCAGACCTCGAGGATTTACTCCTGTAGTAGGCTGTGGCAATAATGTCAAACAATTTTTGCATTGCAATACAATGCGTCGAGCTTGTTCTTTAGTGAGTTTAAATTTTAGTCTCAGCGTTTGGGAATTTACATGAAATTTATTGTGAAATTCTTGAGCCTGTAAAACTTTGTCTTCATTTGAAAAAATAAGTACAGTTCGAGTATGAAAATCTGCAATAGCATTGCCTTCAGCAAGCGGTCCAGGAAGTCCTGAATGAGCTCGTATGTGGGTTGCATAGAAGGAACATTTTCGGTTCCAAATATATTGTTGTAACTTAGCCAATAATAGAAGAATAGTAGATTGTCCCTTAATATGTCCTACACATTCAAGGCTATTAAGTGCTTGTACCACATATAAGCTATCCGAAATTAAATTGAATGGAGTGGAATCATAGAGCAGAAATACTTGAATCACTGTCAAAATCTCTATTGCCTGTGCTGATGAATGGGGAAAAAGAAAAGTTTGTGGATCTGAGCCTTCTTTGAATATCACGCCCATACCTCCTTTGGATCCATCTGTAAAAATATTTGGCGCTCCAGCAATCGGTGCAGATCGAGTGATTTTTGGAAAAATAATAGGATGAGCCAAAACAAATCTGAGCCATGGATGTTGTGGATAATGATTATCAAATTGTCCTGTAGCCATCACATGAACAATGGCCCAATCAGAATTGGTGGCAGCTAGAGTGGCAAGCTGTTCTTTAGTATATGGAGTGATGATAAGATCAGGCTGCATCCCAAATGCAGTCAAAGTTGCCTTTAATGCCTTAATAATTATTTGTGCAACACAGGCTGGATACCATGGCAATACATTTTTAGGAGAATGAGGGAGGTGTATCCACATTATGGGACCCTCTTGCCACAACACTCCAGTGGGTGTGAGATCTGTGGTAAGAATGCATAACAGCAATTTTTTCTGATAATCTATACGATCTACTTGTGCTTCAGATAATCTTTCCTCTACAAGTTGAATACATGCTCGTGCCTCAGGTGTTAAAGATCGTGAAGAAAATAAATCTGAATCCCCTTTTAGCAAATCAAACAAAGGTTTAAGATCAGCATTACTAAGCCTGCAATATGGTCGAATCCAATTTATATCCCCTAAAAGTTTTTGAAAATCATTTAAAGTTTGTAAATTGTCCACCCTCAAGCTAACCTTAAGAGGATGAATAATAGTATCTTCTAATTTGGTGCCAAGATATTGTTTAACATTTCTTTGTTGTATTTTTTCTGGAGCTATAATTAAATTCCATTGCTTAAGACATGATATAGTTTTATAAGCATATCATCCAAAATTTTTGGGGTTTTAGCACATAATAAAATATCATCCATATAATGATAAATCATGGAAGAGGCAAATTCTCTCCTAATAGATTGTAGAGCTTTCCAGTGACAGGGTAAATGAAGCCTGCACTCCATATGTGGACACAGCTTCTTTTAATCTTTGAACAACCTTCCAATCTAATGGCTCATGATACCTTTGCTGATTCTGGTCAAGAAACACAGGAAATGCTCCTGGCGTAGGCAAAATCTATGTCCACGGACTAGCCTCAGATGTCTTCCGCCTATCAGACTTTCCTTTCTCAGTAAGATATGGTGGCGGACTAGGAGAGGGAGGGGGAGGAGCAGAAGGTTCAAGATGTTTCTTTTTACTGTGACAAGACATTTGGAACCTGCGCCAAGATTCTAACAAGGCTTCTTCCTCCTTATCTCTCTCTGGTGGAACAGGCCATGCCTCTTGTTCCTCGGAGGAATCGGGGGAGTCGCTTTCAGAGGATTCCTCGTCCCTGTGAGAATCTGCCTGCTGACCTTGCTCTGAAATTTCTTCTTTTGCTTCCTCTAAAGCATTATAGCCTTCAGCCAGAACTTGACTATACCTTCCTGTTTTATCCGCCAGGCATGCTTTAATTAAACTCCAAATAGCCAATGTCCCAGGTGGGAGAGCCCCTTCTGCATCGGCCTTAAGAAGATCCTGACCGAGGCGCTTCCATTGAGAAATATTCACATATCCTTCCTCCAGGAACCATGGGGCTACTGCTTTAATTGTGCTAAGAAAATTTTCTAAAGTGGCTGCTTTCACTTTCACTCCTCCCTTAGACAGAATGTTACAAAGAGCCTCTTTGACCTTCATGGTAGCAACCTTAGACCCCATGATAAATTTTTACTTTGTTATAAACTCCTACACCCCTTATTGTCGGATTTACCTCCGAGCTTATCGTCGCATCTACCGCGAACTTATCGTCGCATTTATCTGCGAACTTATCGTCGGAATCTCATCCGAACTTATCAAACTTATCGTCGCATTTTATCTGCGAACTTTTGACAGCTGTCCCTCGCTTATCCGCGAGCCTCGCTCATCTGTGAGCTTTATCTTATGTCCCTCGCTTATCCGCGAGCCTCGCTCATCTGTGAGCTTTATCTTATTTTGTTACTTACCTGCAGACTTTTTGTTACGTTGTTTTTCTTTTTCCCGGGTTTCGGCGCCACTTATCGTCCCCCAAGACTCCGACCCGCAGGGGCTTAGAGAACGACACAGACACCTTTTCAGCTGAAATATGAATTCTTCTTTAATGGATCCTTAACATGTCTCTTAATATGTCTCTTCTAATATGTCTGACAATGCATACACAATATATATCAGCATCATAATCCCTCCTTCTATTTCCTACCAACCCCAAGCTTTCACAGTTAGGGCATGCACACTTCTGACTTTCTCATAGGCAGGCTGGTGGTAAGCGTCACTGATCATTCTGCAGGCACGTAGCATGGCACACTGCGCATGCTCAAGGAAATGTCCATCTTGTGAGTCTCATGACTTGGCTGCAAGCCTAGGCGCCATCTTGAATCCACGCTGGCAACAAGCCTGGGTGCCATCTCAGTCCAGCCGAGTGGGCCCCGACACCTGCTCACCTCGGCTCGCTGTCCACCCCTCCTCTCAGGCGCCTGGTGGCTGGTTGAGTGGGTTGGTCTAGGGCTGTCCGGTGAACTCGCCGCTGCCGCCAGCAGTAAGACGCTGCTTCTGCATCCTAGGCCGCGAGGCCAGAGTACCTCCTCTCTGGATTTGAGCTCTGTTTTGAGTCTCCCTCCTCTCTGGATCCTGGTGTTGCTAGGGGAGATGTAGGCCGCGCCGCTCTGCGCCGTGGCTCTGGCTGCTCCGCACCACGGTTCTGGCCGCTCCGGCTGCTCCGGCCGCTCTGCACCGTGGCTCTGGCTGCTCTGCACCGTGGGTCTGGCCACTTCGGCCGCTCCGGCCGTTCCGCGACGCGGCCCTGGCTGCTCCGGCTGTTCTGGCCGCTCCGCTCAGCTGTTCTGGCCACTCTGCTCAGCTGTTCTGGCCACTCTGCTCCGGCTGCTCCAGCCGCTCCACTCCGCGGCTCCGGCCACTCCGCGCCGCCGCTCCAGCCGATCCGCGCTGCAGCTCTGACTGCTCCGGCTGTTCTGGCCGCTCCGCTCGGCTGCTCTGGCTGCTCTGCTCAGCTGCTCGAAACCGCGACTCCAGCTGCTCTGTACCGCGGGTCTGGCCACTCTGGCCACTCCGGCCGTTCCGCGCCGCGGCTCTGGCTGCTCCAGCTGCTCAGGCCGCTCCGCTCCGCGGCTCCCCCCAATCCGCGCTGCGGCTCAGGCCGCTCCGGCTGCTCCGGCTGCTCCGCGCCGCGCGGGCGCGGCACTTCGGGCTGGTTTTTTTCCGGTGTCTTGTTTTTCCAGCCCTTTTTCTCTGTCCCTTGTATTTACCATTTTTATTTCTTTGCTGTGGTGTTTTCTGGCTCTGAAAGGCGCTGGTTTTGAGGTAGTAGAGTTGGATTGTTAGCGGGACTTGTAAGTTTTTATTTTGCTTTATTCTGTTTTGTTTTGTTTTACTTTTTTTTTTTTGAAATGGGGTCTCACCAAATTACCATGCACTAGACTGAACCTGCAGTCCTCCTATTTTATCCTTCCTAATACTGGGTGGTACAGTTCTGCACCACCCACCACACCCAACTCCACTTCTCCTTATTTAGCCAAAAGAACTGAAGTCAGAATGCTATAGCAATACATTACATGAATATCCATGTTTGTAGCAGCACAATTTACAATAGCCAGTTTATGAAATCAGCCAAGGTGTCTGTCAGCAGATGAACTGATGAAGAAACTGTAGTCTGTATACATATATTTACATAATGAAGTTTTACTCAGCCATGAAGAATAAAATTATGCCAATTGCTAGTAAATGGTTGGAACTGGTGAACATAATGATGAATGAAATAAACCAGACTCAGTAAGTCAGGGTTGTGTATTTTTTTTCTCATAGGTAGAAGCTAGAGAAATTAAAGGAATATAAAAGGGGACCCTCTGAAAATGAAGGAAAGCCCACTAAAGTAGAAGAAGTGGGTCAGGGCAGGAGAAAGAAAGTACTGGAGAATAAAACCTACCAAATTAATATTACATACATGCTCAGCAATAACACGATGAAGTCCATAATCACCTTTAAATATAGTACACTGATAAAAAAAAAACAACATTCCCAATGTAGAATAAAATGCAATATAATATCAAACTCATCATTTAGAAAAAAGGTTATAGATAGATTTTTCAGTTTTACTTGTCTCAGCAGCACATACAGAGTGTGCCACGTGCCTCAATTGAACCATGTCCCTACCATGAGTGTCTGACTGCTTCAAGAAAAACAGTGCTACAGTGTTCTTTCTCCCTGCAAGTGCGTCTCAGACTTTCCTGTCCTGATGAACATGGAGTCCTTATTACAGTGCAGATTCTGATGCAGCGCATGAAAAGTCTGAGGTTCCACATTTCTTAAAGTCTCTTAGGAGATCTGGTCAGCTGGCCATACTTAGAAGCATTTTGTAAAACAATACACCATTTAGCTATTTTCATACTGAAGGTCTGTCAGGAAAAGCTTACATTTGTGATGTTATTTTTTTCTATCATTATTTTTTGGGTGACTAGGGATTGAATGCAGGGGCATTCTACCTCAAAGCTACACCTCTACTTTTTTAATTTTTTTTCATTTTCCATATGAATAAATTGCATTCCTAAGAGTACTCATTTATTTCTTTTAATATTTTGGTTTTTAACTGATGAACAAAAACATAAAAATTATACACAATAATGGGGTAACATATGATGTTCAATTCATGTTTACTCTTTTTACTTTTGAAACAGGGTCTAGGTAAGTTGCTCAGATCTTTTCTAAGTTACTGAGACTGACCTCAAACTTGTAAACCTCCTGTCTCAGCCTCCATATTACTAGAATTACCAAAATATGCAACCACACCCAGCTACTTTTGTAGATTGTAAAAGTTACAAGTGTGACCTTATTATATACATAAGGCTAAGAAGCACTTCTGTGGATATTTATCCCACTTGCTGAATTATTTGCAGGGTCTTAATGGGATTAATTTTGAGACATAAATTACATGTTATATATTTTTCTTTTTTTTACTTTTTATGTGGATCATATTGAAAATGGCATACATTCAGACTGTGCCTGGTGCCCTCCTCCCTCACTTCACCTTCCCCCTTCCCAACAATTAGTGTCCAGTTTAACCATGCTACATTCATACTTTTACATATATTCGGATATAACTCCTCCATTAATCAACATCAGCCTTCTTCCTCTCCTACCCTTCCATTCTAGCATTGCTAAGGTTTCCCCTCCATTACCTGGAGTCCCTCTAGTATTTCTTTTTTCTTTTTTTTTTTTTTTTTTGGTGCACTGTATTCATACATCATAGCGGGATACAAACTTTTGTGGACATACATGCACATATCGCCCAGTTAGCCCCCACCCGATCCCCACCCCATTTTCTCCCCATCCCTCCTTCCCATGCTTGGCTAAGTGGTTGACATCTGGTATTATAGCAATTTATCCAAAATTAAAAATGATACTCTCACATAACAGTTTTCATTTGTCTGATACCAAGCTTTTGATGACTTAAAGATAACATTTCAATATTTCTTTTTGCTTTCTTTCTTACCAGAGAATATTTTTTTCTATTTTTAGGTGAAACTATCATATATTTATATATTTATTTTTCAGAAAAAAATCTATCCTAATATGGAATATGGATTCTAGATACCCAAAACGATCTTGAAAAAGAACAAAGCTAGAAGATATATATTTTCTGATTTCAAACCATATAAAGCTACAATAATTGAAACAGTGTAGTACTGTTCTAAAGGCAGATATATAAACCATCGGAGTTAAATACAAGCCTAGAGCTAAATTCTTCCCTATATTGTCAAGTTATTTTTGACAAGGTTTCCACGAACATTTGGTGGTAGAAATAATAATCTTTTAACTAAATATTGTTGAAAAATAATAATTACATGGAAAAGAATAAAATTAGACCCTTACCTAATCCCATATACAAGTATTAACTCAAAATAGATAAAAGACCTAAATATAAATCTTAAGACTATAAACTTTTAGGAGAAAATCTGGGTCATAAAACCTCACAACATTGAAATTGGCAGTGATTTCTTGGATATGATTTCAATGGCACAGGCAACAGAAGAGTATACAAACTCCATAAAAAATAAAAAAAAATTGTATATCCAAAGACAATGTAAACAGAGTTAACAGTTACTAATAGAATGGGATAAAATATTTCCAAATGCTGTATCTGAAGGTATATTAATATTCCAACTAGAAATCCTAAAAATTAACAACAATAAAGGCAAACAATACCATTTAGAGATAGGTAAAAGACTAACATAAATAATGAATCTCCACAGATAACCAATCTTAGTTGTCTATTGGATGGAAAATCTTGTTTCTCTGGTTCTGGTGTGTGTTACCTATTTCTTCTTTGTAGTTAATCTCTTTGAGTATTTTCTCTAGTGCTGGTTTTGAAGACATAAATTCCTTCAGTTTCTGTTTGGCATGGAAGCTTCTTATTTCTCCATCTAATTTGATAGAAAGTTTTGCTGGGTAGGAAATTTTTGGCTGGAAGTTGTTTTCTTTCAGAGTTTGGAATATGTTACTCCAAGCCCTTCTGGCTCTCATGACTTGGTTTGGGAAGTCTGGAGTGATTCTAATTGGTTTGCCTCTGAATGTCACTTGGCCCTTTGTTTTTGTTGCCTTTAAGATTCTCTGCTTGGCTTCCATATTGGTCATTATGACAATTATGTGGCGTGGGGATCCTCTTCTCCGATCCTGTCTAAAGGGAGTTCTATAAGTTTCCTGGATCTGTGTATCAACCTCTTGCTCTATGTTTGGAAAATTTTTTGCTATTACTTCCTTGAAGAGATTGTTGATCCCTTTGGTTTCACTTTCTTTTCCCTCCTCTATTCCAATTATTCTTAGGTTAGCTCTCTTAAAATGGGCCCATATTTCTTCAATGTCAGATTCCTGCTGTTGGATATTTTTTTCTAGATTAGAAACTATGCATTCATTTTTGGAATGATCATCTTCTAAGAGCGAGATTCTATTCTCCATATGGTCTAATCGGTTGTTTGTGCTTTGAATTGAGGCCTTTACTTCATTAATTGCATCCTTTATCTCTTTTTGGCTCTCTCTGAGTTCTTTTCGAAGCACCTCTATTATTTCTACAGTTATTTTCCTGATTTGATCTTCTAGAAATCTCTGAATTTCTGTTTTATCAGGTTCTGATGTTGTGGGGTTGTCGGCATTCATTGTTCCAGTGTTATTCCTCTTTCCCATGATTTCAGAGGTTTGTACCTTCTCTGGGTTCTTCCCTGGGTCACTACGGCTTCACTTAAGGTGCTCTGGAAATCGAGTCTATAGTATATCAGACCCCACTACTTCTTTACTGGGTTGTATCTCAGAGTCTCTGACTCAGGGAGTCGATAGAGGCTGCTTTAAACTATGGGGGGTCGCCGGGCGTGGTGGCGCACGCCTATAATCCCCGCGCTTGGGAGGCGGAGACAGGAGGATCGCGCAGGTTCGAAGTCAGCCGTGCTGGCTTAAGAGACCCTGTTTCCAAATAAAAATATAAAAAATAGGTCTGGGAGTGTAGCCCAGAGGTAGAAGGGCTTCCAGGAACCCCAGTACCACCAAAAAATAAAATAAAATAAAATAAAAAAAATAAATAAACTATGGGGGGTGCCAGGTTGCACGTACTCCTATGGTGTGATATCTCTGCCACTGCCACTCCCCCACTGGGTCAAGTCCCAGGGAGTACAGTACTGGGATTTCTCCTCTGTGGCCCGCAATTTGACTCACTGTTCTTGAGTACGCAGATGTAGCGGTACTGGACTCGTTGAATTCACTGCTGCTGCCGCCGGTGGCAATATGGTGCCGCTGCCATACCCCCTCTAGTATTTCTAATACTCCCTAGTTTGGGCATATTAGAGAAAACATATGTCCCTTTTCTTTCTGTGGTTGGCTGATCTCACTTAACAATGTTTTCCAGGTCTTTCCATCTTCTTGCAAATGGCATGATTTTCTTCTTTATAGCTGAGTAGAATTCCATTGTGTGTATTTTTTATAATTTTTCAATCCATTCATCTGTTGATGGAGACCTAGGTTGGCTCCATATTTTGGTTATTACAAATTGCACTGCTATGAACATGGGCATGCATATGTTACTGTAGTTCTCTGATTTCAACTCCTGTGAAAAGATACCCAGGAATGATATAGCCACATCATATGGTGGAACTATTCCCAGTTTTCTAAGAAATCTCCACACTGATCTCCATAGCAGCTGAACTAGTTTGCATTCCCACCAACAGTGTAAAAGTGTTGTTATTTGATTTCTTTATGCTTGCCACTGTGATATATTTTTCTTACTTACCAAATTTCTTTTTTTTTTTTTTTTTTTTTTGCAGTAATGGAGATGGAACCCAGGGGGATTCTACCTCAGAGCAGTACTCCCAACCTTATTCTTATTCTTTATTTTGAAACAGGATCTCACTGAGTTGTAAAGGACCTCACTAAGTAGCTGAGGCTGGCCATGAACCTCCATCTTCCTGTCTCAGCCTCCCAAATGCTGGGATTACAAGCATGTACCACCACACCCGGCACCAAATTTCATTTTTAATTATTGGATTAAAAAAAGATTTTTTTTAAGTTGGGCAGGGTATACACACTTGATAAAATAATATATGTTTTGAAATTCAAACTTTCACATACAATATATACTTTTAGAATCTTATTCATTGAAATGAAATCATTTTGAATGGTCTTTTTCACATGAATCTCTTTCAAAGATTAAGTGTGTTTGATGGCGAGAGAGAGGTCCACCGGACACGCGAGATCGGCCATGCAGGCGGCATAAGTCTTTATTAGACCGGCCCATCGGTCCCAGGCAGCTCCCTCCCCACCCCCGTGTCGCGGGTGCGGGTTGGGGGTGGGAGAGGGCGTGGAAGAGAGCCTTCCACGGATGTAGAAAATCTCTCCGTCCCACAGGCTTCTTCTGTGTGTGGCTTCTCTGTGTGTCTCGAGATCGCCGCGTTCCCCTTTTTATCAAAGGGGAGTGGCTTTCCGTGGGAACTTGCAGGGTAAGGAGGCGGGTCAGCCCCGCCCCTGTCCCATGGGGGTCGAGGACCTAACAAAGTGGTTATAAGGGGAACAACTATCTTCTGGAGTTTGGCGGTATGATTCTGGCAGTTAAAAATTCTTTAAGGGTGGATGACCTAATTAAGTTCTAAACCACAATCACAAAATTACTTTCCTTCCATCAGGATTTAAGACAGTCTCTTTATAGAATCCCAAGAAAGGAAGGCATTTTTGCTATTAAAAACACTTCTCTATCATTGTCACTAAAGAACATTACTCTTTTTCTTAGCCTAACCAAATTTTCTGCCCTGTGCCCAGAACCTTTGGTATGTTAGAGCATTTGCTTTAGAAAACTTTTAATTGTAACCTTTTCAGCTTTCCTTTGAAATGTAAATCTTTTGAAACCCTCTTGACATTTTCACAACCCCTAAGATCCTTTCCTCTCCAACTCTTAAAAAAATCCTCCCATTTTTGTTTCAGCAGAGCTAAGTTCTAATTCTTATCCTTATTGCAATAGTCCGGAATATAGTTTTCTTGACTGTTTAACTTTATCCAGTTTGTTTTTTTTTTTTCTTTGACATCACTTTGACATTAAACATCCAGATCTTACCTTAGGAAATGAGTAGTTTTATTAAACTTTCATAGCATACAAACTAGTTATTTTCTCTTACCTTTCTCACCAGCCTTCCTAATATTAGCACATGAAGATCTTTCTTGTTTAGAAAATCATCAGTTCTGACCAAAATGTAAGGTTCAAACATCTATATATCAAAACTGCTTGGACAGCCTCTTTCTTAGTTGAGTGACTCTATACCATACCACTTACTTAAATGAGTAATGAGGTATAGACAGAATGGTGGCTATATTTTTGGACCTTTTAGTGAGCTCTAGAATCATGAATTCACTTGTGCAATATAGATGAATCTTTTGTATCAGATTTCTAGATAGGATTGAATAAGCTAGACTCATAAAGGTCCTCAGTGGTATTTTTTATCTCTGAGGAGGGAAAAAAGACAACAACCTCTAGAGGCAGGAATGTTAACTATTCTCATTTTGTTAGCATGTGTTTTTAAATTTTCTAACATTTATTTAACCATTAGACTACCAGCTCATGAGGGGAAAAAAACTATGCCTGTTTTGTTCACCATCATGTAATGGTGTGCTAAACCCACACAAACACTCAGTATAGAATTGTGCTAAAAATACACAAACAAAACAGTGATGAGGCAATAAAAATCAAAATTAGAATAGTCAATATTTTTATATTAAGTTTAGTGCCAATATAAACTTTTTAGCATCACAAATATCATCCACTAATGAAAATATTATGAATTTGGCAAGGAAAATTCACAGGCAGTCTATTTCCCAAAGATATCTAGAAGATTTCCCTATTTTACATAATAAAAAAACAATTTTCTCCAAACTTCATAGGTTATAGGGTTCTTAAAAATTTTGTACTACTAATGGTAACTCTCTTTTCTTGGGGTTGGAAAAGGGTACTGAAGATTGAATCCTGGCACACTGAAGCTCCAAGCAACACCCCCAGAACTTTTTATTTTGAAACAGGATCTCCCTAGGTTACTGAGAGTCTCACTAATTTCTGTCTGTCCCTGAACCCGTGATCCTCCTATCTCAGGCTGTCCCTGAACCTGTGATCCTCCTATCTCAGCTTCCCAAGTACTGGGATTACAGAAATGCACCAACCTGCCCAGTTCATTTTTATAATTCTCTAAAAATTCAAGAAAAATAAAATGAAAATAGTATGATTTGTCTCTAGAATTTATAAGATCACTCAATTAAAGGCTCTGATTTCTTTCAACTTAATTTTGCTTTCTTGACTCAATTAGCACATTCTAGTCATTTAGCAGTATATTTTTACTCAGTATCCCGTGTTCTCCCTCAAAATTCTCTACTTGAAGCCTGGCATGGTGGCTCACGCTTGTAATCCCAGCATTCGGGAGGCTGAGACCGGAGGATCAAGGTTTGCAGCCAGCCTCAGCTACTTAGTGAGGCCCTCTGTAACTCAGTGAGACCCGGTTTCAAAATAAAGAATAAAAAATAGGGCAGGGGGTGTAGCTCGGAGGTCGAAAGCCCCTGGGTTCCATCCCCAGACCCGCAAAAAAAAAAAAAAAAAAATTCTCTACTTGACATTAGTATAATAATAGCATAATACTTATTGGAGATGACTATGTTTTAGAAACTATTTGAAATACTTCATATACTTCAGTTACCAGTAATCTCTGCAGCAATCCAGAGCTAAGTGCTATGTGCTATACACATTTTAAAGATAAAAACACTGTTATCAGAAATATTAAATTTTTCTTCAAGCGTATGCAGTTTTGAAATGGTACAGTTATATCTTGTAATTCAAGCCAAGCTTATCTGATTCTAAAAACAATGCTTTTAATCTTTTAGTTTCTTGTGAATTTGTTTTTTATAATCTTTTAGAAAATGGTTAATTGATATTATATAATCTCACTCAAAATCAAAGTTTAATTAAATGCAAAGTTGAGAATAAAACAGGCATAACTTTTTTGTTCATTCGTCTAAATGTAATTTTCCTAGACTTGTAAAAATATTACTTACTCAAGACAAAAATATTACTTATCCAAGATTATCAAACGTTTTGTTTTTGCCATGAAGTAATCACATTGCACTTAACTCCATGTTTATCTTTTATAATTGTCAGGTCCTTTACTCATTTATTTATCTGCCTTTACACATATAAAAATGTGTTTTACTTTCAAACTCAAGCATAAGAGTTTGAAGACGCGCGCGCGCACGCGCGCGCGCACACACACACACACAGTCATGATTTGAAGATGCCTTGATGATGTGTTTTGTCAACATATTTTTGGTTCTTTTAGAAGATACTAGACACCACAAATTCAATCTACAAGAGCTTCTTGAAAGCTGACCTCCACATTCAGGGCAATTTTGTTAGTCGCACCTTCTTTCTCATCCTCTAAGACTGCTCCCTTAACCATCTTCCAGACTCCCATTTCAGCGGTAACCTAACAGTGCTCCCACCAACAACTGCAGCAAAACTCATCCTGGGTGCACAGGGAATCCTCTGTGAGACTTTTAAAATCTGAGGCCAGGGTTCCACCCTAGAAAACTCATTCTGATGGTGGAGCCAAGCATTTTAACAGCTTCTTAGATAGATTGCAGATGGTGAGGATCAGAAACCTCCGTACGTCAACTAAAACAGCTCTTTTATTTGATTCATTTAGAGTGCTTACCCAAACATTTATTTTGAAGAAAAACTTCCAGCTTCTTACAGAATATATTTAAAATCTTTTGCAGAATTCATATATGCCTCCTATATGACACCTTTGTTGAAAATAAGCAACAGCTCTGCTAATACACTTGGAAAAGAATGGCACTTAATTCTGTTTATCTGCCTCTCTTATTGATTTCTTTGAGGAGATTGTGACTTCCGTTTCTCCAGATCTTACCTTTTTCACTTATAAAATAAAAATTGTAAAAAAGGCTTATTGTGATGATAAAGAAAAACTATTTAATTGTAAAAAATGGATTATCATTATTTAAAGAATACATAAATTATTAAAATGTAAATATATTAAATGTAAAAAAGCAATATGATCTGATCCAAAATACTAAATTATTGTCATAAATATTAAAGAACTTTCTTTTCTTTTTACTTCAGGACACTAAATTCTTTCCGTGGGTATCTTACAAGCATATAACCAATGTGCTACCCAGTCACACTTCCCTGAGTTGATTGTGACATATCCTTCCTGGTCACAATCTCTCTCTCGGAGCAGCTCACCAGCAATAAAAATGCTCCTCACTCTGCGCAGATTTTATATTAGGAGTTGGTAACCTTCTAGGCAGATGCTCAAATGATTGCACCTACCTCCTGGGGCCCCCTTGCAATTGCCCTCCCCCCTGCAGATTTTCTCTGGAACTGCTCTCAGCTGGATGTTTTCATCATTCATTTTGGTTTCTGACTGTCAGAGATGGGCCATTATTCTGTGGACATCCTCATTGCCCACTGGGGCCCCTGAACCACATAGCAGGTCACCTTCACTCATGGGCACCCTCCTAACCCACATAGCCACTTCCTTTGTTGTCCCTCATGTCCAGATGGCATCCTTTCTCAGAAATACCCTCCTCAGCATGTACTCTTTGTTTTATTAGTATCTCCTAATGGCCTTTGGATTATGTTGTAAACCTTTTAAGCTGTTTTAAGAGAATACTATCTACCCTGTGGCATGAAAGTAACTTTATTTCTCATAATTTTGGATACCTGGAGTCCAAGATAAGGGCTGTGGCAAATTCAAAGTTGGTGGGAGCCCATGTCTGGTTCATAGTCAGCTGTTTTCTGAGTTCTGAAATGGCAGACGAGGCAAGGGAGTTCCCTAGGGTGTCTTTTAAAAGGACACTATTCCCCTTAGTGATGTCATTGTGAACTAATCAAATCAAGGGATCAACTTCTTAATGCCATTTTTGGAAAGTAGATTTCCACCTATGAATTTTGGGAAACACACACCTTTAGTCTGAAGCTGACTGAAATGTTCAAAAAGAGAAAAGGAGGCAAAAAAAAAGCTTCAAATCTTTTTAAGAAAACCATCCCTCAGTAACTTTCAGAGTGACTTTATATACATACATAAAAACATATATGAAAGTATATTTGGAAAAAATTATATATAAACACATTTGGAAAATTTGTTTGCTAAAAAAGTTTATTAATAATTCATGAACAAACTTGTGATTCACAGTTCACAGTGCCAATAGGCTCAGACTAGATGCTCCATCAATGAGAACAAATGGCATGACTACAAAATTCAGCTTTAATGTTTTAAACCTGGGGTTTAAACAAATAATTTATATGTCATGTTCCCTGGCTTTAGTCACATTTGTTTTTCTTGACCACGCAGGAAAGCAAACCAATTTGAAACATTAAACAGTCATATCTGTTCTCCCAAGTCCCCTCTTTCCTACTCGCCTTGCTAATGGACATTGCTCTTTTCTCTGCCCACAGGGGTTAGAGTAAAGGTTTTCTATTTTTGTAATTTCAAACCTTCCTCACCACAATAATTATGCAAAGCAATTCAATTTTACTTCAGCTTCAACCTCCAAACTTGCTGTACAATGCCCAAGATAGCGCTGAATGAACGAGGGCCTGGAGCTACTAGGAATTCTCTCTTAAAATTCATGGAAAGTTGTAAAGAAAATTTTTCCCCTGTTACACATGTAGCTTGAATGGCTGGGTGCAATAACACATGCCTATGTTGCTAGCTACTGAAGAGGCAGAAACCATAAGAATGCTGAGCCTAGAAGGTTTGAGCCTGCAATGAACTCACACTAAATTTAGCAACATTATGCTATGGGCTCATAAAGAGATTTCTCATCAGCTGGGGAAAAATGCTCGCAAAGATACTTCAACTCAACCATGGCGATGTTACTGCACTGTTTTTAAAAATCCACTTGTTTGTTTAAAAATAGTACTTAATTTTCAAGTTGATGTTAAATTATCTTCTCATTTTATATATTTATTTGGGGAATTTATTAGCTACTAATTTTATAATAGAAAAATATATTTAAATTGTATATTTTCACTAAATTTGATTCTTGCTACAATTACATTATTCAATTTATATTTTCTACTTTTATACTTATATATACTCATGTATACTTACACTTTATATTTGACGGAAATATGTTTATATAGCCAAGCGTGGTGGCGCACGCTTGTAATCCCGGCGCTTGGGAGCCTAAGACAGAGGATCGCACAGGTTTGAAGCCAGCCTCGGCTACTTAGTGAGGCTCTCAGCACCTTAGTGAGATTCTGTTTCCAAATAAAATACAAAACAGGTCTGGGAGTATAGCCCGGAGGTAGAAAGCCTCTGTGTTCCACCCCCAGTACCATACACAAAAAAAAGAAATATGTATATATGACTGAATTATATATATAGCTTCAAGTTATTTTTGTTTATGTTTTTACATCAAATACTGGTATTAATACTGGTATTTTTGTATTATGTAAATAACCATATATACATGTGCATACAGTACTTAGCATTTTGTGCCAGTGTTGCAATTCACCAGAGAGATGAACCTTCCAGAATGGAAACAGAGCAGAACAAAACTCACCTGCTGGCTAAAACACAGATGTTTGGCAATGGCCATGGAAAAAAGTGAGTATTTTAATCTCATTCCTTTAATTGAGTAATTAATGTATAGATAAATCCAAGATTCCTGAAAGTATCTAGTAATTTGCATAAACTGATAGTATGCACCGCCATGTTTTTATTTACCTTTGAACAACTGAGGTATTACTTTAGTAATACAATAGTGAAAAGACTGCAGTGAAAATTGTATATGTTGTCAACAAGAATTGTTTCAAGAAATGTTTAAGAAAAAAGCTACATTTAGATAGTAGTAGAAACATAAAGTGGTTACATTCTGTATTGTCAGAAAAACTATTTTCCTTTATCATATAGAACAAAACATGATATTTTCTAAAAATGAAAGGGTTTATTTTTACATAAAAATGTGCACTTACATTTGAATGAAGTTAACAGAAATAATATTTTAAGAAATAATTGCATAATTAATTAAATGACCATAATAATGTAAATATTAACAATAAACAATGACATTAATGCCTGACACTCATTGAATGCTTATGTGTTGGCCTAGTGCCATGCATTTACTTTCCTTGGATCGTCCAATGAATTGTCACCCTAAGGTGCAGTTATTATCATCTCCATAGATGACTAGACATATTATTTTGTAGAAACTAGACATTCATTTCTTACCTGGATATTATTCACTGATGGCGATCTGACTTTTGAAGAGAAAAGTATAAGAATCTGATTTTTTTTTAACAAAAGTATAATTTATCAACTGGTTTTCAGTGACTTCCCTCTTTGTCTGAAGTGAGTATATGAGGGACAGTTTTGTGGATGGGATCAATTGCTCCATTTATAAATGTTATGAGACTAGTTATTTTAAAAATTATCTAAAAGCACAAAAGTTAACTAAAATAGTACTCCAAGTAGTTTCTCCAAAATGTTAATATATGGTACAATCACAATAAATTCATCGAGATAGCAAATAGACCAATGCAATATTAGAAACTATGCATATTTACCAAAACTAAATATCACAGGCTGGGAGGGTTAAACAACAGACACTCATTTTATCATGGATTAATTATGTCAATACAACATTAATGCATGAGCTCTTCAAGGGACATTCTATATTTAACCATAGAAGGGCCCTAACCATATGACCTTATTTATTTTAGAAATACCTTTATTCAAAATCCAGATGGACTGGGGATTAGACTTTCAGCATATAAATTTTAGGGGAAATGCATAGTATCTAAGATATGAAATACTTTCAGAAACTCATAAACAACCTGTTTAGATATGTGAGCATATAGCTCAGACAGCTCAAACAACTTGTCTGGACATTTCAGCATAGGACTCAGACCTGCATGCCGGTGTTGCAGCTGATAACGGAGCCTTGGATCATAAAATGCCTTCTAACCTATGACGGACTTACGTCATTGTTAGGTTCGCATGGTAAAAAGACGGGAGAGACCAGGGTGCATGGAAAGAATTGTAATGTGGTCCTCTCGGGGATAGGGGCTGGACTGCCCCTGGAGACCTGCCAGACCTCTCTGAGGCTGGAGAGGAAATGCCTCTCTTTTTAAGGTTTATGTCTTGGAGGTGGGACTATGCGTGGGAACGCTGCCCCTCTCACGACATTGCCTGCTTCACGATATTATTGCCTAGCAGAGTCTCCTCCTCCTTCTCTAGGGTTCCGCCTCCACAAGAAGGGGGAGGGATCCGACTTGTCATCGGCCTTTTGGTGATAATGGGCAGAGATTTGAATCTTAAACTACTTCCAGATGTCAAGGGGCGTCGTAAGTGGGCTCCTCGGCCAGTAGTGGTCGGGTCCTCCAGAAGTGGGCAAGTGGGAGTATGGCTGCGGCATGAGACAGAGGTTACCCTGGACAGCTTGGTGATATGTGCTCGAGGAGACTTTAGCTAATGAAGAGTTATGGCAGTATGGCATCTGAAGAAGAGCACCATAGTATGTAAACAAGTGGACCTGCTTTCCTGATAACTGCGGTCGATATGGGATGTGGAGCTTCCATGAAATCCCAAGAGCTTGTGCCACCTGTTGAGTAACCTTAGAAATAAAAGCTGGTCCATTATCAGACTGTAAGGAATTAGGGAGAAGGGCAGTGTGACGTTTGGACACTTCCAGGGAGGGACTACAAAGTAAAAGGGCATCCACATACTGTAACAGAGAACTAGGCTCCAAGGGGCACAGGGGGAGGTCCTGAGCTAGAGCCTGTCCAAAGAGCTGTGGACTGTTTCAGAAACCCTGAGGAAGGATGGTCCAGGTTAGTTGTTGAGCAACCTGGGTATTGGGGTCCTCCCAAGTGAAGGCAAGAATGGGGTACGACTCAGGATGCCGAGAAACTGTATAAAACACATCCTTTAAGTAGAGAACTTAAAAGTAGGTGGTACTGGGGGGAATCTGAGATAAGAGGGTATAGGGATTAGGGACAACTGGGTGGATTGGGACCATCACATCATCAATTAAACAGAGATCCTGGAATAAACGATAAATCCCATTAGGCTTTTTAACTGGGAGAATGGGAATATTATAAGGCAAATTAGTAGGTATAAGCAGTCCCTGGGCCAGGAGATGAGAAATAATGGGTTTAAGCCCACATTGGTGAAGGAGAGATGTGGGAAACTGGGAGCTGGCAAGGAAAATAGTGGGGTCACATAGGACAATCTGGACCAGGATGTGGTGGGTTGCCACAGCTGGGGTGCTGGTATCCCATACTATAGGATCAACCAAATCTATTGAAAGGGAAGCTTTGGCTTCCTGGTCATCAACTGTAGCTGCAGCCATTAAAAGTGTATTAGAGGAAACAGAAGCCGTGTGGAAATTAAATGAAAATTCAGCCCCAATTTTGGTTAAAAAGTCTCTACCTAAAACAGGGGTAGAACATGACGGGATAATCAGGAATAGATATTTAACCTTAAAGGTCTCTAAATGGTATAAAAGGGGGCCTGTAAGATCATGAAAAGCAATGAATGGCCTAGGAATTATCCCAGGTTAGAGAAGACTAAGGAGTCATGAAAATTAAACACAATTTGCTATCCTAGATTGGTCCTTGGGTTAAATTTGAAAAAGTTGTACATTTTAATGGTGTGATGACTAAATATGTATGCCTTTGTGAGCAACAGACTTCAAGGTCCTGAGACTAATGAATTACATCACATACAATGTGTCTTTCCTCAGTGTCATGAAGTTTACTCAACACTTGCAGGTTAAAGCACAATGGAACTTATAAGGCAAGTTTTAGCTAAGTCAAGCTAAGTTCAGATGCAGGGTGGCTGCTTTGCCAAAGCCAATTAGTCATCATTCCTAGGCCATTCATTGCTTTTCATGATCTTTCAGGACACTTTTGAAGAGTATTGCCATATTATTTTCAGGATAATTTTGAAGAGTATTGCCATGTTATTTTATAGAATATTCATAAAATTGTAATTATTTTTATATTTTCTTATTATTAGATTTTAATTATGAATTATTAGCATTGATATCACAAATTTGTCATCATTTCCTTCTCAGCAACATAGTAGGAAATAGACAATATCAATATGTCATAGTACTGGTGAAGTAAACTTTGATCATTTAATTAAGGTTATGTAGGGAGATAAAAATGAGACTATGCAAAAAGTCCTTTTTCTCATTATGCTTTTATCTAGTAGTTTCAGTACCATCAATGATTTTTGCCTGAGACAATTATTCCTATGGTCATTGCACAATGGTGATTTTCTGTTTCCATTGCTCCAAGTTAAAATTCTACTGTAAGAAAAAATTTTCTCTCCTCTTCATCATATTTATGTACTTGATTGTTCACTTATATCAGTCTGTACTCACATAAAATTAATTACTACTATTACTGCCATTTGAATTGTTTCAAATTTTGGCAATTAGAATAACTTTCAAACTGACTCCTGTATTCTTCCAACTTACTTTTATAATTAAAAAAAATAACATTTTTAAAGAAATTTTAAACACTTAGAGAAAAACTAAGTTAAGAGAATAGTATAGAGCATTCACATAAAATTCAAATTCAGTCTCTCCCATTGACATCTCACATTAGTATAGTATATTTGTTATAATGAACCAATATTAACACATTAAGTCCATAGTTTACTTACCTTTTTTGCTTTTACTTTCAGTTGTTTTTCTTTCATTGTTCATTTTTATTGGTGCACTTTAATCATATATCTCTATGAAATTCAGGGTGGTAGAGGCATACATGCACACAGCACTCATTTAGCCCTATCCCCATCCCTGCCCTACTCTTTCCCCCTTCCCTCCTTTTCATGCTCAGTATAGTGATTGACTTTGATAAGTTTGTGTATGTATCATGTCCATTGAGGTGTCTTCCTCTTCTCTCTCCCAGCCTCCTCAGTTAGGTTGCCTTCTTCACTCATCTAAGGGTTCTCCTCCTTTTTCTGGAGCCACTCCTATGTTTTTTCTTCCATGCTTCTGCATAATAAGAAGAATATGTATTTTTTTTAATTTTGTGACTGACTAATCAGTTTAGCAAATGTTACCTCTATTTTTCTGCAAATGGCATAATTTGTTTTTTATGGCTGAGTAAAGTTCTACTGTGTACATATCTCATAGTTTTGTAATCTATTGATCTGTTGATGGACATCTCAGCTGGTTCCAGGGTTTGTAATTGTGAATTGTGCTACTGCAAACATAAATTTGCTTACATTGATATGATAATTTTGTTTCTATTCTTTGGGGTGGATACCCAGGAGTGATATTGCTGGATCATTTAAGTTCATTTCTATTCTTCTGAGGAGTCTACACACTATTTTCCAAAGCGTTTGCACAAATTTGCAATACCATCAACAATGTATTAGAGCTTTTGCTTCTCCATATCTTCACCAACATTTATTGTTTGTACTTTTAATGATGACCATCCTAATTGGGGTTAGGTGAAATCTCAAAATAGTTTTGATTTACATCTCTCTGATTGCTAATGACATTGGACATTTTTTTATACATTTATTTGTATTTTTTGAAGTATTGGGGATGTAACCCAGGGACATTCTAACTCTGAACTACACCCCCAGCCCTATTTTTTTCTTTATTTTGAAACAAGGTCTCACTGAGTTGCAAAGGGCCTCACTAAGTAGCTTAGGCTGTCCATGAAATGCAGTCCTCCTGTCTCAGCCTCCCAAATGCTGAGATTACAAACCTGTGTCACCACACCCAGCTGTATTTCATTTTTTTGCAGTGTCTATTTAGTTTACTTGACCATTTTTTATTGGGTTATTTGTTTTTTGCCACTGAATTTTGTGAATTCTCTCTGTATTCTAGATATTAGTTCTCTTTTAAAGTAGCTGCTGGCAAAAATCTTCTCCTATTCTGTCATCCCTCTGTTTAGGTCCTTGATCGTTTCCTTTGCTTCACAGAAACTCTTCAGTTTAATGCAACTCACATATTGATCCTCATTTTTATTTCCTGTGTCTTTGGGGTCTTTTTGAGAAAGTTTTACCCATACCTATGTGTTGAAGTGTTGGACTTATGCCCTCTTCAAGTAGCTGTGAAGTGTCTGGTCTAATTTCCAGGTCTTTGATCCATCTTGAATTGACTCTTGTCAGGGCGATAAAGTTTATTTCCATTTTTCTGCATACGGTTAACCAGTTTTGCCAACATCATTTGTTGAAGAGATTATTTTTTTTGCAGTGTATGTTTTTGGCCCCTTTGTAAAAAAATTAGTTGTCTGTGAGTGTGTGGATTGCTGGGTCTTCCATACTTCTTCCTTGGTCTATGTGTCTTTTTTTTGTTTATGTATTCCATAATACCATATAGGATGCTACATTATACATAATTATCATGTTTTCTTAGGTACTTTCCTGTGATCAAGCAAGAAAATAAATATGTGTCTATTTTCAGCATATTAATATATTATAATATACTGTAAATACATAAGTATATGTATCTTTATTAAGCTAAACATGTGTTCATACTGACATCAATAACATTAGTCCAAATGGATCATCTGGCCTCCTCTCCTTTCTTATTTATAATCTCCCACTCCAACAGTGAGAAGTCTTGCTCCTACTGCATTGTTCAATTTTGGTATGCTAGTAAAGCAGTGGCAGAATTGTTCATTCACACTGCTGTGTGAAGCAACTTCAACAGGAGTACACTGTTTGCATGTAGATCATTTTGCCTTTGGTCTTACAGATTCTCTTCATTTCCAAACTTACTTAGATCAGTATTTTCTCACCCTACCCCCTTTGTTGATGTTACCTAATAGTTCATATTATGTAACTAGACTATTTTGTCATGATCCTAGTTTTTCTAAGATCCTTTGACCTTCAAAATGATTTATTTTTTACGTTGCAATTGCTAGGATGAATTATCTGTACTATAAAATTCTACTTTGTCGACATGAAAGGTCACATATCCATCATTGCAGTATCATTAAGAACAATTTTAATGCCCCCAAATTTTAAATACTTCATCTAATCAGCCTCCCTTTTTTCCACAATCTCCAAGCAATTACTCATTATTATGCAGTCTTTTTAGTTTTGCACTTTCCACAATGTCATATAGTTGAAATAATTTTGAACTCTTTTTTTCATAAAGAGGATGCACTTAAGATTTATCCATGTCTTTTTGTACTGCTTGTCATTGCTAGATAGCATTCCACTGAATGGATGAATTTTCACTTATTGAAGGATGTCTTGGTTGCTTCCACTTTAAGGAAATTATTAATTAGGAATAATAATGTTGTCATAAACATTGACATGTAAGTTTTTGTGTGAACATAAAATATCAAATTATAAAATTATCTAGGAGTATAATTACTAAATAATTTAACAAGACTAATTTTTAGTTTTGCAAGAAGCTGCCAAATTATTTTACAAAGTGGCTATACCATTTTGCTTCATTACCAGCAATAGCACTTTTGTTCTCTCACCAAAGTTTTGCAGTATCAGATCTTTGGGTTTTGGTTATTCAGTATGTATATAGAGATATGTTGTAGTTTTCCACATAAAGATGTCAGTATTGGTTTTGTAGGGCTGCTACAACAAAGTACCACAAATTGGTTGGTATAAAAAACATTTAATTATCTCACAGACCTTGAGCTTATATTTCTGCAAAGGCAAGATTCCTTCCTTCTAAGAGCTGTAAGAGCTTTCTTCTGCTCCATGTCTCCACCTTGTCATCTATTGGTTTGATAGCAAAGTTAACAATCTTTAGCTTGTACCTGCATCAATCTGATCTCTTGTTTCATGTTCTTATGACATTCTCTATATGTGAGATTCTGTGTCAAAATTTATTACTATTATTATTATTATTATTATTATTATTATTATTATTTTGGTGGTACTGGGGTTCCTGGAAGCCCTTCTACCTCCAGGCTACACTCCCAGACCTATTTTTTATACTTTTATTTGGAAACAGGGTCTCCTAAGCCAGCGGGCTTGGCTGGCTTCGAACCTGCACGATCCTCCTGTCTCTGCCTCCCAAGCGTGGGGATTACAAGCATGCGCCACCACACCCGGCAAAATTTTTCTTTTTGATGAAACCAATTATAATTAATTAGGATGCACCTTAATGAATTTGTTTAAAAATCTGATTAACTGTGTAATGTGCCTGTCTCCAAATAGAGAATAAAGTCTCATTCTAAATACTTCAACACACCTTTTATTTTTCTTGTGGTACTGGAAACTGAACTCAGGGGTGCTCTATCTCTAAGCCATACCTCCAGTCCTATTACAACTATCATTATTATTATTATTATTATTATTATTATTATTATTAACAAGATATTGCTAAATCCCTGAGAGCCTCTCTAATTTGCTGAACCTGCAACCCTCCTATGTCAAACTCCTAAGTACTGAGATTATAGATGTGTACCACATTCCTGCTTCAACATAGCCTTATTTATTTTTGCATATAATTCTATATATTCTTTAAGTTCTATATGATTTTATCTCAGGTACTTTGATGTAAGATGTATATCCAATAAGGATTGTTATGTCTTTTTGATGACTTGACTCTTTTTATCATTATGCTCCATGTCTTCACCCTGTCTTCTCTTGGTTTGTGAACGATGTTGGCATTCTGTAGCATGCAGCTGCATCATCCTGATATCTTGCTTCATGAAACGAGACCCCCCCCTTCACCCTTAATAATTTTCTTTGTTCTGAAATTCACTCTAAGATAATTGTTCTATTCCAGGAAAAAATTTACCTTAAATGTATCTCTACCTTTATCTTTAACATGACATTCCTGTAGAAAACTCAAAATTAACTCAAATTTTTCATCACCAACATAGCAGTACATATATTTTATTAGTGTATTTAGACAATTTATACATAAAGGTATTATTGATGTATTGATACCTACCAGAATATTTTCTGTTTATAAAACATATTCTTTGGTTCCCTTTTTCTTTCCTGCATTTTCTCATTTATCATTAGCCATAATTTTTCATTTCATTTCTCTTTAACCAACATAAGTGACAACTAAGCTGTTTATGTGTTCTTATCAGTATTTTATGTAATTTATAATTATTATTGACTAAAAGAAATTTTTGTGTTTTCAGAATTAATAGGAGTGTCATGCTTTATGTATTTAGCAACATACTTTTCTGCATCAACATTAAGCTTCTGAGGCATTTTAACATACAACAATATATTTTATAAATTTCAATTTATGGCCGGGCGTGGTGGCGCACGCTTGTAATCCCCGCGCTTGGGAGGCAGAAACAGGAGGATCGCGCAGGTTCGAAGCCAGCCCCGCGCGCTGGCTTAGGAGACCCTGTTTCCAAATAAAAATGTAAAAATAGGTCTGGGAGTGTAGCCCGGAAGTAGAAGGGCTTCCAGGAACCCCAGTACCACCAAAAAAAAAAAAAAAAAAAAAAAAATTTCAATTTATGACTTTTATTGCACATTTAAAATTTATCTCTGGCCGGGCGTGGTGGCGCACGCTTGTAATCCCCGCGCTTGGGAGGCAGAAACAGGAGGATCGCGCAGGTTCGAAGCCAGCCGTGCGCGCTGGCTTAGGAGACCCTGTTTCCAAAAAAAAATGTAAAAATAGGTCTGGGAGTGTAGCCCGGAGGTAGAAGGGCTTCCAGGAACCCCAGTACCACCAAAAAAAAAAAAAAAAAAAAAAAAAAAAAAAAAAATTATCTCTGTATTTTCTTTGTTTCTATGCTTTATTTATTTATTTAGCTAATTAATTTTTGTAGTAGTGAGAACTGAACCCAGGATCTTGCACATGTGAAGCAAATGCTCTACCACTGAACTAAACCTCAATCCTTTTGCAGAAATTTGTTTCACTAAAATGCTCAGGTTGGCATCAAACTTGCATTTCTTTTTCCTCAACATTTCAGGTAGAGAGATGTGCACCCCTACAGTGGGTTATATTTTACTTTTTTGTGAAAATTAAGTTAATTATTTTCAATTATGTTGGTCTTTTCAGAACATCTTTCTAATTTATTTCTGTACACATATTACAAGTTCTCTAGGATGCAGATAGATGACAGAAAAATAGATTTTTTTTGGATAAATATATATATATATATTTATATACATATATTAGAATAAATATTCTATACATATATATTATATTATACATATATATTAGAATATTTATTCAGGGAAATGTATATGTATGTATGTATGTATACATACATATATGTCTATACATTTTCCCTGGGATATTCTTTTGATGTTTTAAAATCAAAGTTATCCTGGCCTTGTCAAAAGAATTAAGTATTCACTTTTCTGTTTTCTTACATTTATTTGTGAAGAAGTTATTTTATTTCTTGTTTGTGAGTTTAAAAAAAAATGACTGGTAATGACTTTGGGGCATGTTTTTCTCTCTATGAGAAGTATTCAATATTGTAAATAAATATTTTTTATAACTTTGTCTCACTAGTTTAGAAGTGTCATAGTTTCAATTTTACACAGATTAAAATGTTATTTAATTTAATTTTTATTTTTTTATTTATTTATTTTTTATTGGTGCAATGTATTCATACATCATAATGGTATAAAGAAAATACTTTTGTAGACATACATGCACACATTGGCCAGTTAGCCCCTACCCGATCCCCACCCTGTTCCCTCCCCATCCCTCCTTCCTATGCTTGGCTTAGTGGTTGACATCTAGTTTTATAGCAATTTATCCAATATTAACGATGATAATCTCACAAAACAGTTTGTCTGATTCCAAGCTTTTGATGACTAAAAGATAACAGTTCAATATTTCTTTTTGCTTTCTTTCTTACCAGAGAATATTTTTTTCTTTTCTTTTTTTTTTTAGGTGAAGCTATCATACATTTATTTATTTATTTTTCAGAAAAAAATCTATCCTGATATGGAATATGGACTCTAGATACCCAAAACAATCTCGAAGAAGAACAAAGCTAGAAGATGTATATTTTCTGATTTCAAACCATATAAAGCTACAATAATTGAAACAGTGTAGTACTGTTCTGAAGGCAGATATATAAACCATTGGCGTTATATAAAAGTCTAGAGATAAATTCTTACCTTTGGAGGTAAAATGTCCCTGGGTTCGACCCCTAGGACCACCAAAAAAAAAAAAAAAAGAAAAGAAAAAGAAAAAATGTATCTCACATAAGCCGCACATAGTTTTATTTTTATAATGTAAATTTTCATTAATATGTTATGTTTTTCAGTATTTAATAATTATAATTTTTAAATCACACCATGTTCACCTTTTTATTTATATTTTGTCTCCCTCTCTCTCTCTCTTTTTTTTTTTTTTTTTTTTTTTTGGTGGTACTGGGGATCCTAGAAACCCTTCTACCTCCGGGCTATACTCCCAGACACATTTTATATTTTTTAATTGGAAACAGGGTCTCTTAAGCCAGCAAGGCTGGCTTCGAACCAGCATGATCCTCCTATCTCCGCCTCCCAAGCGCAGGGATTACAAGCGTATGCCACCACGCCCGGCTATATTTTGTTTCTTTATCCCTGCTCTATTTTTATTTCTATTTTATCTCTTGACCTTTTACCATTTTTACTTCTTTCTATTAACTTATCAGTCATGCACATATTTTCTTGGAGTATTCTTTCAGCAGCTGCTCCCAAAGGACCTTTGACTTATTGTAGTTTAATCTGAAATATTACTTTTAAGCTTCTTGGATAAGCATTTTAAAATTAAAAGCATTTTAGGATGCATGCCCTAATTTCTTTTGCCAAAGCTTATGATTTTAACTATTAAGTCTATAGGCAGCCTGGTACATAGCCATTCTTTGAGGACTGGAGATCCACAGTTGGTGGTAGGGTGGTTTCACTTTCCATCTTATTGAAGCCATCCTTTTAAAACTCTGCTGAGCTTGTGTGGATCTTCATGAAACCACTAGTAAATAGTAGAAAAATATCCACAGTATATATATTCAGATCAGTGGAGGCTATAAGTGTCAGAAATGGATATATTACTTAAGCTAATTGAAAGGTCATGTTGCACCACAAACTGACAATTTATTGAATGTATTCTCCATCAAAAATTAAGCACAGTCATGTTTCTTTTTAATTATAGTTTTTCAATGAAATCAAGTAATAATAGAGACACTCTAGTAATTACATATCAACCACAGAATGACAACAAATTTGAAAACAAACTACTTCCAATGATAAAGTTTTATTGGAAATATTAAAGTCAAAATACATACACAGTATTTCACATACAACTATAAGTCCTTCATTAAAATTTACAATAATTTCTGCTCTGAGCCAAACATGAAAAGGAAGGAGGAAGGAGGGAATGGGGTAGGGGCTAAATTAGTCATGTATGCATGAATGCCCCTACCATTTTTTACTCCATTAAGATGTGTGACTACACAATTCACCAAATGAAATAAAATTTAAAATGAAATCCAATTTTTCTTAATGTAGAGGCACATACCTGTGATCCTAGTATTTGGGAAGCTATGACAGAAGGCTAGCATGTTCAAGGCTAGCTTAAGCAACTAACTTAGTGAGACCTTTTTTCAAAGTTAAAAAAAAATAGGAGTTGGGGTGTAGCTCAGGGATGTGTACCTGGATTCAATCTACAGTACCATAGGGGGGGCATGGTGGCTCATGCTTGTAATCCCCGCTCTTGGGAGGCGGAGACAGGAGGATCGTACAGGTTCGAAGCCATTCGCACTGGCTTAAGAGACTCTGTGTCCAAAAATAAAAAAGTATAAAATAGGTCTGGGAGTGTAGCCTGGAGGTAGAAGGGCTTCCAGGAACCCCAGTAGCACCAAAAAAAAAAAAAACTACAGTACCATAATAATCATTTTCCCTTTCAGTATAAAAATATCTGCATTGTGTCTTTTCAACTGATAATTCTACTCAGACCTAGCCAGAGGAGCAAAAGTTACTTGAGAAGTGGTAACCTGGTTTGTCTTTCTTGGAAATGGGTGATTCTTTACTGTCTTCAAGAAGGCAATTCATTCAAAACAAAATTTTAATGTATTTTACTCTCATCGAGTTCAAAGAGTTCATAAAGCACACAAGAATAGCATAGCTCCAAACCACTATCACGAATTTAGAAAATAATAAGTCTATGTGCCGTAAACAATTAACTCAACAAATTTTATGTCCCCAGGAAACAGTGTTTAGTGTTTCCAAAGGCTACCACATTAATTCAGTGGAATCTTCTTCGAGAGTTTAACCTGAGCTTCAGCTTCAATAAATTCCTAGAGTCTATGTAAGGTTCCAAAGTGTACTTACTAATATAATATATTTAACCTGTAAGAAATGTAGCAGGTGGGTTATTTATTCAACTACAGAAAAAAATAAATCTACAAGTGGTATTTCTAGTAATTGAGTCATTATGTACTTTCTGAAGTGTTTAGAAATTTGCCTTATTCCTATCTCCGGTCACCATATTTTGGCTATTCAAAATTTTTCTAGAGTTTGGAGAGTAGCTCAGCAGTAGTAGAGTGCTTGCTTAACCTGGATTCCATAAACTTCAATTGATTTGCTTCTTCCTAATGACAAAGGTGATTTTATTCCTCTGTTGGCAATGATTCTCACTATTCTAATCCTACTACATAACAGTTTTACTCTCATCTATGTTTCAGCAGGGTAGTCAGTTACCAGATTCTGAAATAAATGACACTTGACACTTTTGAAGCCAGTGTACCAAGATCTTGAGAATCAACACTACTATTGTATGCTCCTGTTAACATCGTTTTCATCAGTTTTCAAATATCTCCACCTTCATCTTTTTCTGGGATATGCCTTTAGTAAAAGTATTAGTCAGTGTTCTCACAAGTCAGTCTGTCTTTTAAATTAATTTATTTAAAATTATTTAACTGAAAAAATTATATATATTCATTCAATATGATGTCTTAATATATTTATATACTGTAAGCTATGTATATGTAAATCAAGCTAGTTAATATATCAATTAAATCACATCCTTCTCCTTTTTCTTTTGTGGACAGAACAATTAAACTACTTTCTTAGCAGTGTTTGAGAATACAAAATTTTGTCATTAATTCTAATCATCATATTGTACAATAAATTTCATTAAATTTATTGCTTCTAATTGAAATTTTAAATCTTTTGAACAGCATTTCCCTCATTCCTCACACCCAAACCTGTCCCTGGATTAACAAAATCATCTGCTTCTATGCATTCAACATTTTTAGATTCCACATGTAAGTGAAATTATACAGTACTTTTCTTTTTCATTCTTTTTTATTGGTGCATTGAAGTCATACATCTTAATAGGATAAAAAGACTTGTGTACACATACATGCATACATCACCCAATTAGCCTTTACCCAATCTCCACTCTATTCCCTCCCTATGCCTCCTTCCCATGCTTGGCTTAGTGATTGACTTTGATATATTTAAGTACATCATGTGCTTTAGAGAGTTTCCCGCTTCCCCCTCCCTTCCCTCTCTTTATTTGCTCCTCTATAGAATCTCCTTATTCATCTAGAGTTCCTCCTGTTACCATTTCTTCCTAACTTTCACATATTAGGGAAACATTCAAATTCTTCTTTTTTATGATTGACTACTCTCACTTAGCATAATGTCCTCCAGTTCCATCCATTTCCCTGTAAATAATGTAACTGTGCTTTTCTTTATGGCTGGGTAAAATTCCATTGTGTACACATCCCACAGTTTTGTAATTTATTCATCTGTTGATGGACTTCTTGGCTGGTTCCATAGTTTGGCTATGGTGAATTATGCAGCTGTGAACATAGATACGCATGCATTAGATTAGTAGTTTGTTTTCTTTTCTTTGGGGTAGATACCCAGAAGTTGTATTGCTGGATCAAAGAGTAAATTTGTTCCCATCCTTCTGAGGATCCTGCATACTATTTTCCAAAGTGGTTGCACTAATTTGCAATCTCACCAACATTGTTTTAGAGTTCCCAATTCTCCACATCTTCACCAGCATTTGTTGTAGTTTGTGTTTTGAATGATTGCCATTCTATTTGGAGTTAGGTGAAATCTCAGGGTAGTTTTGATTTGCATCTCTCTGATCGCCAATGATGTTGAGCATTTTTCATGCATTTATTGGCCATTTGAATTTCTTTTATGAAGTGTCTATTAAATACACTTGCCCATTTTTTGATTCAGGTATTTGTTTTCTTAGTGCTGAGTTTCTTGAGTTCTCTGTATATTCTAGGTATTAGTCCTCTATCAGAGGAGTAGTTGGCAAATATCTTCTCCCATTATGTTGGCTCTCAATTGAGGTTCTTGACAATTTGCTTTGCTGTAAAGAAGCTCTTCAGTTTCATGTAATCCAAAATATTGATTTGCCTTTTAGTTTCTTGTGCTTTTGGGATCTTGTTGAGAAAGCATTTATCTGTGCCTATGTGTTGCAGTGTTGGACCTTTGTCCTCTTCAAGAAACCTCAAGGTCTCTGGTCTAATTTCCAAGTCTTTGATCCATCTTGAATTGACTCTTATGCAGAGTGAGAAAGTGGGATTTATTTTTATTTTCTGCATATGGTTAACCAGTTTTGCCAACACCATTTGTTGAACAGGTTATCTTTTGTCCAGTGTATGTTTTCGGTCCCCTTGTCAAAAATCAATTGGCTGTAAGTGCGTGGATTTTGTTTCTGAGTCTTCTATTCTGTACATTGGTCTATTATCTGTTTTTGTGCCAGCACCATGCTATTTTTATTACAATGGCTTTGTAGTATAGTTTAAAATCAGATATTAGCCGGGCGTGGTGGCACACATTTGTAATCCCTGCGCTTGGGAGGCTGAGACAGGAGGATCGCACGGGTTCGAAGCCAGCCTCAGCTACTTAGTGAGGGTCTCAGCAACTTAGTGAGACCCTGTTTCCAAATAAAAATATAAAAAAAGGTCTGGGAGTATAGCCCGGAGGTAGAAAGCCTTTGGGTTCTACCCCCAGTACCACCAAAAAAATAAATAAAGTCAGGTATTGTGATTACACCTGCATGGTTTTTGTTGCTCAGAACTACTTTGGCTCTTTTTCATCATGTTTATATCGTATTTTTCTGAGCATTATGCTCTGAGGTGAATTTATATTATTACAAATGACTGGATTTCTTACCTACTTATGGCTGAACAATATTTTATTATTTATGTATGTAATGGAATATATTTAGTTGTATAATATATGTATAATTATATATGCTTATATATGTATGTAATTTGTGCATATAGAGTATATATATATATATATATATTCCATAATATATAATTATATATACACATATGGGTAATACACACTACATTTTCTACAACCACTCATTTATTGATGTTTACTTAGGTTGAGTCCATATTTTGCCTTTTACTATTAATGCTGCTATGAACATAGGAATTCACATAGAATTTCAACATAATACTTTTATTTCATTTGGATATGTATTTAGAAATGGAATTGCTGAGTCCTGTGATAGTTCTCTTTTCAATTTTTTAGGAACATCTATACTGTTTCCCCTAGTAGCTGTCCTGAGATTTATTCATTTTTATCCTAATTTTTCCATATACTTGCCAACCTTTTTTATCTCTTTGATAAAATATAGCCATCCTAACAAGTGCAACATGATATTTTATTTTGGGTTTAACTTGACATTAATTAAATGTTTGTCATATTATACTTGACATACTTATCTGACTTATATGTCAAGTAGATTTTCATATGCCAGTTGGTCAATTAATTTACTTAGATACTCTTTTCCACCTTATCTTAACATTTATCACACAGGTACTTTTTGCTGAACACAATCCCTTTTCATTTTGCTTCCTGTTGTCTGACCAGACGTTTAATGTTTAACCCATCTCTAGATTTTCTCTTATTGATTTTCTAAAAGTAAGTAAAAGGATGTCATTGAGCACTGGACCAAGGAAAAGAATACCCTGTGCAAACGAACATTGCCCACCTATACTTTACTTAACTGAGTAATGAATAAATCAACTTAGTAGATGCATTCCCACCAAACTAACACCTCACTCTGCCATACTGGGCCTCACTATTATACCTGGGGATCCTTTTTAGTGACTCATATTTGCTGTTTTTGTTTCAAAATTTAAATAGTATAAATTTCTGGAGCATTAACTCAAATGATAGTAGTACACCCAAAATATCTATGACACTTTGGAACACATCCAACAGTTCTTGAATATGTTATTCTCATCTCCAATTTGTTCATATTTTTTCAAATTTTATTTAACCATATCATTTACATGTCCTAACTTTTAGGCAATAGTTTATAAGTCACTTTTATTAGGGACTGCCATAGTCTCATATGGAGTCATCCCAGAACACTCTTTGGGTCTCTGAGGACTGTTTCTGAACTAATAACAACTCAGCCATCACCACTTTACTAAAATTTCATGAAGCAACATTAAAACTGGTCAGAGAGCATTTTCTTTTTCATATTAAACTATCTTGGCCTTCACGGATGTGTTTCCCTATTTTATCTTGTCAGACTATCAAAGACTGTGTTTTCCTAGTTTAATCAAACTTCTTTTGTTTTCATTCTTATACTGTTGCTGTTCAGGGGTAAGCATACTTTTTAAACCAGGCATGATGTGCAAGCTTGAAATCTCAGTACCTGGGAGATTGAAATAGGAGGATTGCAGGTTCACAACCAGCCTCATAAATTTAATGAGATTCTGTTTCAAAATAAAAGATATAAATCTGGAGATGTAGCTCAAAGGTAGAAGTTTCTGTATTTAATCCAATCACACATAAAAGTAATTTTTAATTTTTAAATTAAATTTCCTTAATATCCTGGGTAAGCTGATTCCTAGAGACAGATTATTTCTTGTATAAGCCTTGTTAATTGTTTCTTAACTTGAGTTTTTGTGGTCATTTAAGGGTATTGATAAGTTATAAGCTTACTTCATAAAAACAGGACTCATTCCTTGAATCTTGACTTGCAAAATACATTTAACCTTTCTTTAATGATAAAGACTATAGGATGGATTTCTAAAATGCTCAAGAATTGTGTGTGTGTGTGTGTGTGTGTGTGTGTGTGTGTGTGTGTGTGGTACTGGAGGTGGAACCCCGGGGCTTTCTACCCACATTCTACTCCCAGATCTATTTTATATTTATTTGGAAACAGGGTCTCATTAAGTTGCTGAGAGCCTCACTCAGTAGCTGAAGCTGGCTTCAAACCTGTGCAAGCCTCCTGTCTCAGCCTCCCAAGTGCGAGGATTGCAAGTGTGTGCCACCACACCTGGCCTGTAAAATGCTCAAGAATTTTATAATTAATAAAACCAAAGGCGACTTTATGTCTTATGATATGACACTTGAAATTAGGGACAAAATATATAAACTAGACATAGATACTAAAGAAACTTCAGAAAAATAAAATAGAAAAAAGGATTTGGAGCAGTTAATTCATAGTGTCCGGATGAAGTGCCTATAGTTTGATGAGGATGAAAGGAATAGTCATCCAGCTGGGGGCAAAACTTCCATATACAGCAAAGGCTAAACATAATCAATGTCCCTACCTAGGTCACTGAGAACTTTTAGTTCCCCCATAGTTTTTAATGTGCTTCCAATTCCACCTCTTTTTCCTATGTCAAAGGTCAGCCTATACACTAGATTTTTTTAGTTTGGAGTCATCAATATGTTTTCTTCCATATATGAATTCTGAACAAATTGATAAACCAAACCCATGAGTGAATAAATGGGAGATCAAAATGGCACTTTTACTTTGTTGGTAAAACTTAAAAGATGCCATTTATAACTGTAAGAATTAGATATGTATCTGACAGTTTAGGGAGATAGTAGGAAATATATCCCCCTCTTTTAGGAGCAGATCCTGATAACACAGCAGAAAGAGGCAGATCACACAGATAGTGTTTGTTTAGCTTTTTAAAATAAAGGAAGTAAAAAAAGAGATGTGCGTGTCTTGATGTCTCATCCCTTATTCTAACTTAATATTTATCCTTAGGTGCAGTGACGCAGGTAAAAGTTTCATAGAACCTAAGACTTAATGCTGAATGCAGATACCGGATAAATCAGTCTTACTGTAGGACATCAGCAGGAGCAAACTGCCAAGGCCTCTGTTAGATAGAGCATTGTTCCCAAAGGTTAGAGTCATTGGTAAACCTAGGAAAGTGCTGGTAATCTCATTTCTGTGTGCTCTCTGTATTCTGTGTGCTATCTTTACTCTGTAAGTTTTTACTTCCTGCTATCTCTCCAAGCACCAGATACTGATATTTTGAGAACAATACATAACTCTCCTCTTTTCCACTCCATTCCCTCATGTCATTAAGAAATTCAAAGATAAATAAAGATAAAGGCAAATGGAAAGCCTTTATCATCCTGATTCCTGATAAGTACTGATTTTGAAGATTAGGCTGTGGACAGAACCAATAAATGCTTCCTGATAATGAAATCCCAAAGGTCAGCATATTCAGCAGGACCCTGCTGAACACAGGGACAAACCTTTCACCCTACATGGCTGAAAGAAGTGAAGAGCTCGTCTTCTCTTGGCAGGCCAGTTACCACGAAGAATCTGGAGCTACTGAGCTGATAATATACCATTTATTCTGTCCAAATGTATGAATTAAATCCTAGCAGCTGGCTTGGAGAAAGTGAATGAAGGCAAAAAGAAAACCCTGGCTCATAAAAATGTCTTCTTGAAGAGAAACCAGAGTAAATGCCCTAAAACAACATATATAAAAAATCCTGAAGTATTGTGTGGATGTATGTGTGAGTGTGTGTTTGCATATGTCTGGCAATTAAATCTTTGTCTTCTAAAAATTAGTGAATTCTTTTCTTTTTTTTTCTTCCAGAAATATTAGTTACAAGATTTGTAAATAAGAGCTCTACTTAGTTTACCATGAACATGTCGCAGCAAAACTTATACACCTACTATCTGCTTCATATTTAAAGGAAGACTAAGACTTGCAAGGTTAAGCTGCAGCCAAGTTCTTAATAATTGTTTGCCTTGATACATTTTTTAGACTTCATTTTGCCAGCTCTAAAACTCCTGATCTTCCTTAATTTTAGTCCTTAATATTTTATGTTCTGAGCATCAAGGTTAAAAGAGAAAAACCTGCTTAAATGTATTAATCAGTTCACAGGCTGAGACCTATACATCCCGTTCTTCATACTGAAATATCACTAGATACATAATCCAGAATGTTGGGCATTCTTGCAATACCTTAACAGTGCTGAAATATGCAGCATAAGGAAGTTAAAATTCGAATGTAACCATTTTAACTAAAAGTTTTTTTTTATTTAATTTAAATGAAATGGAGTTGAAGTGAACATAATTTTATTGACAATATTTGTGATTTAGATGCAACATGTATTGGTAGACTCGAGTGATGATGGTCTTGTGATAATTTTTACATATTCCAGTCTCTGTATGTGTCTACATAGACAAAGAAACAAAAAACTCCTGCTTTGCTTTTAAGGAAGGGTTTCCAAGACTGCTTGTCTGCTCCTGAGCTTTGTTTTATGTATGAGTACCCTTTGCTTGTATTTTGTATTTAAAAGAAGATTAAAATGAAATCCTTATTGTCAAATGTGTTGGCATTGTCCCTTCATTTTATTTTCTTTTGGGGATATATAAAGCAAGTTAATTATTTTTCTGTATCTTTTTTTCTTTTATAAACTTTTTTGTTTTGTTTAAAATTGCTTTTTAAAAAGGGTTTTTATAGTTATTTTCCTGATTTGATCTTCTAGAAATCTCTGATTTTCTGTTTTATCAGGTTCTGATGTTGTGGGGTTGTGCACATTCATTACTTCAGTGTTATTCCTCTTTCCCATGATTTCGGAGGTTTGTGCCTTCTCTGGGTTCTTCCCTTGGGTCACTATGGCTTCACTTAAGGTGCTCTGGATCTCGAGTCTGTATTATCTCAGACCCTACTACTCCTTTACTGGGTTGTATCACAGAGTCTCCCACCCAGGGAGTCGATAGAGGCTGCTTTAACCTATGGGGGAGTCGATAGAGGCTGCTTTAACCTATGGGGGGTGCCAGGTTGCACGCACTCCTATGGTGTGATATCTCTGCCACCACCACTCCCTCACTGGGTCAAGTCCCAGGAGGCACAATACTGGGATTTCTCCTCTGTGGCCCGCAATTTGACTCACTGTTCTTGAGTACGTAGATGTAGCTGTACTGGACTCGGTGAAATCACTGCTGCTGCCGCCGCCGGTGGCAATATGGCGCCTCTGCCACGCCCTCGGCCATGAGGCTGGCGTATTTTTTCTTCTCTGGTTTTGATTTCCACTCTGAATCCCTGCAGCATGTGCTGAGCTCAGCCACTGGGAGCTTTAAATGCTGTCTGCACCGAAAGATCCCGCCTGGCTGTTCCACATCGGCTCACCTCGGCTTGCTGTAGCCGTCCGCTGAGTTCACCGCTGCCGCCGGCAGTATGGCGCTGCTGCCGCGTCCTCGGGCGCGTGTGTCTCCTCTGTGGCCCTGAGCTCTGTTCTCAGTCCGCTTTCTCTCTGGAGCCTGGTGGTTTTTTTGTTTTTCTGGTGATGGTGTTTTCTGGCTATGAAAGGCGCTCTTTTTGTGGTAATGGAGATTGGTTGTTAGCGGGACTCTTAAGCCCCGCTTTTCTCGGTCATATTATTTCTCGGTCATATTATTTCTGTAGAAATAATAGAGGTGCTTCGAAAAGAACTCAGAGAGAGCCAAAAAGAGATAAAGGATGCAATTAATGAAGTAAAGACCTCAATTCAAAGCACAAACAACCGATTAGACCACATGGAGAACAGAATCTCGCTCTTAGAAGATGAGCAATCCAAAAATGAATGCATAGTTTCTAATCTAGAAAAAGATATCCAACAGCAGGAATCTGACATTGAAGAAATATGGGCCCATCTTAAGAGAGCTAACCTAAGAATAATTGGAATAGAGGAGGGAAAAGAAAGTGATACCAAAGGGATCAACAATCTCTTCAAGGAAGTAATAGCAGAAAATTTTCCAAATATAGAGCAAGAGGTTGATACACAGATCCAGGAAACTTATAGAACTCCCTTTAGACAGGATCCGAGAAGAGGATCCCCACGCCATATAATTGTCAAAATGACCAATGTGGAAGCCAAGCAGAGAATCTTAAAGGCAAAAAAAACAAAGGGCCAAGTGACATTCAGAGGCAAACCAATTAGAATCACTCCAGACTTCCCAAACCAAGTCATGAGAGCCAGAAGGGCTTGGAGTAACATATTCCAAACTCTGAAAGAAAACAACTTCCAGCCAAAAATTTCCTATCCAGCAAAACTTTCTATCAAATTAGATGGAGAAATAAGAAGCTTCCATGACAAACAGAAACTGAAGGAATTTATGTCTTCAAAACCAGCGCTAGAGAAAATACTCAAAGAGATTAACTACAAAGAAGAAATAGGTAACACTCACCAGAACCAGAGAAACAAGAGTTTCCACCCAACAGACAACTAAGATTGGTTATCTGTGGAGATTCATTATTTATGTTAGTCTTTTACCTATCTCTAAATTGTATTGTTTGCCTTTATTGTTGTTAATTTTTAGGATTTCTAGTTGGAATATTAATATACCTTCAGATATAGCATTTGGAAATATTTTATCCAATTCTATTAGTAACTTTTAACTCTGTTTACATTGTCTTTGGATATACAATATTTTCTTTTATTTTTTAGGGAGTTTGTATATTCTTCTGTTGCCTGTGCCATTGAAATCATATCCAAGAAATCACTGCCAATTTCAATGTTGTGAGGTTTTATGACCCAGATTTTCTCCTAAAAGTTTATAGTCTTAAGATTTATATTTAGGTCTTTTATCTAGTTTGAGTTAATACTTGTATGTGGGATTAGGTAAGGGTCCAATTTTATTCTTTTCCATGTAATTATTATTTTTCAACAATATTTAGTTAAAAGATTTTTATTTCCACCACCAAATCTTCATGGAAACCTTGTCAAAAATAACTTGACAATATAGGGAAGAAGTCAGCTCTAGGCTTGTATTTAACTCCAATGGTCTATATATCTGCCTTTAGAACAATACTACACTGTTTCAATTATTGTAGCTTTATATGGTTTGAAATCAGAAAATATACATCTTCTAGCTTTGTTTTTGCTTTGAGATTGTTTTGGGTATCTAGAGTCCATATTCCATATCAGGATAGATTTTTTTCTGAAAAATAAATATATGATAGTTTCACCTAAAAAAAAGAAAAAAATATTCTCTGGTAAGAAAGAAAGCAAAAAGAAATATTGAAATGTTATCTTTAAGACATCAAAAGCTTGGTATCAGACAAATGAAACTGTTATGTGAGATTATCATTTTTAATTTTGGATAAATTGCTATAATACTAGATATCAACCACTAAGCCAAGCATGGGAGGGAGGGATGGGGAGAGAATGGGGTGGGGATCGGGTGGGGGCTGACTGGGCGATGTGTGCATGTATGTCTACAAAAGTTTGTATCCCACTATGATGTATGATTACAGTGCACCAATAAAATAAAATTAAAAAAAAATAAAGGCCAAACAACAATCAGAAAAAAAAAGAAGTATGACTACAATGCACCAATAAAAATTTATATTAAAAAAGTCAAAAAATAACAAATGTTGGTGAGGACCTGGGAAAATTCTAAGTCTTCTACACTGTTGGTGGTATTGCAAATTAGTTCAGCAGCTATGGAGATCAGTGTGGATATTTCTCAGAAAACGGAATGGATTCACCATATGATGCAGCTATAACACTCCCGGGTATCTTTCCAAAGGGGTTGAAACTAGAGAATTACAGTACTATATGCATACCCATGTTGATAGCAGCACAATTTCTCAGAAAACTAGGAATGAATCTACCATTTTATCTGGCTATACCACTCCTGGGTATTTTTCCAAAGGGGTTGAAATCAGAGAACTACAGTAATATATGTATACCCATATTCATAGCAGCCCAGTTCACAATCACCAAATTATGGAACCAACCTAGGTGCCCCAAAACAGATGAATGAATCACAAAATTATGAGATATCCACACAATGGAATTATAGTCAGTAACAAAAAAAATTATGTAGTCTGCAGGAAAATGGAAGGACCTGGAGAACTTTATGTTAAGTGAGATTAACCAGTAACAGAAAGTGAAGGGTCACATGTTTTGTCTAATATGCAGAAGCTGGGGAGTAACTGGGATACCAGAAGGACTCCAGATAATGGGGGAAAACCTCAGTGGAGCCAGGGAAGTGATATAAGGGAAGGGGAGGGGAAGAAGTGAGGTTCATTGAAGGTATTACTACCATTAGCTATGTATTTTCAATGTCAATATCAGTACTCTATGGGAAAGGGGGAGATGAGGAGGCAGGACAGGGGGACCACCAAGTGCTGTGCACATGTATATCACTGTCAACATAATTTACATTATGGTGTGACACTATATTGCAGCAATAAAAGCATATAAAAATAAAAAAATAAAAAAAATAAAAAAATAAAAAATAAAAATAAAAAGGGTTTTTATAACCTCCACACAAAAAAGAAAAATGTCTTATCATGAAAGTTAGAATTATACATGCTACATTCACTGACCACAAGAGGCTATATATGTAGAATTTAAAATTTATTGGCATGAATTGTTTTATATTATTATCTTCTAACACTTTTTATAAGCAATGTCTGTTTATTCAGTGGTGCAGTACATTCTTGTTAAGAAAAAGGATGCTAAAAACAAACTCCATGAACTCAGTTTCTGCCTCACTGTGGGACCCTGGCCAGCCATTTCTGCAAAGTGAGAATAACACTGCTCTCTATGTTGCAGATTGCTGGACACATTAAATGAGTCAGTGTGCGTGAAACATAAGTTGTTATTATTATTATTTATATAGTTTCTCGTATTCTCCTTGTTTTTGTCATTTTTGTCTCAATTTATCAACTTTATTTGATCAGTTAATTGTTAATAGTTTTATTTTATTATTGTTTTCCTCATTGTTATTTAGTTTTTCTACTTATAAATAGTATTTTCTACTTAAAATAGTTATTCTACTTAAAATAGTATTTTCAAATACTATTTGGATTTCTTGAATTTATTTGAATCTCTTGAATTTCTTGAATTTTCTTAGATTTCTTGAATTTATTTGAAAGAACAAAAATTCTTTTCAAAATTTTTGTTTTAAAATTTTTCATTGGTGCATTGTAGTCATACATTTTAATGGAGTACAAGATGGTAGAGGCATACATGCACACATCACCTAATTAGCCCTTACCCAATTCCCACCGTATTTCCTCCCCCTACCTCCTTCTGATGTTTAGCTTAGTGATTGACTTTGATATGTTTGTTAATGTACATCATGTACATTAGAAAATTTCCCTCTTCCCCCCTCAAATCCCTCTCAGTTAGGTCATCTTATTTGCTCATCTATAGTATTTCCTTCATCTAGAGCTCCTCCTATGACTTCTTTTCTCCCTAGCTTCCACATATTAAGGAGAGCATTTGATTTCTTATTTTTTGTGATTTACTAATCTTACTTAGCATAATGTTCTCCAGTTCCATCAACTTCCCTATAAATGACATAATTGTGTTTTTCTTTATGGCTGAGTAAAATTCCATTGTGTACATATATCCCCTAATTTGTAATCCATTCATCTATTGATGGACATCTGTTGATTGACAATTGTGAATTGTGTAGCAATGAACATAGATATGCATGTATTAGTTTGGTAGTTTGGTTTCTATTCTTTTGGGTATATCATATGCAGAAAAATGGAAATAAACTCTATTTTCTCACCCTGCACAAGAGTCAATTCAAGATGGAGCAAAGACTTGGAAATTAGACCAAAGACCTTGAGGCTCCTTTAAAAGGGCATAGGTCCAACACTGCAACACATATACACAGGTAAATACTTTTGCAACAAAACTCCAAAGGCACAAGAAACTAAAAGGCGGATAAATACGTGGGATTGCCTTAAACTGAAGAGCTTCTGTACAGCAAAGGAAACTGCCAAGAACCTAAATCGAGAGCCAACAGAATGGAAGATTTTTGCCACCTACTCCTCTTTTAGAGGACTAATATCTAGAATATACAGAGAACTTAAGAAACTCAGCACTAAAAAATTAAATAACTTAATCAAAAATGGGTAAGTGAACTAGACACTTCATGAAAAAAGACATTTAAATGTCCAATAAATGCATAAAAAATGCTCAACATCATTAATAATCAGAGAGGTGCAATTCAAAACTACCCTGACATTTCACCTAACTTCAACCAGAATGGCAAACATTCAAAACACAAACAACAACAAATACTGGTGAGAATGTAGAGAAGTAGGAATTCTAATACATTGTTGGTGAGATTGCAATTTAGTGCAACCACTTTGGAAAACAGTGTAGAGGATTCTCAGAAGAATGAAAATGAATTTATCATATGATCCAACAGTATCACTTCTGGGTATGTACCCAAAATGTTTTGTTCTTAATAGCCTTATTGAGTTTATAATATCATTCCCAAACTACTATCTAAAGTCTTTCTGAATATTTTAACATCTCATGCATAATTGCTATTCAGTTGTATGTATGCCCAGATTTCTTGTATGCTCTTTTGACTATTGGATTTCTTGAAAATATTATAAATGTATGAAATTATTTTCCCTTTTGTTTCTCACTCACTTTTAGTCATTTCCACTTTTATTATGGAGGTTATAGATGAAGGTTCTATTTACATTGTATTTTGTGTATTGTTTCCTAGAAAACCAAATATTCAACTAAAAATCAGCATTTGTATATATAATTATACTTATTTAAGCAGAAAATATATAAATAAACCTCTAAAAACTTATAATTCATATTCTTATAGCCTTAAATATTAGTGTATAATATTATGTATATTATACTAATTTTTTACTGAAAATAACTATATTTAAAGACAAAGCCATATGGTTTAAAAAATACAAAATGGCTTATGAGCTCATTTCAAAACTAGACATTAGATTGACTTTTCTAGCATATGCTTTAAAGTTAAAGCAAAATAAAACCTTTGCTATATACAGATAATAAGACTATTTCAAATTGCTGTGAGTGAATTTCTATTTTCCCAAATATTCATATTAAAGTTCTTAATAAAAATAAAAGATATTTAATAACTATTGAGTATAAAGAAATTTAAAAACATGGTTATGGTAATATATGAAACCAATGAGTATGTGAAAGAGTGAACTTAATTATAGGTTGTTAAGAGAATTACATAATATAAAATAATTATATAACATAAGAATAAAAAATAGAACTTAATGCTGATTATGCCATCATTAATGAGTAGTCTAGAAAGCTAAAATATTCAGCATTTTATTATCCTTTTTAAAATAGAATCATGCTCACCCTTTTCAAAGTAGATATAGAATAAAAATAACAGATTTTAAAAATCACTAAGATGAATATACATCTAAATAACCTTAATTAATTAATTAATTAATTATTTAGTGTGTGTGTGTATGTGTGTGTGTGTGTGTTGTGTGTGTTGTGTGTGTGTGTGTGTGTGTGTGTGTGTATGTGTGTACTGAGGACTAAAATGAGGTATATTTTATTTCCAAGCTATATTTTATTTTATTTTTTAAGCAGAGTCTCACTAGGTTGATAAGGCTTGCTATTTGCTGAATTTGTCCTCAAACATGAGATTTTTTTGTCTCAACCTCCCAAGTACTCAGATTACACAATAATCAGCTTATCATCTTTGTTTTTAATACAAGATTTTTTTTTCCCACTGCAAAGTGTTAAATTTATTTATTTATTTATTTATTTATTTACTTATTTATTTATTCTACCTCAGAGCTACATCCCCAGCCATTATTATTATTATTATTATTATTATTATTATTATTATTTATTATTATTATTATTATTATTATTATTATTATTATTATTATTTTGGTGGTACTGGGGTTCCTGGAAGCCCTTCTACCTCCGGGCTACACTCCCAGAACTATTTTATATTTTTATTTGGAAATAGGGTCTCTGAAGCTAGAGCAGCTGGCTTCGAACCTGCGTCATCACCCTCCTGCCACCATGCCCGGCTTTTTTTTAAATTTTTTGTATAAGTGCATTATAGTCATACATCTTAATGAGATACAAGATGGTGGAGACATGCATACACACATCACCCAATTAGCTCTTACCCAATTCCTACCCCATTCCCTCCCCCTCCCTCCTTCTTATGCTTGGTTTAGTGATCAACATGGTGTGTTTCTTAATGTACTTCATGTACATTAGAGAATTTCCTTTTTCCCCCTCCCCTCCCCTCAGGTTGCCTTATTTGCTCATCTCTTCTTCATCTAGAGTTTCTCCTATGACCCATTTCTCCTAGCTTTCGCATATTAGGGAGAACATCCAATTTCTTATTTTTTGTGACTGACTAATCTCACTTAGCATAATGTCAAGATCCTTGCCTATAGTTATATATGCTTTTACAAAGTCACAGCAGAAAACATTTCCTCCACAAACTTTTATGTCATTTCAAATACATTCTTCTCTTAAAGAAATTCTCTTGGGGTTGTATATTCATGAGATTACTTCGATATGGCACAAGCACTTGTCATATATGACATTGAGATGTTAATTTAGCAGAAAAGCAAAACAGTTAAGTTATGTAAACTACATCTAGACACTCAAATTTCCTCTGCAATTCAATCTGCAAAATGCACTCATGTTGACTGCTACTTTGCTTGATATCCGTGTTTCATTAAAGTGTGACATGAAACCTGGTAGAGCATTTACTCCTACACACCCAGTTTCCCTGAGATGCCATGGCATGTGTTGAGTATTGTAAATGGCCCTATTATCCTTTCCATTAATATTTCGATTGAATTTTTTCCTATCATATTTGCCCATGGAAGCTCCCAACATCATGGAGATCCCTAGTTGCTTAGCTCATAATCTTTTTACTTAATAAATTCTGAAAAGTCACTTGAAGTACCAATTGTTTGCAAACATTCTTTGATATTATCAAAGGTAGTTATAATTCTGATGGTTGTCATTATATATATATGTATATTATATATATATTATCCTTATTAATGTTTTGTCAAGGCAAGAAATAATTTGTGACTTCATTTAGTATTCCATGAGCTATCCTGCTCATGTTGATCTTAACGAAGACTTGTCTCTATCATTTATTCCCATTATACTGATAATCTACCACTCGTATTAAGAGAACTAAGAATCCTGCTTTTCCATATTCACAATCATCCAATATATAGTTTTAGGTACAAATGTTATTATATTTACCCAGAAAGTTAATTTAAATTGCACTGAGATTTCAACTCACTCCAGTTAGAATTTCTATCATCAAGAATACAAGTAACAATAAATTCTGGCAAGAAGGTTGGAAAAAAATTCATCTACTTATCAGTATGGCAGTTCTTCATTGTCCATCTTGTGGCAGTCAAAGGGCAATAATGAAGGACTCAGGCACTCTATAAGCAGAACTCTTCTGTGGAAAACAACAAAAATCCTGGAGAAACTGATTGCTTATGACTACTGATTGCACAAATTATGTTTTCATTTCTACTTACTCAATCTTAAAATGTCTCCAAATTTACATATGTGAATTCAAGATACTATATTACTGTATCAGAGCAGAATTGTCAGAAATGGATTAATCATTCTAGTCAGAACTCTGGGTGTTTCAAACAGAATATGCTTTAAGGAATTATGTACTTGAAAAACTATTTGAGTGGCTGGATTTGGGTACACTGAACTTTTCAGAAAACCTCAATGTTACTACTGCCAGTGAAGTCAGAAACAACACAAACATGTGAGCATGGGCACACGTGTGTCAGGTACCCAAAAAGGCTGATTCTCAGGCAAAGTCCTATAAGCCTCTTCTCACACCTGATGACAAAGAATGATTTTTTTCCTTATGTTCTTTCTTCTGTTCATCAGTTGAAGAACATTTGGATTGTTTCTAGATTTGGGGCAATTACAGATCAAACTGCAATAAGAATTCACACATTGAATTTTGTGTGGTTACAAGTTTTCATTACTCTAGAACAACTGCCCAAGAGTTAGGTTGACAAATCATGAATTAAGAGTATATTTAATTTTGTAAGAAAATATTTTCCAAGTAATTACACTATCTTGCATTCCTACTAGAAATGTATGCAGGTTCCAAATGTTTCACAGACTGGTATTGCTAGTGTGTGTGTGTGTGTGTGTGTGTGTGTGTGTGTGTGTGTGTGTGTTAATTTTAGCCATTTTAATAGGCATACAGAGATATTTTTAAGTTTTTATAACAAGTCCCAGAATAATGAATATTATATTTTCTCAGTAACAAATTACCAAGCATTAGAAAGATTATTCTTCTTTTAATTTTACCATAACCCATACATCTAAATATCTTATAATATCAAATAAATTTCTATTTTTATAATTGAAGAGAGAAGGCAGATAAAGTGCCTGCATATATCTCATGGCATGAAAATCATTTTATTGATTTTTAGAAAATAATTATAATTACTCCTATAGATTTCCATCTGGATAAGTTTAAGATGTAATATAAATGGGCACATTTACTTTTTATAAAGATTAAGCAACAAGTACCAAATAATGTCTAGTGATACAACAACATGTCACCATGGATTTAGATTCAAAATTAAAGTTTATATTTCATGTTTAATTTCTATTTTTATAATGTGATTATTTTTATTTGTGTCTTAATTCAGATATTTAATATTCTGTGGAGATAATCTTACAGGTAAGTGTGTATCTTTTTTTTTTTTTTTTTGCTACTGAGGATTAAACCCAGAAAAAGTTCTGCCTCCAAGCTGCACTCATAACCCTTTTTAACTTGAAACAGGGTTTCATTAAGTTGCTAAGGGTCTTGCTCAGTTGATAAATCTGCCTTGAACTTGGAATTGTCCTATATCAGCCTTCAAGTACTGGGATAATAGGTATGTGACACCGTACCTGGCTCAGGTGAATTTGTAATTTAATAATAGTAAATAGTTCTAGAGTCTATTATTTTTATAAAATGTGGCTTTTAAAATAATTCAGAAGCAATCAAATAAATTAATTTGAAAGTATTCAATGAGTACATTAAAATTAATAGAAATTAGTAATTTAATACATATTTTTTCTGTGTGTGTGTGGTGGTACTGGGGTTCCGAGAAACTCTTCTACCTTCGGGCTATACTCCCAGACCTATTTTATATTTTTATTTGGAAACAGGGTCTCTTAAGCCAGAGAGCCTGGCTTCGACCCAGCGCAATCTTCCTGTCTCTGCCTCCCAAGTGCTGGGATTACAAGGGTGAGCCACCATGCCCAGCGTTAATAAAAGTATTTGATTATATCACTTTTTCTTTTTAGTGCTGGGTATTAGTTCAATGTTGGGTATTGAACTCAGAAATTTGCATACACAAGGCAAGTGTTTTACCAGTGAGCTAAAGCCCCACCTCTACTTATTATATTACTAAGAAATACATTCCACAAAGTAGATGGGTGAATTGGAACTTCAAATTGGTTGCAAACAGGTATCTGTGCTAAGTGCTATTAAAGGCCTCCTCCGGTGATGCTTGGCCTATGTAAAAAGAGAAAGCTGGGCTCTGAAGAGACGTGAAAGGAAAGGCAATCAATACTTATTGTTTTCTTGTGGCTTTTGAGAGAAATCTAGAAAGAGTTGAGCATGAGGTATAAAAATATATGCACATATTTTAGGTCACTGGGAAGAATGCTAGATTAAAAATGAGCTTTATCAGAGATTCACTCAGGATGCTTCAATATGTTTATTCGGTGGAATTTAAATAAATTTAGAGAAATTTGGACATTTTTTAGGTGCTAAGAAAATTAGCCACTAACGTAACTCCTGCTTTTGTGAGCTTGTTCTTCCCTTTGATGTCAACAGAAAGAAATCTAGCTTGAACCACAGGCACCAAGAGTCAAGACGTACTTTGGCTTCTGATCACTATGAGAACATTGTGTGATGCTGCAACAGAAGTGTGGGTAGGTGATAAATATGATGGTTAAGCTCAAGTGGCTCAAAGCTCTGACTTTAGTATTTGCTGCATGTTTGATCCAGGATGGGTTGTGTAACCTCTCATAGCCTGAAGATGTAGGTTTTTCATGTGAGATGAGAGTAACAGCAAAGAATTGATGGTCATTTCTAAGTGTATAGTAAGTACTCAAGTGTTCATAGATATCAACAGCATCTATGCTGGCATTTATTATTACCAGAGATGTGAAACAGTATGCCAGGACAAATATATTTCAGTTCTTTTTATTTCTTTACTAATAAGATTATTGTGGAATTCAAATCAAAACAAAATATATACCATGCAGTCTGGTGAGCATATGTTATATAAACATGCAGATGCTCAAGATACTAACCTGGTACAACTTATGAGGCACCACATGATCAACATAAGCAAACTAACACAATCCAGCAATGGCTGTCACCTGAAGTTTCTATTCTTGTGTTGTTGTTTTTTATTTTTTTTATTTTTTGGCTCTGGTTTGGATAAACTCATTATATTCAAACCTAAAACACTTGAAATTTTATTTTAGGTCCTTGCTTTCAAGTTGCTAACAGTATTTGAAGTTAGTTTTTCTTCTGTTTTCTATCTCTTTAAGAAGTTGCTTATCAAATGTTAATACCCCATTTTTCTCTGGTATCTATATCTGCTTTTAGGTACAAGTGATATTATATTTACCCATAAAATTAACCAAAATTACATTGAGATTCCATCTCACTCCATTTAGAATTTAAATAATAATAGTAATGATAATAATAATTTTATCAGTAATACAAGTAAAAAATAAATTCTGGCAAGGAAGTTGGAGAAAAGAAACTCATGTACAGATCAGTATGGCAGTTCTTCAAAAGACTATAAATAGAACCACCATAAGATGAAGGTACACCACACCTGTATTTACTCAAAAGAATTAAACTCAGTATACTATAAAGATACATGAATACCATGTTTATAGCATCATAATTCACAGTAGCAAAGTTTTAGAGGCATACTTATTTTCTGTCAACATATGGGTAAAAGAAAACATGGTATATGTATAGAATGGTGTTTTATTCATCCATAAAGAATGAAACTATGTCCTGTATAGAAAAATGGATGGAATTGGAGAGCATCATGTTAAGTGAAATAAGCCAAACTCAGAAGATCATACATTTTCTCTTACTTGTGGAAGCTAGAGAGAAAAAAAAAACGAAGGGAATTTCATGAAAACAGACAAGTAGGGTAGAAGATAGGGACAAGGGGAGGAGGGAGGAGGAGAAATAAAGAAAGGTATTGGGAATAAACTCAATCAAATTATGTTATTTGCTTGCATAAATTGCCACAATGAAACCTACTATTCTGTATAACTATTAAACATCAATAATCACTTAAACCATCAATATGCATGTGTTCTTATTTTACATATAATGTAGGAATTCAACAGATAGGAAAAGTATAACATGACTGTCTTAAAAACATGCTCCAGGCTTTGTCAATTCATATTAGAGATTATTATATAATACATCAGCCCATACTTTTTATTAGTTATCAAGAACACTATTCCAAATACAAATCAAGCATTGTTTGATGACCCACAAATATTTCACTACTCAAGTTCCAAATTTAGGTAAATACGTTATGGGAGATTAGACTAAAACTTCATAGATCTATTTTTAACTTCTTTCTGCTTAAAATAAATTTGTTCCCTTTACTAATAGTTATTATTAAAATCAATCACATTTAGGGATGGTAGACAATATGGTAATGATTTCTGTGTTTAATAACAATGTAATATGGAACATTACCTTTGAGCAAATTATTTTTCAAGATGTCTTACCTCTGGTTTGTGATTTTTTTATCTCACTTCTCTCTCTGTTGTTCTGAACCATCTGAAAGCAGCTTCAGTTGCTTGATTTGTACATAACTTCCTCTTTTCTTATAAAAATCTTGACCTGTTTTTCAAACTGACATTTCTTATCACTGGTTGCTCCACTGAAGTGATTAAAGATAATTTTTTGATGGTAAAAAAAAAAAAAGATCCCTAACTCAATCCCCTGAGTCTTACTCCACCATTTAACTTGAGCAGCTGGTCTACCTCCTAATACCAATACATGAAACTATGGAAGGTATTTAATAGATAGCAAAAAAAAAAAAAGAATAAAAGCACATTAACAACTAAAATGCAGACTTTTTCAATAAATCAAAGCTGGTGAGTGGGTGGCTTATGGATAAAAGTCAAGTGAGTTCATCATTTAACCTGCTCCTCATGTTAAATTTTTAACTCCTGATGGAGTAGCTGAGTAGGTATATAGGTAGCTGAGATCTATAGAAAGTTATCGAACAAAATATTATCCCTGGATAAGAGTAGGATAGAAGTGTAATGAGAGAGAAGGACCTTGCTCTGTGGTTCTTGTTGATAGCTATTATTAAGGACTACTCATTGTATGAACTTATAATGTGCTCCAAAGAACAAGACAGGTACGGCCCTTTGACCACAATGATCCTACCTGCTTTAAATTCCAATTCCATCAGAATTTGGAATTTTTATAACTAAACTGAAAATGTGTCTTCTCTTGAAAGTGACTTAGGAAGAAAAATGTGAAAGTATCCTGAAGACCTGAGGGCACTGAGACTCGTTCTCTTTTCAAGCATCATGTCAGGGTGTTGTCAATGTTCCTGATTTGCAGATAATTTCTTCCTTGCCTCTATGTTTTTTTTTTTAAAGTAACTTACAGGAATTCTGGGGTTTTTTCCAAAGTAATCAAATGACTAATCTTTTAAAGATATATACTGCAACCCACTCTTTTAGTGTGTTTGTATTTGGTGCTCCCCACACTGAAAGGCTAGCTTGTCCCAAACATTTCTGGAACTACCTAATCACCCTTTAGGGAAAAAAACACATCATAATAGAATTTTGTCATAACAGAATTCTGCAGCAGACTTAGGTGTTTCCTATTGTATAATTTTTTTATCAAAATGGGAGAATAACATGTTAAAATTTGATATGATTTCACTTGATATGGGTTAATTTTGCCTAAAACTCCACAGTACAATTAAATTTTATATGGGCATGGTGGTTCATAACTATAGTGCCAGTACTTGGGAGGCTGAGATAGGAAAATTTTAGGTTCAAGAAGTCTCAGAACCCTAGCAAAACCCTCAGTAACTTAGACCCTATTTCAGTATAAAAAATGGTCTGGGAGATAGAATATACCTGATTTCAATTCCCAGTATCATGCACACCTACCCACTAACACACACACTCACACAAATAGTAATAATAATGGCATTAATAAATAATAATATAGGTAAATATACATAAATAGATGTTTGATTTACATCTTTTCATTGATCTCAGAATCTGCACATGCCTTACAAGAGGTTTAGATTTGAAAATATAGTTATACTTGATGAGAAAAGAGCCAAGGACTCAGGCTTGTGGCTCTGAAATGCTTACATAGCTAAAACCCCATTACCCCAGTGAGTTCTTGTAAATGCAGTTGTTGTCAAATGTTATTTTGCCATTCTGGGTTATTAGGTCTTCAAAAGCCAAAACTTAACATGCCCATAAAATGAACAGAGGGAAAAGAAGATGGAAAATATAGCTTAAAAGACTGATTGAAAGAAGGAAAAAATATTTTCTGCCAAACAAAGTGTTAAGGAAAGAAGTGTTATGATAAGCATTAGTAAAAGGAATTAAGCTCCTTTACCTTTCATAGTTAGAAAAATATCTAGGAATGTGTAAACACAACACGAGAATAGGCTAAGCAGGGGCTACTCTACAACCTGAAGAATTCATAAAATTTGAAAGTGGATCATAAGCAGCAATTGTACAGGGCTAGGTTCATACAAAGAAAAGGAGGCAAGGCATGTAAGCTAAGGTAGAGCAGAAAGATTTTCTCATCTTTTCCCATGAACTAATGTGTACTTCACAGAGTGTGTACTGTAGTGAGAGATGGGAGAAAGCTGCTCATGTAGTGCAAGGCAGCCAGGTTGTGTCCTTGAGAGCATACAAGTTCATAGGGGCAGTAAAATTTCAGGAAAATTAGAATAGCTGATGGCTTAAAAAGAGAAAAAAAAGAGACTTGAGCTCCAAAATGTGAAAGTTGTCAGTAGTTAAGGACAGAGTGATTACATTTTAAAGATTGTGGTGACTTGGAAATTATCAAAATCTTTATGTCATCCATATATCTCTAATGAATGATACATTATATGATATCTACTCCATTAAATATTAATGTCACTATAATATAAGCAAGTAATCACTCATTATTAGAAGTTTTAACAAGCCATTTTCAGGTAGGAGATCCTAAAGTTTAGAAAATACCGACTGTAAAAATTTAGTTTTGTCATTAAAATTAGATTTATTAAGAAGTACTAACAAAAATGGATTTTTCTTTGATTCTATTTACTCTAACCATCTCTTGAAGTACACTAATGATCTCATATATTGATAAAGAATAAAGCCTTCCCTTAGAGAAAAAGCTATAAAACAACAAACTTAGGTTAATAGTTTCATGGAAAAAGATATACTATAAGTACTTCAAAGATAAATCTTATAAATCCAGTCTTGCAGATTAGGCTCTTTTAACTGAAACCAAATTCTGAATAGAAATTTATGTATATTTAAAACTTGAATAATAATGAAATGCATACTACATTGAGATATTGTTAGATAACAAATGTCACTGTGAAGAGTGATTACACAACTATAGTGCATTTAGTATATGACTGGAAATCTACTTTTGTCTTCTATTTTAATATGTTTTATGAAAAATAAAGAAAATCAAAAGCATTAATAATTATAATGATTAATAATCATAGAACACTTTTGAAGGGTAGAATGAAATATGTAGCTCAAACTTTTCAAGTGTAATTTCAGTGTTCTAATGTAAGTGACTGTCCCAGAAGCTTATGGTTAAAAAAAAAAAAAGGATTGGTAGTTTAACAAATACCTTTCTACCCAGTCCAACATACACTGAACAAATAATTTTAGCATAGTATTTCTCTGTTTCATATGTTCCCACACTGCAGAATACTAATACTCTCTGATTCCTCCCAATAATTCTGGGAGTTCCCAGTTGAACCTATGTCACAAGTGCTCATGAAGTAATACTACATACATTTTGACACCAAACTACTAGAATGTATGACTATCATCTAGGATATAATTCATGACACTGAGAGATCTTTCCACCAACTGGGGAGTGCTGTATTTTCTGGTGACATATGTGTCTCCAGGGCTCATGCTAATCCATTTCCTGATCATGCATATCCATTTATTTTTTGTTTGTTTGTTGTTTTGTTTTGTTTGGTTTGGTGGTACTGGGGGTGGAACCCAGAGGCTTTCTACCTCCAGGCTATACTCCCAGACCTATTTTATATTTTATTTGGAAACAGGGTCTCACTAAGTGGCTGAGAGCCTCACTACATAGCTGAGGTTGGCTTCAAGCCTCTTAGATCCTCCTGTCTCAGCCTCCCAAGCTCAGGGATTACAAGCATGTGCTACCACACCCAGCTATGCATATCCATTTAAATATGGTATTCTTTTATGTTTTTTCTCCATTCTACATTGAGTCTTGATGAGAATAATCTGTTCTTTTGTATTTTACTTATTTTAAGGATGCCTTTATCCTTACAATATGCTGCATAGATAAAGCTTATTCCAGAGTTTATCCAGAAACAAGAGCATGTTAAAATAAATTTGTGATTTATTTATTTTTTATTTTTTATTAGTGCATTGTAGTCATATATCTGAATGGGCTACAAATGGTAGAGGCATATATGCACACATCACTTATTTAGCCCTTCTCCAGTTCCCATCCTTTTCCCTCCCTCCTCCCTCATCCTCATATTTGGCTCAGTGATTGACTTGAATATGTTTGTGAATGTACATCATTTACATTAAGGAATTTCTCTCTTCCACCTTTCTGTTTCTTTCTGTGTCTACAAAATTGTCAATTTCTTCTATGTATTTCATTTTGTTGGAGTAGAGTTATTCAGTGTAGTCTCTGATTTCCATGCTATTGGTGGAAATATCTCCTTTTCATCTCTTATTTTAGTAATTTGGATAGATTTCTCTTTTGTTTTGGTTAGATTGGCTAGTGGTTTATTCATCTTGTTAAAATTTTTTGAGAAACCAGCTTTTGCTTTTGTTGGTTTTATGCAATGTTCTTTTTATTCTTTACTTCATTGATTTCTGCTCTGATTTTAATTTTAGTTTCCTGTCTCCTACTAGCTTTGTGGTTAGACTGTTCCAGGTATTCAAGGGCTTTGAAGTGTGTCAATGGTTTTTTTATTTGGTGATTTTCTGTTCTTCTTTTAGGGGCACTCAGTGCTATAAATTTCTTTTTCTCATTATTGTCCTCAAGAAGTTCAGGAAGTTTTGATATGTTGTGTCTCTATTTTCTTCAATGATTCATACCTCATTCAGCAGTGTGGTGTTCAGTCTCCAAATGTTTATGTGGTTTCTCTGGGGGGACTATGTCACATTTTTTAAATTTACTAGTGCTTGCTTTGTGGCCCAGGATATGATCTATCTTGGAAAAGGTACCATAAGGAACTTGAGGATTTGAGGATATCATATCCTATCATATTCCATGAGGATATGAGCAGCAGAAGAAAATGTGAATTCTGCTGTAGTTGGGTGGAATATTCTATATATGTGCAATTGGTTTGTTTGGTTTATGGTGTTATTTAGTTCTGGGACATCTTTACTGACATTTTGTCTAGATGATTGATCTAGCAGTGTGAAAAGAGTGTTGAATTCTCCCAATATAATTGTATTGGAATATATCTGTGACTTGATGTCATAAAGAGTTTGTTTTATAATAGTGGCTGCACCTATGTTTGGGGCATAAATGTTTACTATCATCAGTTTTTCTTTCTGGATTTTTCTTTTACAAGTAAAAAATTATCTGCTTTGTCTTTTCTGATAAGCTTGGGCTTGAAGTCTAACTTATGTGATATCATAGTTGCTACTTCTGCTTGTCTTTGAGTTCTGTTAGCATGGATTACCTTGCTGTAGCCCTTCCCCTTCAGTATGTGACTAAAGAGTGAGATTCCACCTAAAAACAGGAACAAGACAAGAATGTTCATTATTGCTACTTTTTTTTTTTTGGCAGTACTGGGGGTAAAACCCAGGGGCATTCTACCTCTGAGATATACTCTCAGGTCTATTTTTTATCCTTTATTTTGAAATAGGGTCTCACTGAGTTGCAAAGGACCTCACTAAGTAGCTGAGGCTGTCCACAAACCCAGATCCTCCTGTTATAGCCTCCCAATTGCTGGGATTACAAGCACATACCATCATGCCTGGCATCACCACTTCTTTTTAACATACTACTTGAGACTCTAGCCAGAACAATAAGGTGAAAGAAGGAAACAAAATAGGACAAATAGGAAAAGAAGAACTAAAACTATCTTTATTTTTAGATTACATGTTACTACACTTAGAAGACCAATCAAACTCAACCAAAAAACTTATAAAACTGATCAAGTTCAGCAAAGTGTCTGGATATAAAATCAATCTTAAAAAATTAGATGTTTTCCTGTATGCAACCATAAATCCACTAAAAAAGAAATCCATAAAACACTTCCACTCAATATATCTCACCAAAAAAAAAAAATAGAAATAAACCTAACCAGCATGATACTGACACAAAACAGACAAATACACCACCAATGGAGCATAATAGAAGACTGAAACAAATCCACACACTTACAGCCAATAGATTTTTGACAAAGGGGTCAAAAACATACACTGGAAAAAAAGATAACCTCCTCAATAAATTGTGTTGGCAAAACTGGTTAACCATATGCAGAAAATGGGAATAAACCCCACTTTCTCACCTTGTACAAAAGCCAATTAAAGATGGATCAAAGACTTGGAAATCAGACTAAAGACCTTGCAGTTTCTTGAAAAGGACATAGGTACAACACTGCAACACATAGGCACAAGTAAAAACTTTCTCAACAAGACCCCAAGGCACAAAAAAACTAAAAGAAGGATCAATACATGGTATTGCATTAAACTATTTACAGTAAAGGAAACTATAAGAATCTCAACTGAAAGCCAACAGAATGTGAGAAATTTTTTGCTAACTATTCCTCTGGTAGAGGACTAATATCTAGAATATACAGAGAACTCAAGAAACTCACAGCTAAAAAAAAAACAAATACCGCAATAAAAGTGGGCAAATGAACTAAATAGACACTTCACAAAAGAAGAAATTTAAATTTCTTTTTCAGTGAGACCCTGTTTCAAAATAAATAATAAAATATTGGGCAGGGGGTATAGCTCAGAGGTCAAATGCCTCTGAGTTCCAGCCCCAGACCCTCCAAAAAAAATAAGAGAAACAAATCTACCATATGATTTATTAACACTACTTCTGGGTATTTACTCTTATTCTGGGTAATATTATGGGTAATACTCTTATTATTTAGTATTCTACTCAAAAAAATAAAAACCAAATCAGCAAAGATGTCCATCAACAGATGAATGGATTATAAAACTATGAGATATATACATAATGGAATTTTACTCAGCTATAAAGAACAAAATTATGCCATTTGTGGGGAAATGGATGGAACTGGAGAACATTATGCTAAGTGATATTCATCACAAAAGGTAAAAAATGGTATGGTCTCCTTAATATGTGAAACCTAGGGAGAAAAAGGATCCTAGGAGGAACTATAAATGAAGAAGGAAAAACCATTGGGCAGCAAATAAGATGACCTAACTGAGGAGGATGGGAGGAAGGAAGAAGGAAATTTCATAATATACATGATATACATTCATAAACAAATCAAAGAAAATCAGTAAGCTAAACATGAGAAGGAGGGAAGGGGAGAGAGGAAATGGGGTAGGAATTGGGGAAGGGCTAAATATGTGATGTGTGCATGTATACCTCTACCATTTTGTACACCATTAAGATATATGGCTAAAATACACCAGTAAAAAATTTTTTAAAATGTAGATACTAATGTGCTCATTCTACTTGGGTCTCTTGCCCTAAATCTGGCTTTTCCTTGCTCTGCTCTTCCTCATTTTATATTTTGTCTTTCTTAATTCTCTTTCCAGTCCAGATTTCTCCATTTTGTTGTTGTTTTTGTTCTTTGTGGTGGTGGTGGTGGTGGTGATATGGTATTGTTGGTAGTAGTGGTTTATATTTGGAAATATTGTCCTTACCATCACACAGTTCTTTTTGACAAGTCAATAGGTAAATGTTCTGATATCAGAGAATATTCGCAGAAAAAAGAAAATAATCTGCATTCAATAATGAACTTTAACTTGCTAGTTTCTTAACAAAGGGTCAGATTCCTAGAAATAATTAGGTGCCTTGCTACTTATGATTAAATAATAAGTTTTCTCCCTAAACGTATTTTTCAGGCCTCATGGCAGAGATCTATATAAGAATTTTTAAAGTCAATTTGAACCTCTTACTGAAACAAAATACAAAGTTCATAACACACACTTCTTTAATATTTTTTCAGGATTCATCTATACTCAGAAAGTTATGACATAGCATCTCAGTAACCAAATAATTTATGTGATTTGAGGAGTTGTGGTAAGAATGATTCTTAAAACATAAGTTTATTTGTATTATTTGTATTTGATAATATCTATTGAGGTAGATATTATCTATCTCACTAGCTTTTGTGTTATAATATGGCACCCAGCATGTCTCACAATGATTCCACCTGAAAATCATATTGTGATAAAATGAGCCTAGGCCTTCGCTTCAGTAATGCCATGATGTTACCTTAGGGGTCCCTAAGTCACTAATGTTTGTCAGCCTGAAAACTAATGTTAGTCACCAGGTGTCTTAATGGTCACACATAACAGCCAGTTTGGCCTCTGTAAGTCTGGCTTAGGTTGCACTTGCTGAGAAACAAAGGCCATTAGAAACTTTCTATCCTTAAAACATATTCTCCATGTGGTCTAATCGATTGTTTATACTTTGAATTGAGGACTTTACCTCAATGATTGCATCCTTTATTTCTTTTAGACTCTCTCTAAATTCTTTTCGAAGGTCCTATATTATTTCTACAGTTATATTCCTGATTTGATCTTCTGTAGATCTCTGAATTTCTGTGTTATCAGGTTCTGATAATATGGGGTTGTGGGCATTCATTGCTCTATTGTTGTTCCTCTTTCCCATGATTTCAGAATTTTGTGCCTTCCCTGGGTCACTATGACTTCACTTAGGGAGCTCTGTATCTCGAGTCTGTGGTAATCTCAGCTGCCACTACTCCTTTACTGGGTTGTATTGCAAACTCTCAGACCCAGGGAGTTAATCGAGGCTGCATGAGACTGTGGGGGTGGGGGGTGCCGGGCTGGGCATATTCCCACAGGGAGCTGCAACTAGGGTGTGGTATCTCTGCCACCATGACTCCTTCAATGGATTGAACTGCAAAATCTCAGACTCAAGGAGATTATCAAAGCTGTGCAAGTCCCTGGGAGTGCAGTACAGGGATTTCTCATTTAGAGGCCGCAATTTCACTCACAGTTATTGTGCGTGCTGATCAAGAGCTGTCGCGGGGTGTGGTGAACTCGCTGTTGCTGCTGGCAATATGGTGCTGCTGCCACGCCCATGACCGTGAGGCTAGTGTATTTCTTTTCTGGTTTTGAGCTTTATTCTGAGTCCCTGGAAGGCATGATGAGCTTGGCCACTGGGAGTTTTAGGTGTTCTTTCCGCTGAAAGAACTGCTGAATTACACCCGAATAATCCACAGCTGCTCACTTCAGCTCCTTGTTTACCTTTTCTCTCTGGAGCCTGGTGCTGTGAGGGAAGATAGTGCCGGCGCGGCTCCACTGCTGCATTGCAGGCTTGATTTCTTTCTGGTCTCTGGTTGTTCTTCTAGTCTTTATTTCTCTGTCCCTTGTGTTTATATTTTTTATTTCTCTGTTGCTATTGTTTTCTGGCTATGAAAAGAACTGATTTTGTGGCAATAGAGATCGAGTTTTAGCAGGACTCTTAAATGCTGCTTTTCTTGGTCGCCATCTTCCCGGAAGTCTATTATTTTTTAAAGTAAATGTTCAAAAGAAGACTGGATACCCACATAGATAAGAAAAAAAAATAGATCTATTTTTGATAATGTATCACTGAAAACATCTTATTGATTCAACCATCTAAATTAGGACTTATTTGGCTTTTTTATAACATATATATAGGAAAAAAAATTCTAATTTTGATTCAAAATCTATAATATAAAATAATGTATTACATTCAATTTTACTAAAATTTTAAAATGCATGACAAATAAATGAAAAATTGAAAAGCAAACTGGGAAAAATATTTTAAACTTACATTAAAGAAAACAATTCCAATCACTAATTTTGCATTATAGAAAAGAATTCTAATCAATAATTTTAAAAGACTGGTCAGACTTTGAAAATGAGACAGTATAGAACACAATGTGGCAGTATCTAACAAAAACACATGTTAAGTTATACTTTGATCTAAAAGTCCAACTTCTAAGAATTTATAATGCAAATACATGCCTGAAATACATAATAATATATACAAAAACATTATTTAAGATAGAAAATTTTGAATATTTTGGCATGAATAAATGCCTTTCAATATAAAACAGATTAAATTATTTATGGAATAGCCACTATGAGATATTATACAAGTATATGATAAAAAGATACTTAAGAGCTTATGTAATATTCAAAGAGTATAGTATTTACTTTAAATTAGGCTTTAAACAATGAATATACCACAATACTTTTGTGAATACATGTGTAGGGGACATTTTTGTTTGTAAGTATATTAGTACATGTCTTCCTACTATATATGCATATATAGTATATAGTATATAATATCTGTAGATAAGATAAATAGAAAATTACAAAATAATTAATTATTCAGTGGATATAAAAAGATGGAAGAGATGGAGTGATGGATATAACTACAGTTGAATGACATCTAATCAAAGTAGAAAAATGATAAAATTAGAAAAATAATTTAAACTCTCTGATAATTATTGAGTGACATAGGAATTATCAGTAGGTTCTAGAAACATTGTTTGAAAGACTGTGGGAAACATATTTTCTACCTTTTCAAAATATAACATAAGAGGAAAATTATTAATTACCAATGGGGAAAATATTAATGGATTAAAAAGACAATATTATGCTAAGTGAGATTAGCAAGTCTCAGAAAGTGAAGAGTTGTATCTTTTCTCCCATATGTGATTGATAGAAATTGGGAAGCAAAAAGAACTTTGGGTAAATGAGGAGAGATATTAGTAAAATAGTGGATATTTGGAGGAGTAGGAGAGGTGAAAGGGAAGACTTAATGAAAAAAACAGTTCAGATAACACTATGTTCATACACAAAATTATTAATATTGATTTCATTATGTTCAGGGAGGAAGAAGAGGCAAGTTGGGATGCAGAGGGAAACACACCAAATGCTGTACAAATGTATATTTCTATCACTCTGATCCTCAGTATGATGCATAATTGCAATGCACCAATAAAATTAAAAAGGAATATAAATGTTAAAAAAGTATGATTGCAAAATATCCATCTCCAAATGTCTGAACTTCTCCCCCAAAGCATTGTTTTTGATGACTTGAATTTGCAGAAATAGAAAGATGAAAAAGTCAGGCTTAATTGGCTTTGGGGTGAGGAGTCATATGACATCATCTGAACTTGGCTGTACCCTCTGCTCTGCACTTTTCTTTTCTTTGTGCTGATAAAATTCTCTGGACAGTTCTCGCTCACACTGACCAGATGCATGCCAGCCACTTAAGTCTCATGTCCGTTGTCTAGCAATTGTGATAGCTAGAGAAAGTTTCTCTCATTCCAGAGTCCCATCTGCTCTGATTGGCTTTTCTTGGATCAGAAACCAATCCTAAAAAAAAAGTCCCTGCATTCATGGGCATGTGATGCTTTGACTTACTGGGCTGATATTGCCCAAATCTAAAAAAAGGAATGATATCATTAACACCTGGGTTATTTGAACTGAAAGAGAAAAGGATATTTCCTGAAACAAAATTAGGACTCTCTTAACATAAGGATTGGGAATGAGTGCTGGGCAGGCAAAGAGAACAGCTGTTAGCTACAAGCACTATGAACATTTCTGGAACCCTGAATTGCTCACTTTCATTTATATTATTTTTATTACATCTTATGACTTCAAGTAAGCAGCATAAAAATTTTCTGGAGATTCTGTCTCGTCTAACTGGTATTGTCCCACAAATAATACATATCTATGTATGTAAATATGCAACATATGCTTGTACATTTTATATACTTTTATTTTTGCAGGGTGAAATACCTTTGATTATAAGTTTTTCTGTTTCAGATTCATTTTTACTCAGCTTAACAAATATGTTCTTTGGTACAATTCACTGAAAATTATAAATCTTTTCTGTATTAATTTGTTTCTCATTACTTTTTGTACTATTTAATTTCTAGTCATATTTCTACAAACAAATTAATATCAAGGGTGAAATACTAACCTCTAAAAGCCAAAAGATTCATATTCTAGAATAATCATTTGTAATAGAGAACAAAGTTGTCATAGTAATACATTAATTTTCTGGAGCGTAAGGTGCATTTTATCCTAGTAACAGCATATATCCATCACTCTTGCCCTTTATTAGTGAGGTAAAAGAGTGTTTAACAAGCATGGAAGGGCACCATATTATAAACTACCACATTTCTCTAAAGCATAATATAAACTAAAATATGAAAATAATTTTGTACATATGAGTTTAATTAGTGGTCAATCTCCTTATTATATTTTCCAAAATACCATACACCTAATAATTCCTTATGACTTACAATGATGTATACATAATAACTCCTGAGGCAGTGGGTCCTTTTGAACCTTTTGTTTATAGAATTATGTCAACCAATTTTTTCTTCAGTAAGTGACAACCCTAAAATCTCAAGGACTTAAAACATTTGATCCTCAGTCATGTATGAATGCTGAAGACTGTCATCAGACTTGGTGGACACTGTTGGAATCAGTTGGTCAGTCTTATTGTGTTTGGCTTGTCTCCTTGTGTTTTATTTTTTGAGGAACCATCTCAAAAGATCAACCACTACTACAATGTACTATTTTAAAGGCAGAAGGTTGAAGTCAAAATCAATTTATAGAAACCTGAAATATCGTTAACAGCTTCTGATAAAATGTGGTATATCTGCTTACATTCCATTGGCCCAACCAAGTTATATACCCATTAATGCTATATAACCATGTTATATAACATTGAGCTGGGCATACCTGGGCATAGCCTCCCAAGTACTGGAATTACTTGGGAGGCTGATACAGGAGGATCACAGGTTGGAGACCATTATACAGATATTTAGCAAAATCCAGTTTTAAAATAAAAAAAGGTATATAGAGCTTTAGCTTGGAGAAAGAATGTCCCACATCACTGGGACATGTATTTGGCTTCTAGGAGTAGGAGTCAATTATATGTGAAACATGGTAAATATTTGGTTAGGAATACTGTTATCTACTTCAAGAGATATGCAAGTAGCTAATTTTTCTGTACTTTGGGTAGATATGCAAGTAACTACCTACATATTAATTTGTACATTTATTGTTTCAATGTCCACTGTGGATCACATTTCTATTAAGTGTTTGCTTGTGACAACACTAGAAAAAATGTAGAAAAATGTAGAAAATAATTCCTATTAAAATATTTGAAGGCAGTAGAGATACTGAAATTTAATTGCTAATCTAGCTGCTGGTCAGGAATAGTATTTCCGCTTGTCTTTCTTTTTCTTCTTCTCATCCTAAAGACACACAGAATTATTAAAAAAAAAAAACCTGCCATATGTCTCAAGTTGCAACCCTAATAAACCAAGTGCAGTCTGAAAAACAGATGAAGGCATCGGAGGCTCACTGTACTCCATGATGCGGCTCCTTCTCTGCTGAGTACACAGGTGATTATTCTGCATCCCAGATGCTGGCTCTGTAGCTACTGCCCACAGCAGCAGTTTCTCCTGGAGTCCTCTACTTTGCACATTGAATTTGAAAACATTTAGATCATGCTGAGCATGTGGCTTTTGACTTGTTGTTGTTGTTGTTGTTTCATGATTAGTTAATAGTGAAAGAAATGGGGTCTGAAGACAGTCAATAAATTTAACAGAGAAGCAAAGACAGTGGCTTTTTTTCCCCCCTGAATCAATGTTAGCATTTATCCAAGTACCATCAGGAGAGCTCAGTCACTACTTAGGATGCAGAGTGGGGCAAATTCTAGAGATTGAACAAACTTCAATGATATATATTCTAAGATTTAAACCTAAAAGTTAGATCTTCTTGAGAGCAAAAACTTTAGCTGAGTCCACTGGAGATCTACTCAACCACATGAGGCCTTAAAGTATGTGTTTAAAGAACCTGGCAATTTATATGAGCCAACGGAGGAAAACAAAACAAGTAAATTAATTGTTACTAGACCAGAGATCTCAAGCAGTCAACCAATAGCGTAATTGGAGGACTCAAGGAATGAGGTATTATAGACCAGAGACATATCTAGGACAATACCACATACTGAATTTCAATATTATATCCTGTTTAAAATATACAAAATTTACAGACAATAGTTAGGTAGATGTCCAGGTTAGGTTTCCGTTTGAATACAAGTCACAGTTTAGCCCCATCAGTAGAATTTCTTCCCCATGCACATGAAATGTAGTATACATAGGAGACAAGGTAGATTTAAGCCCCAGTGCTCATACCTTTGAATTCCCTTTACTCCAATTGCTCTCAGTATCAAAGGCAGGAATGAGTTTAATGTTCATTTCATGTTTACAGTCTATATTTTTATAGTGCTATTAAATTTGTGCAACTCCATAAAGTATTTGTTATGTGCTTTAAGTCTATCTAAATATTTTATTCTGTATCCTTATCTTTTAATTTAAGAATTTATGGTTACAATGTAAATGCAGTTAATACTTTCCAAGATCTCCAGTGATACTTTCCAAGATCTCTTCTTTGACTTCTTTTTTCAATGTTTTATAATTTTCTTTGTAGAGGTCTTTTACCTTCTTGGTTAAGTTTATTCCTAAGTATTTTATCATTTTGTGGGATATCCTAAGTGGAACTGTTTTCTAAATTTATTTTTTAGTGGATTTATGGTTCATGTACAGAAGCTTTCTATATTTATTTTCTAAAAATATTGATCTATAATAATTATGATAAGAGTCAGACTCATTATCACATATTCATACATACACATAACATAATTTGACCAATTTCATTTCCTAGTACCTCCCAGTCCTCTTCTTTTGCCTCCTCCCAATCCTTTTCCTCTACCTTAATTACCATGAGATTTATTTTTTTCTTTTTTCTGTCTCTTTTATATATGAGAAAAAAAACACAACCTTTGTCTTTCTGAGTCTGACTTCCTTTACTTAACACAATTGTCTCCAGTTTCAACAATTTTCCTACATATCACATACTTTTATTCTTTATGGCTGAGTAAAATTTCATGGTATGTATGTAACACATTTTCTTTATTCAATCATCCAATGACAGATACCTACTTTGCTTCCATAACTTGGCTATTTTTAATTAAGTTGCTATAAACATGCATATGAATGTGTCTTTACAGTATGCTGACTTTAATTATTTTGGATTGATATCAAGAACTAAAATAGCTGGATCCTATAGCGGTTCCATTTCTGGTTTTTTGAAGATTTGTTAATGATTTCCGTAGTTTTTATACCAATTTATAATTTCATCAGCAGTGTTATAAGTTTCTTTTTCTGCATCCTCACCAGCATTTCTTTTTATTTGTCTTTGTGATCGTTGTAATTCTAATTGAAGTGAAATAAAATCTCAGTGAAGTTATTTCCTTTCCCTAATTATTAAAGATGTTGAACATTTCTAATATTTTTGTTTGCCTTTTGTACTTCTTCCAGAAACATCCTATTTAATTCATTTGCCAATTCTTCATTGACTTTTGTTAAGTACTTAAGATTATATATATATATATATATATATATATATATATATATATATATATGAATCCTCTCTTGGAAGAGCATGTGGCAAAGACTTTCTCTCATTCTGTAGGCTCTTTATTCACATTCTTATTTTCTTTGTTATACAGAAATTTTTTAATTGGATGCCATGTCATTTATTAAGTTTTTGTATTATAACTTAAGCTTTAGAAATACTACTGAGACCGAAGTTGTTGCCTATACCTATATATTGGAGTGTTTAACCTGTTTTTTTCTAGATTTACAAAGTTTTTTATTTAATTCTTTTGGAAACAGCCTATTTAATTCATTTGCCAATTGTTCACTGAATTTTGTTAAGTATTTAATTCCTAGGTTTTGATTTATTTTGAGTTGACTTTTGTGCAAGGTAAGAGATAAAAATCTAGTTTTATTTTTCTACATAGGGCTAGCCACTATTTTCAGAAAAATTTATAGAAAGGCTGTCTTTTCTTGATGGAACAAACTTTTATGTTTTTAACTTTAGTGAAATTACAATAGTTAAGAGTATTTCTTAGCCAGGCATGGTGGCACATGCTTGTAATCCCAGCATTTGGGAGGCTGAGACAGGAGGATTGCGGTTTGAATACAGCCTCAGCTAGTACTTAGTGAGGCCCTTGGCAACTCAGTGAAATCCTGTTTCAAAATAAAAAATAAAAAAATAGGACAGGGGGTGTAGCTCAGAGGTAGAATGCCCCTGGGTTCCATCCCCAGTACAAAAAAAAAAAAAAAGTATTTCTTGACTTTGGTATTCTCCAGAAACCTATCCTTGTAAAGAAGTGCTTCATGTTCATAGTCCATTTACACTGAGAGTCCCTTCCTTTCCAGCATGTGAAATTGATCCTCGAATTAAGTAAGAATAAGGACACTGGAGAGGTGTGGGAAATGAGTTGGTTTCATTAAGGAAGTGCATTGAGTCTGCACCTGTTTTATTATACTGCATTCATTGAGACCTGGTAGCATAAAACACTCCTTTATTAAAAAGATCTTAATTCAACCAGTGAGCAAAACTTTCCCATGACCTTTTTACCTATGTGGTAGCAATCAGATCTTTGTCCAACCTCAGTTTTGTGGTTTTGTGGGCGGGCCCCATGCATATGGACCAATGAAAACTCTCCTGGGAAGTCCTGTGCTTTGGCATTCTGGCCAGATTTAGAAACATGTGAAACATGGCTGCTGGATTTGTCTAATATGAACCCCACTGAGGTTCTCCTCTAAAATTAAATTCTGCCTACTAGCACCCCAGGCTCATCTTTCATAGAATTATTCATAGCAGGAAGAAACAAGTAAAATAGTGAAAGAAGATTGAGATAAGAAGGGGGAAAATGAGGCTTGAGGAAGATAATAATTGAAATAATGTTCTCTACATATATTAAGATATCATACCACTCTAACTAACATGTATAGGGAGGGAGTTGGAAGCAGAGAAAGATGCAGAGGGAAATACAACACATGTATGCATGTATGAATGTATCACTTTGAACTCGTTATACAATTACAATTTACTAATAAATTGTATGTAAAAGTTAAATAATTATTATCATGATGATCTAAAATTTGTATAACTATATACAATGAACAAATATCTATCATAAAGATTACTTGTTTGCCTTTAAAATGTATTTTCTTAACTTTGTTATAACTTAGAAATCATAATACATCATAATACACATTCAAAATGGGTAACACTGATAAGTTCAAAAGCTTTTGTGATTTGTTTTTATAAACCAATGTAATGGAGTATAAACTCAGTGTGAAATAAATGATCAATGAGGAATTTTGTTATAACAGTAACAGAATTACACTGATTTTTTTACATTCACTTGTAAAAGACCAATTACAATAGTAAATATTTTCACAATACCATATACTATATGTATATACATTGATTAAAATATACAGGCTGTACAGGGGCCAAACCAAAGATTTTGATGAAATAGATAGGCACTAATCATATTTATAGATAACATGATTAGTAAATTTACAGCAAAGGGATTAACCTTGTTTTTTTTTTTCTTTGAAGGTCTGAGGTCAGAATTGGGGGCATTCAACCTACGGGCTACACCCCCTGCCCTAGTTTTTATTCTTTAATTTGAAACTGAGTCTCACTAAGTTGCAGAGGGCCTCACTAGGTAGCTGAGGCTGTCTGCGAACCGCGATCCTCCAGTCTCAGTCTCCTGAATGCTGGGATTCCAGGTGTGGGCCACCACACCCAGCTTAACCTGGTAATTTTTTTAATATAATGTAGTTATATGATGTAACAACTGAAAAATTCTAACATCCACTTAATTTTTATTAATTGCTTAAAATAGGTGATATTATTCAGCTAAAGAAGCTGAAGGGAAACTTGAATGGAGTTAACATTTAAAAAGAAATAGAGCAATCAGAGAGATGCAAATCAAAACTACTACTATCAAACCTAAGAAGAAATAGGGTCATAGGAGGCACTCTAGACAAAGAAGGAGAATCTATAGATGAGCAAATAAGGTCACCTAACAGAGGGGGATAAAAGGGGTGAAGAGGAAAATTCCCTAATGTACATGATGTACATTCACATTTCAAAGTCAATCACTAAGTTAAACATGAGAAGGCGAGAAGGGGGAAGGAATGGGATGGAAATTGGGAAAGGGCTAATTGAGTGATGTGTGCATGTATGGCTCTACTCTCATACCTAATTAAGATGTATGGCTACAATGCACCAATAAAAAAAATTAAATAAAAAGAACTAGAGATTTTTAACTTCATATCTATTGTAATTGGAGATTTTATAACATAAGATCTAGTGAGATCATTTTGAGAAAAAAATCTAAGGCAAAAACAAGATAATAAAAGAAAAAAGACCTTCAAATCTACCAAAGATGTCTGGACCTGTAAGAAAAGCAAAACATTTGACTAAGTCATTAAAAATTTTGGCTATATCTTTCTGAAAAGAGTTGGGGACCAAAGTCAGAAATAGATCTTTGGAGTCATGGTTCTTTATAAAAAAATTCAGTATAAATATATGGGCATAGTTCTCTACCATTAAAGTAATATACATTATTCAAGACTTAGAAAATATTAAAGATAAAGATAGAATTAAAAAATCTGGTGAAGAACACGTAGCCAAAGTTTTGGTTCTCACTAGACAATATCAGTGTAAGCTTCAGTGTGTTAATAGCACCTTGGGCCCAAAGGTGTGCCCTAAGCATATGATTTCCCAATATAAAGAAATATACAAGTAATGGAGATCCTACTGTAACTTACTTTACAACTTAACTGAAATACAGACAGAACAAGATGCTGGTAATTTGGAGAGAATGAGACTAAAACTTCTGTCAGCAGGTAATTCTTAATCCTCAGAAAGAGTGTAGCCTCTGCTTCTGTGTCCCTTATTCAACTTGATATTGGATTTCAACAGAGACACAGGGATTCAGGATTTGAAGACAATGCCTGTAGCAGGTATAGTTCTTAATTCTATGGGAAGTTAATATACTTTCAATGTCACATAATAAATATAATAATTCATTGGAAAGTTTGTTCTCTAGTGCATTCTTGTCTTCTCAAATGGTAAACACTGTAGTAGACAGCATAATGTTTCCTCAAAGATCTCCATGTCCAAATATTTGTAACCCCTGAATATACTCCTTTATATGACAAAAGCAACTTTACATATGTGATTAGTCAAAGATTGTGAAAGAAAATTCTCTTGGATTGCCTGTATGAGTCCAATTTAGTCACAAGAGTCCTTATAAGAGGATCTCAGAGTCAGACTTGTCAGTAAGAGAAGATGATGCAGCAATGATTTGAAGATGTAGGTTGGAGAAAAACAGATTTAAGTTAAGGAATAAAGATGATCCTTAAAAGTTGTAAAAGACAAGAAACATGCTAATACAACCATACAGACTCATTTCAGATTTACCAGCTCTGGAACTATATGAAAATAAATTTTTTGGTAGCATGTACAAATTACACAATTAATGAGGTTCACTGTGATATTTCAACCCATGCATACAGTGTGTTAATTTAACCTATGAATTTTGGAGTAATTTGTTACAGCATAATAGAAACTAATGCAAACATATTGTGATACTTCCTACCATTCAGTGAATTCTCACAGATCATGTATTCTTTGAACCTAAGATAAAGTAAAGGAGCATTATCATAGTCTAAAAACCAAAATATGATTCTTTTTCTAGCTTCCTTCTTTGAAATATTGCCTTTGTCATTAGTCTGGGAACATGATTTCTTTTATCGTAACTCCTCTAGGAACTGAATAAACTAGTTTTGCTGACTACAAGTTGCAGGACCTGCTTTGTTATTTTCATTACATGCTTTATGAAATAAAACACATTAATTATTTGAGATGATTTGATTTATCTAAATGTGCTAGAAAAACTTATATTTCTGTAGATGGCAGCCCATGTTTCAATATTATGTCTACACTGGTTCTACAAAAGATTCCAAGTGAACTAACCAAGCATAAGAAAGAGGTTAAAAACAAAGTGATATAACCTTCTGTTATATTTAAATGACTTTAGACTTAAATGTCTTATTGACAACAGTAAATAAATAATATTTTTGAATTTTAATTTATGCCTAAGTATTTGAAAGTTAGAGAATTATCATTTTAAAATTTAGATCATTTCTTAAAGCTTTATTTTAAAATTAAGGTGACATGGTGCCACCAAAGATCTTTGCTCAAGCTCTCAAGAACTATATTGTAGCATATGATTGGGCATTATCACAACTGGAAATCAGAATAAGGATAAATTTTTAAATTGAGGTAAAGTGAAAGTTTGTATTTATTATGATTAACATATTATCCTTAATAGCAAAGTTTTTTTAATCAAAAATCTAAACATTTGAACAATTAACCCAAGAAAATACACAAGGATCAGTGTAAATGCTGGGCATGAGAGCTCTTGAAAAAGAGGCAAAATGTCTAGTTAACAAGGCAAAGAGTTCCACAGTATTATGGCAATTTTTGTGATTAATTTTAAATGCTTCCTTGTGTAATTGTAAATTTTCTTTCCATTTCCAAACATAAAAATAGAACATAAAAATTAAGCTTCTAGTTTTTTCAATGAAATCTACTTCTCAAGTTGAGTACAGAAGAATTTGGAAGAAAGAACTAGGTTCTTGCTAAAGTAATATCATATCTCTCTTTTTGAAAAATTTTATCTTTAAGACTGTTCTTTCTTTATGTGGTTACATATATTAAGGTAAACTTGCAAGCCTATCATTACAGTAACTTAGGGATTATTATGCTTAATTTGAGCTGTGATCCAAAATATACTTTTCAATTCACATTTATAAAAGTCTTGTTTCGTCTCTTCATTTTTCTTCTCTCTCTCTCTCTCTCTCTCTCTCTCTCTCTCTCTCTCTCTCTCTGCTACTGAATGCTACTGAATGAGGTTGGGGTGTTCTACCTCTATGATATACCTCCAGCCCTATTTTAATTTTTATTTTGATACAGAGTCTATCTAAGCTGCTGAGGGACTCACTAAGTTGCTTATACTGGCCTCAAACAAGCAATCCTCCAGTCTTGGCCTCCCAAGTACTAATATTATAGGTATGTGCCACTACACCAAGCTATTTAATTTCCCTTATAAGGTTATCAGTTTATCTGGAACTCATTTTGGGGGTAAATAATGATTTGTTATCATTCCTAAAGCTCGGTATCTAAAATGTACATATCAAAGAATTTTGTTTTAAAATAAATAATTACTTATAATTACACAAAACCACCAGCCTAATCTGTTCTAAACTCACCTATATCACCATGTTATTTCTTATTAAATTAATAGTATTTGTATTTTATAGTGTTCTTTTCTGGATCTTTCAAACCTTATGAGTAGGTAATTTTGCCTTATTTTAAATAAAGTAATGGAATTTAAGAAATTTTGGAAATGACATCATAAGAACTAGAAAATAATTGAGATAGAAGTGAAACCCACACTCATAAGTCAGTCTACCTACTCACTTGCTAATCAATACATGAATTTAAAGACAGCAGTTATACAAGTTTCCAAAGATACACTGATGATCCGGATACACATGGTACCTTCTATCACAGAGTTTATGATTTAGAGAGAAACAAAACATTCCATTGGGTGTACATTCTACATCTCAATAATGCAGAGAAAAAGCATTTGATAGACTCCTAAGTTGGTTTCCTAACTTGGCTATTGTGAGTTGTGCTGCTATAAACATGGATATACATGCGTCACTATAGTAGTATAATTCTCAGAAAAGATACTGAGTAGTGTAGGTGAATCATACAGTGGTTACATTTCTAGTCTTTGGAGGAATCTCAATATTAATCTCCACAGTGATTATAATAATTTACAATCCTACCAACAGTTAAGAAGTCTGCCTTTTTTCCATTCTCATCAGCATTTTATTATCGGTTATATATTTGATGATTGCAATTCTAACTAGAGTTACTAATGTTTCTACATAACTTATGGTTAGATGATGTCTAGATATTTTGGTTTCCTTGAGGTGCCAAGCCATCAAAGAAAGAAGCTATATACCAGGAAAAAAAATTTACTCTAATTATCATATGTTTTAGATTAACTTTATTTTTACCTGAAAAAGTGAATTAATAATGGAATTGTTTACTTATATTGTCATATTGATTAAATTAAATAAGAAGAGCAGGCATGAAAGAAAATGAAAATTCTGTTTAAATTTTTGTTTTGAAACTGTCTCATGAGTTTGCTGAGATTCCCCCTATGTTGCTGAGGAGGGCTTCCAACTTGGGAGCATCCTGCTTTTTTAACCTCCCAAGTACTAGGATTACAGGCATGTACCACCACAGCCAGCTAGAATCATCAATGACATCAAGAGTTTCTTTTAGAAAATGCAAAAACTTCTGGAGGATGATATTGGCAATATCTGTGGATAGAACACTGTGAATTATTGCCATTCTAGTTGAAGTGAGATGAAATCTCAGGGTAGTTTTGATTTTCATCCCTCTGATTGCTAATGATGTCGAGCATTTTTATGCATTATTGGCCATTTGAATTTTACTCAGCCATAACACTGAATGTACCTAGTGCCGCTGAATTATACAATTAAAATTGTTGAAATGTTAAATTTTATGCCATGCATATTTTGCCATAATAATAAAGTAAGAAAGATGGAGATGAGAATGACGGAGAGGAGAAGAAGAAAATGGAGTAAAAGTTTTAAAGAAAAATTATCCACTAATTGTTTATTAATATTTGTTTAATAACTTATTAAACTCAGTGGTATTTCTTCTTAAAATTTTATCATTTTTCCCTAAGATGGGAGCTATATAATAGAAAAAATAAAGATGATGATAGAAACTTTTAATAGCAGAGTAAATTAATTACAATTTTAAAATAATAAACTGTAATTCAAGTGTTTGCATTCTACTTTAAACTCTGTCATTATATCATTTTGGGTTCTTGCCTAACCTATGTGGGTGGCAAACTGAAGGTTAGACTGTAATATATTAAAGGTTGCTTCCAGTTTTAAATTTTAAAGTTTCTAAATTATTAGGTATTCAAATTACTGCTTTCTACAATGTTAAATGTACATCTTAAGAAATAGCTGCATCACTGCCTTCTGCTTTCAACCTAATACTTAAAACTATTAAAAAAAAAAACTTCAGTCTGTAAGCAGATTCAATTAACCTCACTTGTCAGCCATAAGAAGTGTTGATTTTGCATAGAATTTTTTATTTTCATGCTTCAAGATCATGCTTTTTATTGACTACCCATTAAGACAATATTTTCTATTGTGTACATATCCCACAGTTTTGTAATCCATTCATCTGTTGATGGACATCTTAGCTGGTTCCATAATTTGCAATGGTGAATTGTGCAGCTATGAACTTAGAGACGCATGCATTAGTTTGGTAGTTTGGTTTCCATTCTTTTGGGTAGATACATAGAAGTGGTATTGCTGAATCATATGGTAAGTTTTTTTTATTCTTCTGAGAATCCTTTTTCAAAGTGGTTGCACTAATTTGAAATTCTACCAACAGTGTAGTAAAGTTCCCATTTCCCCACATTCTTGCCAGCATTTGTTGTTGTTTGTGTTTTGAATGATTGCCATTCTAGTTGGAGTTAGGTGAAATGTCAGGGTAGTTTTGATTTGCATCTCTCTGATTGCTAATGATGTTGAGCATTTTTTATGCATTTATTGGCCATTTGAATTTTACTCAGCCATAAAAAACACAATACAATTATTTACAGGGAAATAAATGGAACTGAGGACATTATGCTAAGTGAGATTAATCAATCACAAAAAATACAAAGTCGGATGCTCTCCCTAATATGTGGAAGGTAGGGAGAAAATGGGTCATAGATGAAACTCTGGAGGAAGAAGGAGATATGAGCAAATAAGGCAACATAACTGAGGGGATGGGAGGGTGGAAGAGAAAAATTCTCTAAGGCACATGACGTACTTTAACAAACATATCAATGTCAATCACTAAGCCAAACATGAGGAAGAGGAAGGGGAGAAAAACGGATGAGAATTGTTTTTTAAAACACATTAAAATGGATCACTTTGCCAGGCATGGTGGCGTATACTTGTAATCCCCGCTCTTGGGAGGCAGAGACAGGAGGATCACGTAGGTTCGAAGCTGGCCTCACTGGCTTAAGAGACCCTGTTTCCAAACAAAAATATAAAAAATAGGTATCTGGGAGTGTAGCCTGGAGATAGAAGGGTTTCCAGAAACCCCAGTACCACCAAAACAAACAAACAAAAAAAAGCAAAAAAAAAAAAAAGATCACTTTTTCACATTTTTATCACGTTTTTATTTAATTCCAAATGTGTTATTCTAATGGCCTAAAACATATAGAATACATATTCTATATATTTGCTTATTCAAGGTTTCAAAATATACTGCTTTATACCAATAATTTCTTGTATAAAGGGGGTGGTGTTTATGTTCCTGGATCTCTAAATTAATTCATGGAATCAATAAATATTTATAAAGCTAGTAATATTGGCTGGAGTTAAGTCCTGGAGATAAAGCTCTCAACTTATATATTTCTTACTCTCGCTCTCGCTCTCTTTAGCAAAACTGGGGATGAAACCCAGAGTCATTATACCTCCAACCTATACCCCCAGCCCTATTTTTTTATTATTTGAAAACTATATTCTAGTAAGCTACATTCCAACAGAAAAAATATTAACAAAAAATGTAAATAAGTACAATAACCTCAATTAAAAATAAAAATGATATAGACGAATAAATATAATATCTTCAATAAGATAAAAATAGGCCAAGGCTATGAAAGAATAGCTGGATGGTAATTGAGGGATGATAGCGATAAAAAGGTCTTTTATAGCCGGGCGTGGTGGCGCACACTTGTAATCTCAACATTCAGGAGTCTGAGACCAGAGGATCACTGTTCGCGGACAGCCTCAGCTACTTAGTGAGGCCCTCTGCAACTCAGTGAGACCCGGTTTTAAAATAATAAAAAATAGGGAAGTGGGTGTAGCTCAGAGGCCAAATGCCTTTGGGTTCCATCCCCAAACCTACCAAAAAAAAAAAAAAAAAAAAAAAAAAAAAAAAACAGATCTTTTCTAAGAAGAATAAAATCATGTAAAGATCTACTAAAACTGTATTCTAGGCAGAGGGAAAAATCAAGAGCAAAGAAATAAGTAAAAACTAGTTTGAACTAACTTTAAAAATAAAGAAAAAGTTCAATGTTATTAAAATTTATCAAATGAAGAAAAAAAGAAGCTGGGATGAAATCCACAAAGTGGGCAGTCATGGATCATGTCAGACCTTCTAGGCCCAGGAGAGAAGGATAAATTTTCACTACATGAATTGCAACCAGAATCCATTGAAGTGGGATATGTATACAATTTTTCATCCAAACAAGGGCACTTTTGAGGGAAAAAAAGGATCAATTAATAATTATCCCTGAATAGGAATGAACTAGGACTCTTAAGCAAACTGGAACATGAGCATTCTCTACTGGATTTGTCTAAATTGATATAGGCTTATAAAACATTGAACAAAATTTATTGCAGATATTAGACTATAAAAAGACAAAAATTTTAGCAGGAAGACTGACTAAACATTGCTTCGTGTGCCCCAATGACAAAAACCAATTTGCCCTGTTCAGCTTTGTAGTATCAAACATTGTAAAATGTATGCAGGTACAGGTTAAAGAAAATAAATTTTGTTGGACTAGATGTGTGGTATAAAGGAAATAAAAGCATATGGAATAATTATGAGTATGTTTGCTGAGAAAAGAGATAAATAAAAATACCATTTACTTACATTGACAAAACTGAACAGTAGAAATAGAAGAAATGATCATTTTCTTAGAAAAAATACTTTGAGATTAATATTATATCTCAAAGATAGAAGGCCAAATATTAGGACATTGGTAGATATTTGGCCAATTGAGTAAAAATACAGGCCAAATTCAATAACAGAATTCATCTATATTGGCCGGGCGTGGTGGCGCACGCTTGTAATCCCCGCGCTTGGGAGGTGGAGACAGGAGGATCGCGCAGGTTCGAAGCCAGCGGCGCGCGCTGGCTTAGGAGACCCTGTTTCTAAATAAAAAATATAAAATAGGTCTGGGAGTGTAGCCCGGAGGTAGAAGGGCTTCCAGGAACCCCAGTACCACCAAAAAAAAAAAAAAAAAAAAAAGAATTCATCTATATTAAATGGTCAGAAGAAAGCCCATAAGGAAACATAATTAAAATTTAATAAATCTTTTAATAAATATGAAGGTCTATGAATCAAAAGAAAAATACTTAATACAAATACTAAATTATAAAAGAAACATAACATTTAAGGATGGTCTTCTATATCAAATTTTAGAGCTCTCCACATGACCAAAATTTTCAGAAACATATAGAAAATTAAATATATAAATATATGTTTATCAAAAACTGTTAATTTTTGCATGCCTTTGCTCAAGTACATTTTCTTGTAGTTTCTTACTCTAGTATAAAGGAATTATTTAACACTGGGAATACATATGTTCTTGTGCTGAAAAGTAATAATACTGGTATAAGGATGTCAAACAAGATTTTTAATATTGTCCATAGAAAATATGTATCATTAGTATGAAAGAGCCAGTGTTTGATATAGTTGGGCAGGCATCCAATGTTTGATGCCCATGATATACTAGAAGTTTAAAAATATTAATGTTACTAGTAAAGAATGTCATGCTATTTGTCTTTATTTTGACTCCAGATATCAGGTTTACAGAGTTTACCATGACCATTTTTTTTTTCAGAAAAAGCAAAACACACACACACACACACACACACACACACACACACACACACTAGGAATGCATAAATTCTATCTAGCATTTTTAAAAGAAACAGAATAATTGTAGAGAATTGTTAAATCTACAATGAAAAAAAGAATTAACTTTATATGGTTGTATATGTATGACAAACAATAAATAATGTACATAAACATAAAATCATCCCTCATTTCTTCTGAAGACTATAGTTAGTATTTAACCATTATGCCCACTCTTATTTTCAGGATTAATAAATATTGAAATGTAATCTTTACAAAAGTCTACATTCATATAATAGATATCAAAAATAACCTTGATCTTTTTATTTATTAATTTATTTTTTAAATTGATGCATTGTAGTCATATATCAATCACATTGGAGTACAAGACTTGAGAGGATATACAAGCACACATCATCCAATTAGCCCTCCTCCAGCCCCCATCCCATTCCCTCCCCTTCCCTCCATCCCACGCTTCTTTGGTGATTTACTTTGATACATTTGTTTATGTACCTCCTGCGTTTTAAAGAGGCTCCGTCCTCCAGCATTACATACCCTCTGATTGGTCACATTAGTTGATTCACTATAGAGCCCTTTCTATAGCTCAACCTCTTCCTGTTGCCCTTTTCCTCCTAGTTATTGCTGATTAAGAGAAGTGTCTGATTTATATTTTCTGCGATATTTCTCTGTGCATGCTGCGTTGCAAGTACCGATCCCACTCTTGATGGTCCCAGTAGTGGCCTGGCTACTCAGTGGACTGATCCAGACCTCACTGGCTCAAGCAGCGGCCTCGCCTCATGGGAGGCCCCAGTTCTGGTCTCACTGGCCCCTGCACCGGTCTAACCCCTAAGCTGGCTTTGGTCCCAGCCTTGGAGGCCGCAGGAGTGAACTTGCCTCCCGCCAGGCTCCGATGCTGGCCATTGGCCCCTGCACCGGTCTAACCCCTTGGCAGGATTCCAATCCCGGCCTCGGAGGCTCCAGCACCGGCCTAGCCTCACGGCAGGCTCCAGTGCCGGCCTCGTTGGCCCCAGCACCGGCCTAACCCCTCGGCAGGTTCCGTTCCCGGGTTAGGAGGCCCCAGCACTGGCCATGTCTCACGGCAGGCTCCGATGCCAGCCTCGCTGGCCCCAGCACCGGCCTAACCCCTCGGCCGGCTCTTATCCCGGCCTTGGATGCCCCAGTACTGGCCTTGCCTCAAGGCAGGCTGATGCCGGTCTCACTGGCCCCAGCACCGGCCTAACCCCTCGGCAGGCTCTTATCCTGGCCTCGGAGGCCCCTGTACCGGCCTTGCCACACGGCAGGCTCCGATGTCGGCCTCGCTGGCCCCAGCACCGGCCTAACCCCTCGGCAGACTCTTATCCCGGCCTCGGATGCCCCAGTACCAGCCTTGCCTTATGGCAGGCTCCAATGCCGGCCTCGCTGGCCCCAGCACCGGCCTAACCCCTCAGCAGGCTCTTATCCTGGCCTCGGAGGCCCCAGTACCGGCCTTGCCTCGAGGCAGTCTCCGATGCCGGCCTCGCTGGCCCCAACACCGGCTAAACCCCTCGGCAGGCTCCGATCCCGGCCTTGGAGGCCCCAGCACCGGCCTAGCCTCACGGCAGGCTCCAGTGCCGGCCTCGTTGGCCCCAGCACCGGCCTAACCCCTCGGCAGGTTCCGTTCCCGGGTTAGGAGGCCCCAGCACTGGCCATGTCTCACGGCAGGCTCCGATGCCAGCCTCGCTGGCCCCAGCACCGGCCTAACCCCTCGGCCGGCTCTTATCCCGGCCTTGGATGCCCCACTACTGGCCTTGCCTCAAGGCAGGCTGATGCCGGTCTCACTGGCCCCAGCACCGGCCTAACCCCTCGGCAGGCTCTTATCCTGGCCTCGGAGGCCCCTGTACCGGCCTTGCCACACGGCAGGCTCCGATGTCGGCCTCGCTGGCCCCAGCACCGGCCTAACCCCTCGGCAGACTCTTATCCCGGCCTCGGATGCCCCAGTACCAGCCTTGCCTTATGGCAGGCTCCGATGCCGGCCTCGCTGGCCCCAGCACCGGCCTAACCCCTCAGCAGGCTCTTATCCTGGCCTCGGAGGCCCCAGTACCGGCCTTGCCTCGAGGCAGTCTCCGATGCCGGCCTCGCTGGCCCCAACACCGGCTAAACCCCTCGGCAGGCTCCGATCCCGGCCTTGGAGGCCCCAGCACCGGCCTTGCCTCACGGCAAGCTCCGATGCCGGCCTCGCTGGCCCCAGCACCGGCCTAACCCCTCGGCAGTCACTTATCCTGGCCTCGGAGGCCCCAGTACCGGCCTTGCCTCAGGGCAGGCTCCAATCCCGGCCTCGGAGGCCCCAGCACCGGCCTTGCCTCACAGCAGGCTCCGATGCCGGCCTCGCTGGCCCCAGCACTGGCCTAACCCCTCGGCAGGCTCTTATCCCAGCCTCGGATGCCCCAGTACCGGCCTTGCCTCAAGGCAGGCTGATGCCGGCCTTGGAGGCCCCAGCACCAGCCTTGCCTTATGGCAGGCTCCGATGCCGGCCTTGCTGGCCCCAGCACCGGCCTAACCCCTCAGCAGGCTCTTATCCTGGCCTCGGAGGCCCCAGTACCGGCCTTGCCTCGAGGCAGTCTCCGATGCCGGCCTAGCTGGCCCCAACACCGGCTTAACCCCTCGGCAGGCTCCGATCCCGGGCTTGGAGGCCCCAGCACTGGTCATGCCTTATGGCAGGCTCCGATGCCGGCCTCGCTGGCCCCAGCACCGGCCTAACCCCTCGGCAGGCACTTATCCTGGCCTCAGAGGCCCCAGTATCGGCCTTGCCTCAGGGCAGGCTCCAATCCCGGCCTCGGAGGCCCCAGCACCGGTCTTGCCTCACAGCAGGCTCCGATGCCGGCCTCGCTGGCCCCAGCACCGGCCTAACTTCTCGGCAGGCTCTTATCCTGGCCTCGGAGGCCCCAGTACCGGCCTTGCCTCAGGGCAGGCTCCAATCCCGGCCTTGGAGGCCCCAGCACCGGCTTTGCCTCACAGCAGGCTCCGATGCCGGCCTCGCTGGACCCAGCACCGGCCTAACCCATCGGCAGGCTTTTATCCTGGCCTCGGAGGCCACAGTACCGGCCTTGCCTCATGGCAGGCTCCAATCCCGGCCTCGGAGGCCCCAGGACCGGCCTTGCCTCACAGCAGGCTCCGATGCCGGCCTCACTGGCCCCAGCACCGGCCTAACCCCTCGGCAGGCTCCGATCCCGGCCTCGGAGACCCCAGCACTGGTCATGCCTCAAGGCAGGCTCCGATGCCAGCCTCGCTGGCCCCAGCACCGGCCTAACCCCTCGGCAGGCTCTTATCCTGGCCTCGGAGGCCCCAGTACCGACCTTGCCTCACGGCAGGCTCCGATGCCGGCCTCGCTGGCCCCAGCACCGGCCTAACCCCTCGGCAGGCTCTTATCCTGGCCTCGGAGGCCCCAGTACCGGCCTTGCCTCATGGCAGGCTCTGATGCCAGCCTCGCTGGCCCCAGCACTGGCCTAACCCCTCGGCAGGCTCTTATCCCAGCCTCGGATGCCCCAGTACCGGCCTTGCCTCAAGGCAGGCTGATGCCGGCCTTGGAGGCCCCAGCACCAGCCTTGCCTTATGGCAGGCTCCGATGCCGGCCTTGCTGGCCCCAGCACCGGCCTAACCCCTCAGCAGGCTCTTATCCTGGCCTCGGAGGCCCCAGTACCGGCCTTGCCTCGAGGCAGTCTCCGATGCCGGCCTAGCTGGCCCCAACACCGGCTTAACCCCTCGGCAGGCTCCGATCCCGGGCTTGGAGGCCCCAGCACTGGTCATGCCTTATGGCAGGCTCCGATGCCGGCCTCGCTGGCCCCAGCACCGGCCTAACCCCTCGGCAGGCACTTATCCTGGCCTCAGAGGCCCCAGTATCGGCCTTGCCTCAGGGCAGGCTCCAATCCCGGCCTCGGAGGCCCCAGCACCGGTCTTGCCTCACAGCAGGCTCCGATGCCGGCCTCGCTGGCCCCAGCACCGGCCTAACCCCTCAGCAGGCTCCGATCCCGGCCTCAGAGACCCCAGCACTGGTCATGCCTCAAGGCAGGCTCCGATGCCAGCCTCGCTGGCCCCAGCACCGGCCTAACCCCTCGGCAGGCTCTTATCCTGGCCTCGGAGGCCCCAGTACCGGCCTTGCCTCACGGCAGGCTCCGATGCCGGCCTCGCTGGCCCCAGCACCGGCCTAACCCCTCGGCAGGCTCTTATCCCAGCCTCGGATGCCCCAGTACCGGCCTTGCCTCAAGGCAGGCTGATGCCGGCCTCGGAGGCCCCAGTACCAGCCTTGCCTTATGGCAGGCTCCAATGCCGGCCTCGCTGGCCCCAGCACCGGCCTAACCCCTCAGCAGGCTCTTATCCTGGCCTCGGAGGCCCCAGTACCGTCCTTGCCTCGAGGCAGTCTCCGATGCCGGCCTAGCTGGCCCCAACACCGGCTTAACCCCTCGGCAGGCTCCGATCCTGGGCTTGGAGGCCCCAGCACTGGTCATGCCTTATGGCAGGCTCCGATGCCGGCCTCGCTGGCCCCAGCACCGGCCTAACCCCTCGGCAGGCACTTATCCTGGCCTCGGAGGCCCCAGTACCGGCCTTGCCTCAGGGCAGGCTCCAATCCCAGCCTCGGAGGCCCCAGCACCGGTCTTGCCTCACAGCAGGCTCCGATGCCGGCCTCGCTGGCCCCAGCACCGGCCTAACCCCTCGGCAGGCTCTTATCCTGGCCTTGGAGGCCCCAGTACTGGCCTTGCCTCAAGGCAGGCTCCGATCCCGGCCTCGGAGGCCCCAGCACCGGCCTTGCCTCACAGCAGGCTCCGATGCCGGCCACACTGGCCCCAGCACCAGCCTAACCCTTGGGCAGGCTCTTATCCTGACCTCGGAGGCCCCAGTACCGGCCTTGCCTCATGGCAGGCTCTGATGCCAGCCTCGCTGGCCCAGCACCGGCCTAACCCCTCAGCAGGCTCCGGTCCCGTCCTCGGGGCCCCAGCACTGGCCTTGCCTCACGGCAGGCTCCAATGCCGGCCTCGCTGACCCCAGCACCGGCCTAACCCCTCAGCAAGTTCCAGACCCGACCTCAGAGGCCCTAGCACAAGCCTTGCCTCATGGCAGGCTCCAATGCCGGCCTCGCTGGCCCCAGCATCAGTCTAACCCCTCTGCAGGTTCCAATTCCGGCCACGGAGGCCTCAGTCGTGGCCTTGCCTCACAGCAAGCTCCGATGTCGGCCACTGGCCCCGGCACCCGCCTAACCCCTCAGCAGGTTCCAATCACTGTCTCTGTGGTTATTATTTCAAAGGTTCCTGGTGTAATGTATCAGATCTCTGCCTCCCCCAAGTATTGGCCACTGGCATTGCCACTGCCTCCACCATTTCAAATCCTTCCCAGGCTCTTTTCCACTCTGAATGTTGTCCAGTGTTCCTAAGCATGCATGATGGTAGTATTCAACATTTGGTGTAATTTCTCCAAAAAAATAAAGTTGGTAAGATCCGGTTTCTGCTTCTCCTGAATACAAGTCTCCACCACCATCGCGGAGAACTCTTTCAACACCGCATTTCTCCTTGGTCTCCGCTAAACTCTCTCCTTATATGTGATGTCTGAGATTCTTAACAATATAGAGAAATAGCAGTCCTCTTTCACGGCGAATTTTTCCATAAGTTCCAGTGCATTTAGATAAGTTTTGTCTGCATCTCCAGTGTCCTGGCATCCATAACGGCTTTCTTACCTCCTCTCCGATATTTTTCTTTATCTTTTTCTGTTCTGGGCCCGGTTTCTCCAGGGGTCTGGCATGCTATGCGCAGTTCGGCCGGGACCCAGAGTCCCGCGACCCGGGCCCCAGCTGGCGTGCCCTGCGCGCGACCCCCGCCCAGAACCCAGCTTCTTACTGGCCCTGGTTTCTCCAGGGGTCTGGCGTGCTACGCGCAGTTCGGCCCGGGGCCCAGGGTCCCGCGACCAGGCCCCGGCCTTTGTGCACCGCGCCAACCTTGATCTTTAAAGCTATAACTCAGTGAGATTCTGCTTCAAAATAAAAAGAGCTGGAGTATAGCTCAGAGTTAGAATGCCCCTGGGTTCAATCCTCAGTGTCTGTCTGCTCTCTCTCTCTCTCTCTCTCTCTCTCTCTCTCTCTCTCTCTCTTTCTCATACACACACACACACATACACACACACATACACACACACTCCCATATACACACACACACAACCTATATTCAATATATGTGATTCAGAAATAAAGCATGACTCTGGGCGTAGTGGTGCACGCTTGTAATCCCCGTGCTTGGGAGGCAGAGATAGGAGGATTGCGCAGGTTCGAAGCCAGCCTTAGGAGACCCTGTTTCCAAATAAAAATGTAAAAAATAGGTCTGGGAGTGTAGCCCGGAGGTAGAAGGGCTTCCAGGAACCCCAGTACCACCAAAAAAAAAAGAAAAAAAGAAGAAGAAGAAGAAGAAGAAGAAGAAGAAGAAGAAGAAGAAGAAGAAGAAGAAGAAGAAAAAGAAATAAAGCATGACAAAAAGTGACATATTGCTGAATAACAAGTGTGTCTGAGTTAAATAGGAATTTTCAGGTCTTACTTCACATGGTCTTAATAAAGATCAATAATTTTGTGCTATGCATATTTATATTTTGTTTGAAATCAAAGTTGATAGATTAATTGTGTTAGAGAATGCAATTAGTGCATTCCCAAAGGAATTATCACCTTCTGTAACCTGAATTATAGGTAGAATGAGTAGTGGACCTGGACTCAATTATAATGTTGACCTACTATTTATTAAAAATGTACCAAATGATTACTCTTTCTGAGCCTTAATTTTCTCATCTGTAAAATGGAATTGAGAAACTATACTTCATAGGATTGCTATGAAGATAGAAAAAAGTCACTTCAATAATTTGTTCAGTGCCTAGCACAGTTTTGAAGCTTGACAAATATTAGTTATATATCTACTGACTAAAAGGACTCATTTGACAATAAGCTTTTTTGCAATGTTGTGTGTAATTTTGTTCTTGACAAATTGCTTTCCAGAATAGCTACTTGAATATTTAATTTAAAATTTTTTCAACCAAGTTACTTTTGAAATAGTCCTAGTCTATTGCAGTATACTTAACAAAGAAATAATGTTTTTATTAATAAAACGTAAAATTTATATGTGCATATTTATGTAAACAGGTTTATCTTCACAAAAATACAAATAAGTAAATTCATGATTAAATATGTATCTAATGCTGACAATATTGTGTTCTTGACAAATTGCTTTCCAGAATAGCTACTTGAATATTTAATTTAAAATTTTTTCAACCAAGTTACTTTAAATAGTCCTAGTCTATTGCAGTATACTTAACAAAGGAATAATGTTTTCATTAATAAAACATAAAATTTATATGTGCACATTTATGTAAACAGGTTTATCTTCACAAAAATACAAATAAGTAAATTCATGATTAAATGTGTGTCTGATGCTGACAATATTGATAATATTGGTTGAAAACCTTGAAGCTATTAATTTTATTTAGGAAATTTTTTAAAAATTAAAAAGTAGTGCTGTTCAGTCTCCACATGTGTATGTGTATGTGGGTACACAACACTTCTTTTGTGTATGTTTGTGTGGTACTGGGGTTCCTGGAAAACCTTCTACCTCCAGGCTACACTCCCAGACCTATTTTTCTTTATATATTTTTATTTGGAAACAGGGTCTCTTAAGCCAGTGAACCTGGCTTCAAACCTACACGATCCTCCTGTCTCCACCTCCCAAGCGCGGGGATTATAAGCGTGTTCCACCATGCCCAGCTTACACAACACTTCTGAATGAAGAATGGGTCATAGAAAATATAAGAGGTGAAATCAAGAAATTTCTAGAAACAAAAATAAAGATACAAAATATCAAAGCCCCTGGGACACTTTGAAGGCAGTATTACGAGGAAAATTTATAGTACTGAGTGCTCACCTAAGAACAACAGAAAATCATCAAATAAATAACCTAATGACACACCTCAAAGCCCTTGACAAACAGAAACAATCTAACACCAAAGCCAGAGGAAGACAGGAAATTATTAAAATCAGAGTAGAAATTAACAAAGTAGAGAATAAAAAATACAGAAAAATCAACAAAACTCAAAGCTAGCTTCTCAAAAAATTAATAAGATAGATAAACCATTAGACAACCTAACTAAAAAAGGAGAGAATCAACCAAAATTATGAAAAGAGATAAAAAGGAGATAATACTACTGAAAGTATAGAAATCCAGAGGATTATCAGAAACTACCTTGAAAAACTATACTTCAGCAAAACAGAAAATCTGGAGAAAACTGACAAATTTCAAGATAAATACAACCTACCTAAACTGAGTCAAGAAGATAGAGAAAATTTGAGCCAACCAATAATAATCAAAAAGATTGAAACATCAATAAAGAGCTTATCATCAAAGAAAAGCCCAGAAACAGATGGTTTCCCAAGTGAATTCTATAAAACCTTTATAGAAGACCTAATCCTAATACACCTCAATATATTTCATGAAATAAAAAAAGGGAACGCTCCCAAATACATTCAAAGAAACTAATATCACATTAATACCAAAACCAAATAAAGACAGTTCAAGGAAGGAAAACTACAGGCCTTTATCTTTGATGAATTTGGATGCAAAACTGCTAACCAAATACTAGCAACACGCTTTCAAAACCACTTAAAGAAAATCATACACCATGACCAGGTAGGGTTCATCCCAGGGATGCAAGGCGAGTTCAAAATATGAAAATCAATCCAGGTAATTCATCTTATAAACAGAACCAAAGACAAAAAAACTCACGTGAACATTTCAATAGATGCTGAAAAAGCATTTGATCAAATCTAACATCCATTTATGATAAAAAAAAACACCACAGAAAATCAGAATAGAAGGAACATACCTCAACATCATAAAGGCAATCTAGAATAAGGCCACAGCAAACATCATATTAAATAGAGAAAAACTTTGAGAATTTCCCCTAAAAACAGGAACAAGACAAGGATGTCCATTATCACCACTTCTCTTCAATATACTATTCGAGACTCTAGCCAGAGCAATAAGGCAAGAAAAGGAAATCAAAGGAGTACAAATAGGAAAAGAAGAACTCAAGCTTTCACTATTTTCAGTTGACATGATACTAAATTTAGAAAACCCAATAAACTGAACCAAAAGGCTTATAGAACTGATCAACAAATTCAGCAGTGTCTCAATACAAAATCAATCTTAAAAAATCAGAAGCTTTTCTGTACACCAACCATAAACACACTGAAAAAGAAATTCAGAAAATATTTCCACTCAAAATCACTCACAAAAAAAATTAAAATACTTAGGAATAAACTTAACCAAGGAGGTAAAAGATCTCTACAAAGAAAATTAGAAAACATTGAAAAAAGAATCAAAGAAGATCTTAGAAGATGTAAAGATCTTCCGTGCTCATGGATAGGCAGGATAAATATTATCAAAATGGCCATACTTCCAAAAGTGATCTACAGATTCAACACAATGCCAATTAAATTCCAAGATCATTTCTCACAGACAGAAAAATCAGTATTTAAATTCATTTGGAACAACAAAAAACCCAGAATAACCAAAGTAGTTCTTAGCATAAAAAACCATGCAGGAGGAATCACAATACCTGACTTTATACTTACAAATCCATTTTAATAAAAACAGCAAGGTACTGGCACAAAAACAGATACATAGACCAATGGAGCAGAACAGAAGACCCAGAAACAAATCCACATGCCTACAGCCAATTGATATTTGACAAAGGGGCCAAAAACATACACTGGAAGAAAGATAGTCTGTTCAACAAATGTTGTTGGCAAAACTGGTTAACCATATGTAGAAAAATGGAAATTAATCCCACTTTCTCACCCTGAACAGAAGTCAATTCAAGATGGATCAAAGACTTGAAAATTAGACCAGAGACCTTGAGGCTACTTGAAGAGGGCATAGGTGCAACACTGCAACACACAGGCACAAATAAAAACTTTCTCAACTAGACCCCCAAATGCACAAGGAATTAAAAGGTGAATCAACATGTGGGATAGCATAAAACTGAAGAGCTTCTTTACAGCAAAGGAAACTGTCAAGAACCTCAATCGAGAGCCAACAGAACGAGAGAAGATTTTTGCCACCTACTCCTCTGATAGAGGACTAATAACTAGGAAATACAAAGAACTCAAGAAACTCAACACTAAGAAAACAATAACCCAATTAAAAAATGGGCAAGTGATTAGACACTTCATTGTCGCGTCCCTCGACCAGCGATTAAGACACGACACGAAGCTCTTCTTGCAAGCCGTTTATTCAGGATACTCGTAATGGCGGAATGGCGAAGATCTGCCTCGCGCAGGGCATTATAAACATTAACTCACCCAATCACTTCTTGCCACATCTCACTCACTCACTGGCTCACGCTCGTCAGGTCACCACCACGTCATGTGTTACGCAACCCTAGCCTCCAAATATGGAGTTGCTTCCTGCACAGCCATGTGCCTAATCAAGCTCAGAGGCAGGAAGCCGGCGCCATCTTTCAATGGCGGCTCACCACAATTCCCCCTTTTTGTTTTTATAGGCAACAGGTAAGAGCAGAGGTTTGACCCCTATTAATCACTGGCACCTTTTTCTAGGGACGGGTACTTGGGTGCCTAACCCGTGTGCAGTCAAGCGTACTCTTCCTGAGGACCAAACTTGTGCCCTCAGCTGCAGTGCTTTGCCTTGCAACCTGAGCCATTATGCCTTAGCTGCCGCGAGCCAGGCTTGGGGTGATTGTCCTGCCTCGATAGCCACACAGGCCTGTATAAACATGGCTATATTATGATTAAAACTTTGGCGAAGACGAGCAATGCACCAGACACAAAACAACATAGCCACAACCAATAATCCCATCAAGGCCCCCAATTCAGCCCATTCCTTTAGATGATTCATGGCACGAGTTATCCAAGATGACAGTCCTTCAGCCAAACTGATGTCCACACGAGTCGAGTTGACGGTGACCACGGCAGTGCGTAATCTCTCTAGTTGGGTTTCAAATTCTCCCGTCCAGTTGCCTAAAAGATAAATTGACAACTACCGAGATAGGTTAGCGGCTTTTGTAAAGTTTTCATATTGAACGCTGGTAACACAGAGACCAGGATATCTCCATTCACATCCAAGCTGAGCAAGCTGCCATAATACCTCAACTTGTTCTTAATTTTGGTTAGATTACCAGCAGATTCCCCTGAGCTCCTAAGGGACTTCCATGCTCTAATAGCACAAAAATTTATTTGATTATAAACTTCCAAAGGAAGTCGGGTTTGGTTTTGGGCATGTAGCCCTTGTCCTAAAATCATATCTCGATCCCATTGAGGATTTCCAGCAAGAGCATTAGCAGCAGCCTGATCAGAGGCATATTCTATGTTAAAGGCCTTCCATTCCAAAAATTGTCCAGGGGTGAGGCACGCTCGTGTTAATCCATTCCAGTCCCCTGGCGTCATGCAGTTTCTAGCCAGAGCTTCCACTTGGGCTAATGTAAAGGAAGCTGTGACCCCATACATGCGAACTGATTCTGCTAATGCCTTAATGACCTTAAAATCAAGGGGTTCATAAAAACAAGCACCCTGTGTATCTTGAAAAATAGGAAAGGCCAACGGGAGCTCAGTTCTAACACGTGACCAAACTTGAGGGCAAAAGGAATTATGAGATCCCTGAGTGGAGGATGGTAAGGATGGCGGTGGCCCAGGAGGAGGATCTTGTAAACCTGAGGGCATAGGAAAGTCCGGATCTAATTTAGGCAAACGAGATTTTTTCGAGGCTGAATGAATTGACACACAGGCCATTTGTTTCTTTAATGAACCCTTTTCTTCATCAGAAGAATCAGAAGAGGAGTCTGGCCCTTTAAATTCAGACAAATTCGGATAGAGTGAGGAACAGACAGGTTCCTTTGCTTCACTAACTGCCCGTTCTGACTTATGCTTTTCAGATTTCTGTTCTTTGAGTAACTCGAGGGCGGTTTGCCCTTCCTTAATAGCATCATCATATTTTTGATCTTCTAAACAACCTTTGACCAATTTCCAAATAGGTAGAACACAGGGATTAAGGCTTCCCTGTTGCTTGGCATATTCAAGATCTCGACCAAGCTTTTCCCAACTAGGAACTGTCAGGTTACCTGAGACAGCAAACCATGGAGCAGCTCTATCACAATCATTTAAAAATTTCTCTAAAGTAGACTCTCTAAATTCTAAACTTCTAGAATAAAGTAGCTCCTGGAGAGCCAAAAAAATTGGATGAGACTGCGAAGCCCCCATCCCAAAACTAAGCTCAAAATGAAATTCAAAAATGGTCCGCTTTGATCGCGGCTCTACCTTCGCGTTTCCGCGTCTGCTTTGACCGCAATTCCACTTTCACTTTTTCGCGTCTGCTTGACCGCAACTCGACTTTCACTTTTTCGCGTCTGCTTTAACCGCAACTCCACTTTTCACTTTCCCGCGTCTGCTTGACCGCGGCTCTACTTCCACTTTCCCGCGTCTGCTTTGATCGCAGCTCTACTTTTACTTTCCCGCGTCTGCTTTGACCGCAGCTCTACTTTTACTTTCCCGCGTCTGCTTTGATCGCAGCTCTACTTTTACTTTCCCGTCTGCTTTGATCGCAGCTCTACTGTCACTTTCCCGTCTGCTTTGATCGCAGCTCTACTGGATTTGCTCTCCCCTTATCCACAGGTGAGAGCGGTTACCCGCATTTTTCGTGGACCCCCCAACTTACCAGGGGACTTACCGGTGCACCTTCCCTGACGACAGCAAGTTCTGAGCTTCACGCACGGGAGCTGTTTTTTCCCCGTACGGGCCACCAGTTGTCGCGTCCCTCGACCAGCGATTAAGACACGACACGAAGCTCTTCTTGCAAGCCGTTTATTCAGGATACTCGTAATGGCGGAATGGCGAAGATCTGCCTCGCGCAGGGCATTATAAACATTAACTCACCCAATCACTTCTTGCCACATCTCACTCACTCACTGGCTCACGCTCGTCAGGTCACCACCACGTCATGTGTTACGCAACCCTAGCCTCCAAATATGGAGTTGCTTCCTGCACAGCCATGTGCCTAATCAAGCTCAGAGGCAGGAAGCCGGCGCCATCTTTCAATGGCGGCTCACCACACTTCATGAAAGAACTTTGAAACTTTAATTAAAACATTAGAATAGAAATGAGCTTGAGATTTTTTGACACAGTTTTGGAGAACAGTCCTTACTATATTTAACACCAAAGTTTTATTTTAAGTAACAAGTACAAAAGAGATTTAATCAATGTTCCAGGGTGGCCATGGTATAAAATATTCCTACTCTACAAAAACTTAGAGTACCAATGGGTGATATTTATGATTACATAAACACAGTAGCTAAAGTAAATACTGATCAGCTTGAGTTTTCTCCCCAAAAAATACCAAATGATTTTATTTATTTATTTATTTATTTATTTATTTATTTATTGTTATTTATCTAGCAGTACTGGGATTTGAACTCAGGGGCATTCTACCTCCAAGATACACTTACCACCATTTTTTATTTTGAAATTGAGTCTTGTTAGTTTAATGAGAATCTCACTAGATTGCTGAGGCTTATCTAAACTTGAGATCCTCCTGTCTAGAGTCCCAGGTACTGGCATTTCAGGAGCACACCACCACAGCTGGTTTATTCATTGCTTGTATTTACTAATTGTTTTCATTGGTTTGAAAAAATTGACTTTTCTTTTGTCATAAAGTAGACAAGTACTAATAAGTAACTAACCAATAGGATAGTAAAGTCTTCAAAATATATTTCGTCTGGACATGGTAGCATATGTTTGTAATTCCAGTACTTGGGAAACTAAAACAGGAGGATCGCAAGTTTGTTGTCAGCCTCAGCTACTTAGTGAGGCCCTCTGCAAAAAAGATTCTGTTTCAAAATAAAGAATAAAAATAGGCTGTGAATGTAGCTTGGAGGTAGAATGCTCCTGGGTTCAATCTCCAATACTGAAAATAAAAGTATATTTCAGAAATAAATTCCTTTTACTCATTTATAACCATCTGCAATAGGACAAATCAAGCAGCTAAAGAACTCAAAATAGAAGAATCACTTTAAATGTAATTTTATGTGTTATGAGAAAAAATGCTAATTAAACAATGTTTAGTATCAGAAGATGGGCAACTTGAAATAGTTATGTCTAAAGTTTTTCAGGAACAGCACTTAGTTTCTTTTTGCAGTGATTCTCAAAGTTACAAAATAACTCCAGAAAAAAAAATTCTACTAGCTCTAGATTAACATGCCATTTACAAGTGTGGTGAAGACTTGATATGAGCATGATATAACTGCTAGAAACACTGATATTAAATGTGTGGAAAGTCATAAGCCCTTCCATACACTCACAAGGCCAGACAGCATGAGTTAATTACCTCTGAGGAAGCCACAGAATCTGACTGTAGGAGAAAAATCTGTGATTTTAGCTATTATCACCAATATTGGTAAAATCAAGTATATTTGCCTCTTGGTATCATGCACTGAAGGATCCAACATAAGGTCAGTGGTTTTTTCTGGCAAAATTTCAGAACAGAAACATAACAGAAAGCCGGGCATGGTTGTACATGCTTGTAATTTCATCACTTGGGAGGCTGAGACAGGAGGATCGCACAGGTTTGAAGCCAGCCTCAGCCTCCAGCAACGTAGTGAGACCCTGTTTCCAAATAAAATATAAAAATAAGTCTGGACAGCTGGGCGTGGTGGCGCATGCTTGTAATCCCCGCGCTTGGGAGGCTGAGACAGGAAAATCGCACAGGTTCGAAGACAGCCTCAGCTACTTAGTGAGGCTTTCAGCAACTTAGTGAGACCCCGTTTCCAATTAAAATTTTTTAAAAAAAGGTCTGAGAGTATAGCCCGGAGGTAGAAAGCCTCTGGCTTCCACCCCCAGTACCACACACACACACACACACACACACACACACACACACACGTCTGGACGTATAGCCCAGAAGCAGAAAAGCCCCTGGGTTCCATTCCAGCACCACAAAAACAAAATCATAACAGAAATCAAATCAGAAAATACCTCAAACAAATCCAAAAGAGCAGAATGCTACAGAATGAGTAGCCTGCGTTCTTCATAATGTTAAGGTCAATCAACATAAAGACTGAGATTTTTTCTGATTAGTTGAGATTAAAAATACATGGCTGCTAAATGCAAGTATAATCCCATATTAGATTCTGGAACAAGAAAAAAGGTGTCTTTAAAGGGTATTTGGAGGACTGCTGTTAAAATGTAGAGACTGTAGATTAAATGTTAAATATAAACTGTAACATGATAGAATATGTTTTTGTCCTGGAGAGGTTAACTACATTTATAAATGCCTTTTTTTTTTGGGGGGGGGGTGTCCTGAGGATGGAACCCAGAGGCATTTGACCTCTGAGCTACATCCTCTGTCCTATTTTTTATTCTTTATTTTGAAACAGGGTCTCACCAAGTTGCAGAGAGCCTCACTAAGTAGCTGAGGCTGTTTGCGAACCATAATCCTCCAGTCTCAGGCTCCTGAATGCTGGGATTACAAGTGTGCGCCACCACGCCTGGCTTTATAAATGCCTTTAAAGGCAAAGAAATAATCTCTGATTTACACTGTACTGGTTCAAAATATGTTTATGTTTATATTTTACAAAAATATATTTTATTTTACATAAATGGTATTAAATACATACTTCTACAACTAGGTTTTTTTCACTTACACAATATCCTTATATCTTACAGACCTTTGTAGGTCAGAATATATATATTATTTTTTTTATTTTAATAGGTTCAATTATATTTTATAGGCATTGAAGGGCATTTAGGTAGTTCTGAGTTTTCAATGTCATTAACAAGTATTAATCAACTTTTCTTTTATCTGTATCTTTACAAGCCTATCCCATTATTTTTGTAGGAGTAGTACCCAGAGGTAAAGTTGTTAGATAAAATATATATGGGTAATTTAAGTATAAAATATCCTACATTCATGATGGATTGACTTATGACTATGCAACTTTATGATAATGGTTGGCATTCAATAGAAATTTCATTTTACATTTTGAATTTTGATATTTTCCTAGTCTTATTCTCTCTAAGGTTCCAGGCAGGGGAGTGTTTCTTCACCTGCTGTCAACCACATGCAATATAAAATTAAACAACCTATAGTCTATAGCATAATGTGTTGTGATGGTATATAGGTCAGATATATTAAATGCATTTCTAACTTACCAAAATTTCAATGTGTCATATGTAGGTCAGGTTATACCACATCCTACATTGAGGAGCATTAGTACTGGAAGATGCCATCAAATCACCTTCTCATATTGTTTAAAATTATTGTAATCTCTGCCAAATTTACATTGAAAGTAAAATATCCAATACAAAAATATTGTGAGGTGGAGCTTTCAGAAAGTGATTCAGTCAGAAAAAGAGCCCTCATGAGTGAAAGTGGCTACTTCATATTGAGCTGGAGCAAAGAAAGTTTCTCACTTTCACCCTTCAATCCCTTCTACCATCTGAGAACACAGCATCCCACCCACCCGCCAATGCTGACACAGTAATGGGTATCATTTTTAGAGGCTTAGAGCAGTTTTAGCCAGACATCAAAGGCTGGCACTCCTCCAGGACCATCAAATTTTTAAAAAATTACCAAACTCAGGTATATTGTTATTATAGCACCAAATGGACTATGATACCTCCTAAAATCTGAATCAATTTATCATCACATTCACAATGTGTAAATGTTTCATGGCTTTAATACACTCTTTAGCATTTAATACTAAATCTTAAAATTTTATCCAACATTCATATATTATTGTTGTTTTAATTTAAATTTTATAGATTATTATTAATCTAATGAGTTTAATATATTTCAGTGTATGTAATTATCACTTAGAGATTTTTCTCTGAAATGTCTTTCACTTTATATTTTCCTATTTTTGACTGTTCTCATATTAAATCATAAAACTTCTTGTGTATTATAGTTATTACTCTTTTGTTACATTGTAACATTTTTTCCAGCCTCAGGCTTATTTTTTATTTATGCAGGTACACATATGGTCTCCAGCTTAGGAAGGTTTCATTCTTTTTTTTTTTTTTTTTACTTTGCAATAGTACAAAAATACTATTGCAATAGTACACACATTTAGCACAAAATGTGTGTGTGTGTGTGTGTGTGTGTGTGTGTGTGTGTGTGTGTGCTTTGTGATACTGGGGAGGAGACCTAGGGGCATTCTACCTCTGAGCTACACCCCCAGCCCTATTTTTTATTCTTTTTTTTGAAACAGGATCTCACAAATTTGCAGAGGGCCTCACTAAGTAGCTGAGGCTGTCCGTGAACTGTGATCTTCCTGTCTCAACCTTTACTTGTTACCAAACTAGCAATATGAATCACAGTAGTTTTGCAATGATGGACAGGGGCAGCAAGCCATAGATTCTAATCAGAAATTGATGATCCTGTTACCACAGAACCCCAACTCATCTAGCAAATAATTTTAATACAATAATCACACGTTCATCAGGTCCAGTGTACTTTCAGCTGTGAGCATCAATGTTGAATAACAGCAATCATTTTGTTTTTCAACTTTTCAGTATCATATTCCACAAATTACATGAGATAGTATTTTATTATAAAACAGATTTTGTGTTAAATCACTGTGCCAGGTCTTAGCTAATGTAAGAATTTAGGAAACACAATTTAGGAAAGGCTAAGCTATTATGTTCAATAGGTTAGATGTACTACATGCATTTTCAACTTATTTCATTTTTGAAATATTATGTATTTATTGTTATGCAAACCCATTGCAAATTGAATAGCATCAATGTATGAAGTCTGATTTATTGAGGCTTTTTTTTTAAGTACTGGGGATGGAACCAAAGGGTTTTCTACCTCTGAGCTACAGCCTCCAGAACTATTTTTTATTATTCTTTATTTTGAAACAGGGCCACACTGAGTTGCAAAGAGCCTCACTAGTAGCTGAGGCTGTCCGCAAACTGCAATCCTCCTGTCTCAGCCTCCCAAATGCTGGGATTACAAGCGTTGCACCACCACGCCTGGCTGACATTTTAAATTAATGTAGTCAAGTCTTTCAAGATTTTCTTTATGAATTCTAGGGTTTTTAAGGAAGATTTCTATGCCCTTAAATTTAGAAAACTCTCCATATTTTTCCATTATAGTTTATTAAACATAGATCTCAATTAAACATAGATCTCAAGTTAATAGTACTTCTTCATGTATTGTAAAGTGTCTTTTGAAATAAAATTTTATCTTTAAATATTTATCTCTATTCCATTTAAAACTTACTTTTATTTCCCTAATAATTTGAAATATAATATTTTAATATACTAAATTCTATATAGACATAGACCTGTTTCTCTTTTCTCTACTCAATATCATGCATTTTTGAAACAATACTATTTTAGTACTACCATTTATGGAAGTAATGTCACACCTTATAGATATGTAGTGTTTAAGCGAATCCATAACCATTATTGTCTATAGGACTTTCTTCCCCCTTTCATGTGAGTTGAACTTTCTGTACCTAATACTCCTTAATGCTAAATTTTTGCACAATTATAGGATGATTATCATGGAATTAAGAATATTGTTAGGATTGTTATTAGTAGCAACCATCATAGTCTTTTAATGCTAGTATTATTAACTACCTTTATTTTTAAATGGTCATTTTTCCAATACTTTCTCCTTAAAACATTTTGCAACAATTTAAAATTTTTAATCAATATCAACACATGTTCTCTGTTAGGACAATGAGTACTAGGCTAATTATATCCATTAGATAAGTTTTGTGTAGATTAATATTTTTTATAATAGATCCTTTATCTTAATATAAAAATTTAAGTAGAATCTAATATGTCCGTTTCTTAAGGTTGAATTTGCTCCTGCATGTTGCCCATCCTGGTCACCAACAAATACCTCCTAGGACTCTAAGAAAAAATTGAATATATACTCTGGAATAATTTTTGTCTTTCAAATTATCTCTCATTATATGTACATCATACAAAAAATATTCCTAAACTTTCTAGAATTTGTAATTCCAGAAAATAAAGTGGTAAAGGACCACCCTCCGCATCTGTTTGAAAGCTGATTTTTAATAATAAAAAGGTAGGATAGATTAAATGTGCATAATATAAAAGTAGTGTCTTTAGCCAATTTCACTGAAACCTGTTCATATGGATACATATTTTAACATACGATGAGATGAGAAAAATATATCCATATCATTCTGGTAGATATGTTGTTAACCATGTTAGTCTTTTGTATAAGGTAAACTACTGGAATTTTGTGGTCTAGTAGTGCTGCTATTTGTTGTCTTCTTGATTTAATCCAAACATCTTCATAACCTGTAACTAATCCAATCAGTCTTCTGTACTTTCATGATTATCATAAACATAGTATGGTGAATACAAGTAATTGTAATAATATGCTGCGTTTTTTCTATTGTTTCTATTGTTATACGTTGTTCAACCAAGTGAGAACATAAATTGGCATTTACAATACAAGTTATTGTACACTGCAGGCCAAAACATAGGTTGGTTCTGAAGCATGAGCAAATAGTGCAGACACGGGATAACAGTGAATGGCCCTTTGCATCCCAATGAGTGAGGCAACTTTCCAGTACATCTGACAAAAGCATAGTCCAATATTATTATAGCAATGTGTCCATCTGTGGGTTTTAGTAGCTCCGAATTAGCACATTGCAAAAACTCGAGCTAGTTATCCAGTTATTGAATGTTATACAATGCTTGGCCTGTGTGATAATAAAAAACACCACAGATGGGACTATTGATTTAGGATGAATGTCAATAGTGAATAACCTGATGCGTTATGTAACCAAAATATACAATGTCAAAAGGGAAAAAAAATGTGGTTGACTTAAACAAAGAGCTATTATGTTGAGGCATTCTAGGTACTTTGAGCCTTTGAGAAGGAAAGAATAAATCTGAATTTTATTCATTGTGTATTGATTTTAGTGTACCTTTTAAATGCTGTATAGATCATTATGATTCACACAATATCCATTTTATTATGTAAATATTGAATGCAATAATCAAATAATAATCATAAAACTTCAACATAGTCTTCAAACTTCTTGAAAGCCTTTGAGCATTTTCTCTGCTATAACCAAAATTATTCTACAAATTATTTATGCCTTCATGTAATATGAGGGTTAAATTAGCCCTACAAATGAAGAAATTTAGTGATGATCACAATTAAAAATTTGGAAGCAGAATTCAAAATCAGTCTAATTTCAAAGTTTGTAACCAAATCATAAAATCAACCTGTCTCATTGTAAATACAATATTCCCAGCCCTCCTTAATTTGTTTAAATGTTTATCAAAAATATATGTAGAAAATTATAAAGTAAATCTTCAGTAAAGTTTAACATCTTGGCTAAAAGAAACAAACTATATAGATTATATTCCATTTCTCTGTGTTCTGATTCTCAAAATTTCTCTTACCCACTACCTAAAGACCAACAAAATTACAAGCTTGGTATATATTCTGTCAGAAAACATTTTTAATTCTTTTACTGAGTATGAACTATTTATAAATCATTGATATTATTTAACCATATGCTGATCTACATAAACCATATCATGCTTTAAAAATAATTTTACAACTTTATGCAACTTTACCTGTAATCTAGTTGATTCATCTTAACAATAACATAATAACTAATCAATGCTTTATCAATTCATTTGTTGAAGAATATTTGATATAAATGTTTAATAAATCATCAGCAAATAATCTTCAATGTATTTCCTTGTGTATGTGTAGTTTCCCAGATTTATCTAAGGCTTATACCTAAATAATGTTCTGAATGGATACTGTGTTATTCAGTTAATTTGAAAAAATATATACACTGTTGGTGGGTCATAAATTAGTACAAACAATATAGATATCCTCAAAAAAACTAGAAATGGAACTATCATATTACAAAGATATACCACTCCTTGACACGTTTCCAAAAAAAAATTAGTCAGAATATTGTAGTGACACATGTATATTCATGTTTGTATCAGTACAATTCACAAAAGTCAAACTATGTAACCATCCCAGGCAACTTCAACAGATTGAATGAACAAAGACAATGTGTGCAAGTGCATAATGGAATTTTATTTTGCCAACAGACAAAAATTACGTCATTTGCAGGAAAATAGGTTGAACTAGACGATATTATATTAAGTGAGATAAGCCAGTCTCAGAAAGTCAAAGGCTATATGTTTTCTCTCATATGTGAAAGCTATAAAGAAAAGAGAAAACATAAGGGAATATAAATAATGTGGCAAAAGATCTGTAGAGTAATGGATGAAAACTGATGGAGGAAGTAAGAAGACTAGGAGGAAAGTTTGAAGAAGGAAACAGTTCAAATAACACTATGGCAGTATGTGAAGGAATTACTACCAACTCATTAGCATCTCTTAGGAGAGAGGAAGAATGAGAGGGGTGGATATAGAAAAAAAATACATCAAATGGAATCTAATAATAAAACTATTATTAAAACATATAATTCACTTATATAAAAATATGCCCTACTCAAATGTTATACTAACAAGACATTGTACAAATAGCCTATTTTTGCATACTACCAATGCTAAATTCTACCTTCTAAAACATGTTTAATATTTACATATATATCCCATATATACATATATAGTTTTTACAAATCTCATATATATATAGTTTTTTAAGAATAAACTCACCACCAATTTTTTTTTTTTTTTTTTTTTTGGTAGTACTGGGATTCCTGGAAGCCCTTCTACCTCCGGGCTACACTCCCAGACCTATTTTTTTATATTTTTATTTGGAAACAAGGTCTCTTAAGCCAGAGAGGCTGGCTTCCAACCTGCGCAATCCTCCTGTCTCCGCCTCCCAAGCGCGGGGATTACAAGCATGCGCCACCACGCCTGACTCTCACCACCAATCTTAAAGATAGAATACAAGTGGCCACTTATAAGTTGTTTATTTCTACTAAAGCACTCCATTACCACTATCTAAATTATTTGAGGGTTATTACTCTTTTTTTCATATAGATGAAGCTATCTGAATATCTAGGTCTAATTTTGAAATCCTAAGCATAATAAGCACAAACCTAGAAATATAAAACAATGGAAATTTGCATGATTAGAATAAAAGATTTAGTAAAAATTCTGATAGGATCACAAGGTCTCTGGAAGTATACAAAATTCTACTGGATGGGCATCAGTGGATGAGACTCCTAAAGTCCCTTAAAAAAAAAAATAGAGACCATTTCATTCACAACATCTAGCTGAGTCAACGTGAGAAATAGATTTTGGGACATGTCCAGAAGAAATAAGGTTGGAGGAAGTGGGCAATTTTGCCTTTCCCACCTCTAAATTCAACATAGCACAACTAATTTTCCACAAATTGCTCAGATCTGAAAACATAGAGAACTATCTTTACTATCATCACTTTTCTCTTGAAGTTCTTTTTGTTTTGTTTTTTAAGTATTAACCAATATGGCCGGGTGTGGTGATGCACGCTTGTAATCCCTGTGCTTGGGAGGCGAGACAGGAGGATCACGCTGGTTCAGAGCCAGCCTCTCTGGCTTAAGAGACACTGTTTCAAAAAAAAAAAAAAAAAAAAAAAATATATATATATATATATATATATATATATATATATATATATATAATAGGTCTGGGAGTGTAGCCCAGAGGTAGAGAGGCTACCAGGAACCCCAGTACCACCACCAAAAAAAAAAAAAAACAATATGAGTAATTGTCTTATTTTTGTTTTACTTTGTTTCCTACCACTACACTCAAACATGATGTCAAAGATGCAAACTCATTTATTCCATATTTTGTTTGAAATGAACAAAGCATTCTTTAAAATACAAAATTTTAGAAAATTTAACAAGATTTTCTATCTAAACTATAGCACATATAAGCTAAGTCTTGAAGGATTTGTAGGATTAAGCCAGCATTAGAGTGTACTTAGGGGAGGATATGTCTGAGAAGTTTGTGAGAAACCACAAATTATTTAATGTAGCTAGAGCAAATCATTTGGTAATATGGATAGAAATCAATTGGAAAGAAATAACATTGAAGAATAAAGCTGAGCAAACTCATGAATTATTGCCATGTTACAAAGTCTTGGGCAGTACTGAAATATTTTAAGCAAAGGGAAATATAAGAAACATTTTCTTAAAAGGATAAATAAGAGAAGAGTAAACAGAATAGACTTGAATAGTACAAAGCTAAGTTAAAATTCTAATAGTTATCCTCTTAAAAAACAAATTTTGAATTTTATATTGTACTCATATCTAGAGAGAAAAGTAAAAGAGCTTTCTACAGGTTGAACCAATAGTATTTGGTAATCTGCCCAATGTTGCAAGTGAAGAAAAAATGCAAACAAATGTCTTTTTCAAATTTATATTTTTGATATAAATGCCAAATGGTGCCATACACCAAAATGAAGAATTAAGAAGAACATTTTGGGATAAAATAGGGTAAGAAAATAAGCCATAACACCATTTTTTGTTTGAATTTTCTCAAAATAAATGGCACTAATTATAAAATTGTTTCTACTTTGTGTTACATCTGAAAATATCTTTTATCTCCTAGACCCCTTAGGTGACAGTTCCTAAACATTTGTTAAATATATATTTTTATTTCTGATTTGCTCTTCACACTCTCAAATGCATAATTACCCAGACACTCAGAGACTGAAAGAGAGGAATGTTTCAGGAAAAAAATAATTTAGGATTAAGACTTTATTGTCTTTGTTTGTTGTTTACTTTGTTTTGTATGGAGATTGAATCCTGAAATATTCTACCTCCAAGCTACACTCTGAGCCCTTTTTATTTATGATTTATTTTTTTCAAAACAAAGCCTTGCTAACTTGTTGAGGTTTGCCTAAAATCTGTGATCCTCCTGTCTCAGTCTCCCAAGCACTAGGTTTACAAGAGTACACTACACTACCATGTCTGACTGCTTATCACTCTTAATGATAACTTTAAATATGAGCTCACCAGTTTATACAGACAAATAATACTAATAAATGATTATTTAGAAGAAAAATACACTTTTATTATTATTATAGGAAGATTAATAGCTTTATTATAAGCCTAATACTTGACATTAGATGAATCAAAAAATGATTCTTATAGAGATGTCTTAAATATGTGAAGAAAATCAACCTAATAAAGTTTTGTGATTTATTTTGATCCACACACAATATAGGTTATTGTGATATATTAATACATAAAGAAAATATGCATATTTCTAAAATGTTTTAAAATTATTTAATTTAAGGCTATTTGTAGTCTATAGAAAATAACTTGAAATGTGAATAAATTATTTCATATAGTCAAAGGAGGTCATTTTTCCATTCATAAATAATTCAAATTGATAAAATCATCATAATATGTTTGTTTGTAATTTCCCAATTTTAAATATAAAATTTAAAGTAGGTGTTCATTGCTTTTTTTAAATAAAAAGATGAACAAATTTGTCTACTTGAGAAATATGAAATAAGATGTTTGCATGAAATATTGATAATACTCCAGTTAAAATTTTAATAGCTTACATAGTATATTAATAAAAAATAAAACATTGCTTTTTTAAAAGAGTCAAGCATGAAAAACAAATTACCAGAGTAATACATGCATATCTATGTTTATAGCAACACAATTAATAATTGCCTAACTATGGAATGAGCTGAGATGTTTATCAGTCAGATCAATAGATTGCAAAGCTATGATATATATATATATATATATATATATATATATATATATAGAGAGAGAGAGAGAGAGAGAGAGTTTTACTCAGCCATAAAGAACAAAATTATGTCATTTGCAAAATAGAACTTAAGAATATTATGTTGAGTGAGATTAGTCAATTGCAAAAAAGTGAGGGAGATAAAGAGATAAATGGAAATAGGAAGGACTACAGACAAAGGAAGAGAAAGCTGAGATGAGTGAAGAAGGCAAACTGAGGAAGATGGGAGGGGTGAAGAGAGAAATGTCTCAGTGGACATGATGTACATACACAAACTTATGAAAGTCAGTCACTATGCTGAGCACAGAAAGCAGGCAAGGATGAGGAAATAGGGTGGGAGGGGGCAGGGAGGGCTTTATGAGCGCATGTATGCCTCTACCACTGTGAACTTCATCAAGATGTATGATTATAATGCACCAATAAAAAATTAATCAAGTAATTTTTAGTTCTTTTTCTTTTCTCAAAACAAAAGAGAGAATACTAAGTAAGGGCATTCAGATAAAAAATTAAAGATAAAAACAGGCTGCTTAAGTTACTATTCATTTTCTGGAGTAAACTTACTGATCCAAAATGAATTTCAACTCTAGATTCTTTCTCTGTCTAATCTTTGACTTTTTATCTTTAACATCTGCAAATTCAACAACATAAGATTCACATTTTATTTTAAAGTCAGATATATCATTTCAAGAAATAAATTTTGTTCAAAATACCCTTGTTAATTTCTATTTCACAATATCAAATAATACCCCAATTTTTCCACCTAATCCATTTGCATTTGTATAATCTAGTCATATTTAAAGTTAACATACATCTCACAAATAAAGAGTAAAAAAAAAAAATGAGTAAAATAATTAAATATTGCCAGGTGTGGTGGCCTGCTTGTAATCCCCGCGCATGGGAGGCGGAGACAGGAGGACGCACAGGTTCGAAGTCAGCCGCACTGGCTTAAGAGACCCTGTTTCCAAATAAAAATATAAAATAGGTCTGGGAGTGTAGCCCAGAGGTAGAAGGGCTTCCAGGATCCCCAGTACCACCAAAATAATAATAATAATAATAATAATAATAATAATAATAATAATAAATAAAATATATTAAGAAATATAAAACATATAGAGCATATAATATATATTATATGTGTATGTAAAATCTTGGAAGTATTAAAAGGAATGAGAGTGCAATGGAGCAGTTGCTAGTTCCTGGTTTAGATCAAAGAAAATATGTGAACGTGGGATATCCTGTTTTGATAGAAATCAATTATCCTTCAAAATTAATAAGGTGACATGAAAATAATAAGCAAGTGTGAGGAGTCTTAAGTTACTAAATTGTGATGACTGAGCACTTAAACAATAATCATTGCTGTGGAATAAACCTAAGAATAAGTGCTTAAAATATATAAGGTAAAAAATACTTACAAATCAACATTTTATAAAGAATTTATCATATTGCTAAAGTAAAATAAGTGAACAGTCATCTTTCTTTCAGTAGGAACAATATCTCAGATTAGGTAAACAGCTCCTAGATATAGAAAAACACTCTTCATTATAAAATTATAGCAACTAATTTTAGTTAAGAAATGCTAGAATAAAAATATAATTTTAAATGAATATTTTCCATGTAATATAGCCTTAAAATTCATAAAATTTACAGAGCACAATAAAAATAATTGCAATCTAAAATCAAAACAAATTTTGACCCTATCTGAATATTTTATACAGTCACAGAGGATTTGAGTAAATTTTGTACTACCACAAGATATTTGAATAACTAATAAACCACATACAATGAAAATATATACAAAATATACCATAAGATTACTTAATAAATTTTTACCATTTAAAATATTTAAATTCAGCTAGGCATGTTGGCACACTCTTGTAATCCCAGCTTTTGGGAGGCTAAAACAGGAGGATCACAGATGGCGGCCAGCCTCAGACACTTAGGGAGGCCCTTTGCAACTCAGTGAGACCCTGTTTCAAAATAAAGAATAAAAAATAGGCCTGTGGGTATAGCTCAGAGGTAGAGTGTCCCTGGATTCCATCCTCAGTACACACACAACACACACACACACACACACACACACACACACACACACACACATATATATATATAGTTTCACATATTATATATAATATATATATTATTCCACATATTATTCCACACACACGTGTGTGTGTGTGTGTGTGTGTGTGTGTGTGTGTATTCTATAGGGATAAAAGAATAAATATACTCAATATTGGAGAATAATAATAATACAGGGTTATTTTTAGTTACAATGCAATTTGACATTACAAAAACCCCAAACTCATGTACATGAAAACTTTTATAAAAGGTATTTAAAAAGAAATAAAATATTAAATATATGAATAACTAAAGACTCATAAGAAAAAAAGAACAAATAGGTTGGTAGTAATATTTCAAGACATAAAGACTGAAAAATTTTCAAACTTATCAAAAACTTTAACTCATAATTACAAAAGCTCTATGAATCTAGCAAGATAAATATAAAGAAAAGCACTTAGGCCTACACTAAAATAAAATATAAAGGGGATTAATTTAAGTTCAAGAAAAATGTCTTCAGATGAAAATAAAGATTTAGTAAAGCAGACCAAGCAATAAAAAGGTAAGTTTGGGGTAAACATAGATGAGTTATACTAGGCTATTCCATATTCTATGGTCCAACATATAAGAGACTTAGAAGTTACCACTTCCTCCTAACAATAAACTAAAAGCTGAATAGAATGAAAAGGCAATAGTTCCTCTTAGATTCATTGGAGCAATGAGGTCACTGGACAACCACTGCCCTAAAATTGGAGAAAAAGGCTGATACAAAAGAAATCACGAGTTCTTAAGAAGAAACCTATGTGGGAAATTCCCAAAGGAACCAGTGTTGGGATAAAAAAATATAAGTAATTGTAATTGTCAATTTTCTTAGAGGCAAATTTTGAACAAATCTGTCAAAAATTCCAGAAGAATCTGGTCTTCTAAGGGGGCTTCCAGAGTTTTGCAAGTTTATCCACCAACAGCTTTGCAAGAACCTCACCCTAAAAATAAAATAAAAAAATTCTTTTATTTCTGGCATGAGAAACCTAACCAACTTTAAATACTTGAGAGTTCTCTGTTCTAACAAGTTCTACTTTAAGAAAACAATTTTTATCAGAACCTAAATTTTTTAAAAAAAAGGAAAAAATGTGGATGAAGAGTTTGTAGTCTAGGAACACAGACTCAGGAAAAAAACTGAGACTTACTCATAAGAATATACAATGCTTTCTCCCCTGACACCTTAGCGATATAAGATATGGCAAGAATATTAAAATTATCAGATCATTAACTTAAAGATATATTATTAGTAGTATGCTAAAAGATTTAATGAAAAAATAGACAACATGCAAGAACAGATGGATAATGTAAGCAGAGACATATAAATTATAGGGAAGAATCACAGCTAGAGATTAAAATTATTACAACACAGTGGGTGCCATGGTACACACCCAAAATTTTTGTATTTGGAAGATTGAGGCAGGAAGATCACAAATTTGAGGCCAGAACATAATATTATACATATAAATTATGTTCTAGATATATTTTAGTAAATAAAATAAATATAAAAAATTTTTAAATAAAATATAAATATCTTCAACAAAGGATCATGTTTGAGGCCAGCATATAATATTACACATCAAAATTATATCATAGAAATAATTTAGTAAATAAAATAACTAAATATTTTGAAATATTAATACAAATACTTCAACAGTATACTAGCAAATTAATTTCAGCAGCAAAATATATACAACTAAAAATAGAAATAATAAATTCAGTAAAGTTGCAGGTTGAAAATATCCATAGATTTTGTAAATATTAATCATGAACCATCTGAAGAAGAAATTTTTTAAAAATCCCATTTATAATACCATTAAAAATATCAAATATTTAATATTAACTAATGATAAAATATCTCTAATATTGATGAAACCTCAATGAAAAATTTAAAAATACAAATAAATGGAAATATATCCCATGTTCATGAATGAGAGAAATTAATATAATTAAACTATCTATAATATACAGTAATCTATGATGCAATGCACTACCAATCAAAAATCCCTTAACCTTTGCACAGATTTTTTAAATTATAAAAATTTTATAAAACCACACATGACCCAAATAACTGAAACAATCAAGAGCAAAAAAGACACAGCTACCGGCAATAACATCACTAGGTTTCAAAATAAAATACCAAGCTGTGGAATCAAACTAGTATGGTACTTATACAAAAACAGACATATGGACAGTGAAACTCAACACACTGCCCAGAAATGATTGCACACATTTAAAGCCAACTGCCTTTCAACAAGGTTGCCAAAATCACACAATGAGAAAAAGACCATCTCTTTAATAAATGGTTTGGCAAACTTGGATATTCATATATAGAATAAAATTGATCTCTTATTTCACATCATATACAACAATAAACACAAAATGCATCAAAGGCTAAATTGTAAGACATGAAACTACTGAATAAAAAAACATAAGAACAAGTGTTTTTGACATGAATCTTGGTAAAGATTTATTGGATAAAACCCTGAAAACAGGCCAAAAAAAGTAAATAAATAAATTAGTTTATATCAAAATAAAAACCTAATAAAAAATCAACATGTTTAAAAGATAAACTAAGGAATGAGTGAAAATATTTACAAACCATATATTTTATAAGGGGTTAATTTATGATGTGAGACTATAATGCACCAATAAAAGTACAAAAAAAAATAATACCAAATTTTTTAAGAAGCTCATATAACTCAGCAGCAAGAAAATAAATAATCCGATTTTTAAATGGGCAAAAAAAATCTGAATAGTCATTTTCAAAGAAGACATCCAAAAGACCAGGAAGAATTTTAAAAACTGCTCAATAAAATTGAAATTTGAGTTAAAGCCACAATGAAAGATCACTTCATGCCTCTTAGAATGCCAACTGTTAGCAAGACAAAAGCTAAGATGGCAAAGATGCATAGAGAAGGGAGTCTGTACACTGTTGATAATATTCAAAATAAACTGTCATATTAACTACTAATCTCATGCTTGGGTATACATAGGAAGAAAATGAGATCACTCAGTCAAAAAAACATCTGCACTTCTAAGTACATTGCTTCGGTTTTCAGAATGCTCAAGATGTGGAATCAATGTAATCATCCATCGAAGGTTTAAAATACTATCTAGTTAGCTCTCTATATGTCTATCATTTGTATGGACCCACAAAAGACTCCAAATACCAAAACAATCTTGAGCAAAATTATGGGCAGAAAGACAAGTACTGTATGATCTAACCTATATGCAAAATCTGAAGAGGTGAATTTACTGAAGAAGGGATTAGAATGATGGGTTGCCAGGGGCTGGGGAAATGACAGAAATGAAGCATTATGATTAAAATATCAATTATATTTCAATAAAGTTGAAAAACTTCAAATAATTAATTTACATTGAATATACAGATTATGAATATTGGTCATCTCCAATAAATTTGATTATAAAAAATAACTGACATATGGGAATTTAAAATGGAAGAGGATACAAACACAAATTTAGAACCAGGCATAGCAGTGCATGCCTATAATTACAGTACTAAGACTGGAGAATTGCAGGTTTAAGACCAGCTCATGGTTTCAAAATAATAAATAAAATAAGGCTGGAGGCATAGAACAGAGCTGGAATGTTCCTGAGTTCAAAAGCCAGTACCACAAAAAAAAATTAATTTAGTTTAAAACAAAAGACAGGGTAAAATGAGGAGGATGAAATAGTGACTGTGGGACACAGCACATCTTAGTAGCTGTAACATACAAAAATCAACTACTGAAAAGGCAGCTTTTTGACAAAAAAAAAAAGCAAAGCAGCGAAGATACATACAAACAAAAATGCAGAAAAGGGAACCATGGCAAAATAAAATCCAATAGTTAGAACTCAAGATAGCAAAGAGCCTGAGTGTACAACTGACCTGGTGTGGTGTCTAATGCCATCTCAGGTTACCTGGCTGAGCACCATCGGCTGGCCCAGCAGCCCCAAGAAATCCCATCAAGAAAACCAAGGATTTGAGATGAAGTAAGCTGCAGCAAAAGTCCAACATCTTAAAGGACCAGCAACATGCTTCAGAGATGGAAAAAAATCCCAAAGCTTTGTGCATTCACCAGAGCCCTGTACCTACATCAGCACACTGTGCCCTCCAGAGACCCAGGCCAATAGAACAGTAAGGTTACTGTATCTTTCAATAGACAACCACCAACAACAGAAACACAAACCTGATAATTCTGAAAATATAAGAACAAGAAACAGTGCAAAAGTAAGAGAAAACATGAATACTCACCTACAAGAACTGCAAGAAGAATTCAGAATCCTGATGAAAGACCTCACAGTAAGTATATAGAAAATAAAAGAGAAAATTGAGATATTAAGAAAAAATCAGAAAGAGGCTTGAAATAAAATTAAATAAAATGAAGACAGCAATAGAAAGAAATTATGGAAGATTAGATAAAATGGAAACTTGATTATCACTGTTAGAAGACATTTCATTCAAAACTGAAAGCACAGTCAACGTACACAGAAGACATTACAACAACAGAACCTAAACATCCAACTAATATGGGACAATATGAAACATACTAATTTATGAATAAAAGGCATTGAAAAAGAAATAAAGGCACAGACCAAGGGTATCCTTAATCATTTCAGAGAAATAATTTTAGAGAATTTTTAAGACATGGAAAGAGACTTGGACATCTATGTACAAGAGACATACAGAAAAAACATTATGACAAAATCAATAAAGAACCTCGCCGTGCCATGTAATAATCAAAATAGCCAACACAGAGGCAAGAAAGTATCTAAAAAGCAGTGAGAACAAAAGAACAGCTGACACTCAGGGGCAAAACAATAAATATCACTTTAGGAATCTGGAGGAAGATGGCGACCGAGTAAAGCAACTTATATCAATACTGCTGAGACTCGATCTCCATAGTGGCAAAAATAATGCCCTACAGAGTCAGAAACTACTATCAATAGAGAAATATAAGCTATAAATACAAGAGACAGAAAAAAGGAAGACTAGAATAATCTGAGAAGCAGAAAAGAAAAACAGCCTGCTGCGGTGGAGGCTGCACCGCCAAGGCCACCGTGACTGACTCACAGAATCAGACTCCAGGGAGGATAAGGAGCTAAAGCAGCCAGAAGCAGTCCAGGTGGATGTAATTCAGCAGTTCTTTCAGTGCGAAAACAAGCTAAAATTTTCAGCGGCTGAGCCCATCACCATCTCCAGGGATTCAGAGCGGAGCTCAAACCAGAAGGGAGATATGCCAGCCTTACTGCCGAGGGCATGGCAGAGACACCATATTGCCTATTGCCAGCAAGCCTGTGAGTTAACCACACCCAGGAAGGCTCCAGCGAAAGCACCAGCGGAGCGCCAATGCAATCATAAGTGAAATGGCAGCCCCTACAGGAGAAATCCCAGCATTGCAGATTTGATAAACTCTGGGTCTGAGTTCTTGTGGTTCAAGGCAATGCAGGAATAGGGGTGGCAGAAATTGCTACACTCTTATTGCAGTTCCCTGAAGGAAAGCCGCAGCCCAGCGTCCTCAGGGTCTGGCGCAGCAGTGACAAACTCCCTTGGTCTGAAACCTTGCAATACAACTCAGGGAAGGAGCAGTGGCAGTGGATATAGCCACACCCCCCAGAGATCCAGAGAACAATAAGTGAAGTTCTTGTAAATTGGAGAAGAACTCAGAGAAGCTGGGAGTGGGATCTGATGTTGATCATATTAGAAGCCCAGATTGACTCAGGCTCAGACCAGTGGAAAGTGTAGGGAGAATCTTACGCTTAACTCTAAACCCAATGAGCAGGATTGCCGGGAAAACCACAGACATCCCAATTGTGGGGAACAGGAAGAGGTCAGAATAGCCCAGCCTGAGCTGTGTAGAACTGAGACTCCTACATTGAGTTTGATTTCAGAGGCATACGCTGCCAACAGAGGCAGGGAAAGACCTAGGCTTCAAGTCTGTGGAAAGTGTGGAGCGTGACCTTCACTCAATATTAATTCCAACCCCATTGATATCATCCATCTGCATAGACTGAAAAGACTCAGAGAACCAAACTCACAGAGGGAAAGGTCACCATAGCAATCGGTATCTACATAGAGAGAGACTGCTGAATTTGTTTGTAGTGTTACATCAATTCATTGGTGGGATTTTTTGGAGTTTTTCACTCTTTTTTCTTTTGTGTGTGTGTGTGTGTGTGTATCTGATTGGTTTTTTGTTTGTTTTGCTTGTTTTTTTTTTTTTTGGAAGGGGTTTGTGGGTCTTTTGTTTTGTTTTTATTATTTTTGTCTTGCTGTATGTTTTTGTTGTTTTTTAACCCTCATAAAAAACCCTCTCCCAAGCTTCTTCCCTTGTACAAACCTAATCTATCCTCTCTCTCATCTTTTTTCTTCTTTTTATCTCTCCCTAGTCCTGTATTGAATCCAATTCGTCTCACAATATCAGAAACTATACATTCTACATCTAATCTCTAGTATATACTACTTTAACAAATTCATATAATCATACTATTTGACCCTTTCTGATCTCACCCTATTCTTTCATTTACTCCCTTTTTTCCCTCCTTACTCAACCTTCACTGTTGATCACAACTTGCCCTTGAATATACCTGCTGACACCTAGAGGCTGAAAGAAATCTACCAAAAGCAACAGGTACAAACTTATGAAATCATGGGAATGAGGAACAACAACAGAGCACTAAACTCCCACAACTCCATAATAACAGAAACTGATAACACAGAAATGCAGAGATTTCCAGAAGACCAAATCAGGAATGTAACTGTAGAAATAATTCAGGATTTTAGAAAAGAATTTAGAGAGAATCTGAAAGAAATAAAGGATGCAATAATTGAAGTAAAGGCATCAATTCAAACTATAAACAATCGATTAGAACCCATGGAGAATAGAATCTCACTACTAGAAGACGATCACTCCAAGAATGAATACATAGTTCATAATATAGAAAAAACAATTCATCAACAGGAATTGGACACTGAAGAAATATGGGCCTATCTTAAGACAGCTAACCTCAGAAATATTGGCATAGAGGAGGAAAAAGAAGGTGAAACAAAAGGGATCATCGATCTCTTCAAAGAAATAATAGCAGAAATTTTTCCAAACATAGAGCATGAGGTAGATACAGAGGTTCAGGAAACATATACAACTCCCTTTAGACAAGATCTGAGAAAAGGTTCCCCACACCCCATAATAGTCAAAATGACCAATGTAGAAGCCAAAGAGAAAATCTTAAAGACAACAAAAATTAAAGGCCAAGTGACATTCAGAGGCAAACCAATTAGAATCAATCCAGACTTCCCAAACCAAGACATGAAATCCAGAAGGGCTTGGAGTAACACATTCCAAACTCTGAAAGAAAACAACTTCCAGCCAAAAATTTCCTACCCAGCAAAACTATCTTTCAAATTATATGGGGAAATAAGAAGCTTCCATGACAAACAGAAACTGAAGGAATTTATGTCTTCAAAACCAGCACTAAAGAAAATACTCAAAGAGATTAACTCCAAAGAAGAAATAAATAATCCACACCAGAACCAGAGAAACGAGAACTTTCATCCAGCAGACAACTTACAAAAAGAACAAAAAGTCTTTCAAACAGAAATAGAATCTTAATATGTTAGAAATTAAAAATCAATTCTCAATAATCACACTGAATGTAAATGGCCTCGATTCCCCAATAAAAATACATAAAATGGCAAAATGGATTAAAAAACAGAACCCATCTATCTGCTGCTTGCAAATAATACACCTTACAAGTAAAGATAGAAACAAACTTAAGGTAAAGGGATGGAGCAAGGTAATCCATGCCAATGGAACTTGAAGGCAAACAGGAATAGCAACTATGGTATCAAACAAGTTAGACTTCAAGCCCAAGCTAATTAGAAGACACAAAGATGGTCATTTTTTACTGGTAAAAGGAACAATTCAAAAAAAGGAAATAACAATAATCAACGTTTATGCCCCAAACATAGGTGCAACTACTTTGATAAAACAAACACTCTGTGACATTAAACTACACATAAATCCAAATATAATAATACTGGGAGACTTCAACACCCCTCTCACACCAATAGACAGATCATCTAGAAAAAAGGTCAGTAAAGATGCCTCAGAATTAAAGAACACCATAAATCAAATGGACCTTTTGGACACATATAGAATATTTCACCCAACTACAGTGGAGTACACATTTTTCTCAGCTGCTCATGGAACCTTCTCCAAAATCAATCACATCCTGGGACACAAAATGAGCACTAGCAAATTTAAAAAATATGACATACTTCCCTGTGTCTTTTCAGACCATAATGGAATGAAATTAGAAATCAACTATAAAAAGACCCAAAGAAACCACATGAACATGTAGAGGCTGAACACCACACTTCTGAATGAAGAATGGGTCATAGAAAATGTAAGAGGTGGAATCAAGAAATTTCTAGAAACAAACAAAAATAAAGGCACAACATGTCAAAACATCTGGGACACTTTAAAAGAAGTATTAAGAGGAAAATTTATAGCACTGTGTGCTCACCTAAGAACAGCAGAAAATCATCAGATAAATAACCTAATGACACACCTCAAAGTACTTGACAAACAGGAACATTCTAATCCCAAAGCCAGTAGAAGACAGGAAATTATTAAAATGAGAGCAGAAATTAACCAAGTAGAGAATAAAAAAAAATACAAAAAATCAACAAAACCCAAAGCTGGTTTCTTAAAAAAAAATAACAAGATTGACAAACCACTAGCCAACCTAACTAAAAAAAAGAGAGAATCGACCCAAATTATGAAGATAAGAGATGAAAAAGAATATATTACTACTGACAGTATAGAAATCCAGAGGATTATTAGAAACTACTTTGCAAAACTGTACTCCAACAAAATGGAAAATTTGGAGGAAATTGACAACTTTCTAGATAAATACAACCTTCCTAAGCTGAGTCAAGAAGATATTGAACACTTAAACCAACCAATAACAATCAAAGAGATTGAAATAGCAATAAAAAGCCTACCATCAAAGAAAACCCCAGGATCAGATGGGTTTCCAAGTGAATTCTATAAAACCTTATAGAAGAGCTAACATCAATACTCCTCAATCTATTTCATGAAGTAGAGAAAAACAGAATTCTCCCAAATACATTCTATGAAGCCAACATCACATTAATACCAAAATCAAGCAAAGTTCAAGGAAAGAGAACTACAGGCCTATATCTTTGATGAATTTGGATTTAAAACTGCTAAACAAAACACTAGCAACACACATTCAAAAACACATAAAGAAAATCATACATCACAACCTGCACAGGAATCAACTGCAGATGGATCAAAGGCCTGAAAATCAGACCAGAGATTGTGAAGCTACTAGAGGAAGGCATAAGTTCAACACTCCAACATACAGGCACAGGTAGTAACTTCCACAACAAGACCTCCAAAGTGCAGGAAATTAAAAGAAGAATTAACAATTGGGATGGCATCAAACTAAAAAGTTTCTGCTTATCAAAGGAAATAACCAAGAATCTAAAAAAAAAAGGCCTACAGAATAGGAGAATAGATTTACCAGCAACCTCTCTGATAGAGAGGTGATAATCAAGAAATGGGCAACTGAAATAAATAGACACTTCACAAAAGAAGAGATACAAATGGCCAATAGATACATGAAAAGATGTTCAACATTATTAGCCATCAAGAAGATATAAATCAAAACTACACTGAGATTGCATCTATCCCCAATCAGAGTGGCAAGCATAAAAAAGTCAAGTAACAACAAATGTTGATGAAGATGTGGGGAAATAGGAACTCTTCTACACTTTGGGTGGGAGTGCAAACTAGTTCAGCCACTAAGGAGACTAGTGTTGAGATTCCTTAGAAAACTGGGAATGGATCCACCTTATGATCTGGCTATTCCACTACTGGGTATCTTTCCAAAGGAGTTGAAATCAGAGAACTACAGTAACATGTACATACTCATGTTCATAGCAGCACAATTCGCAATAGACCAAATATGGAACCAACCTAGGTTTCCATTAACAGATGAATGGATTACACAGTTATAAAAAATATAAACAACAGCATTATACTCAGCAATAAAGAACAATATCGTGTCATTTGTAAGAAGATGGAGAACATTATGTTAAGTGAGATTAGCCAATTACAGAAAGAGAAGGGACATACATTTTCTCTAATATGCTCAAGCTAGGAGGTATTAGGGAAACCAGAGGGACTCCAAATAATGGAGGGGAACGCCTCAGTGAAGCCAAGAAAAAAGGGTAGGGGAGGAAGAAAGCTGAGGTTGACTAATGGAGGAGCTACATGTGACTATGTGTATACATGTAAATATAGCATTATTAACCTGGACACTCAGTATCAGAAAGGAGGAAAATGGGGAAGGGTGAAGAGGGCACCAAGTACTGTGTGTGAATATATGCCATTTTCAACATGATCCACATTATGATGTGAAAGACTACAGTGCACCAATAAAAAAAAATCAATAAATAAAATAATGTAGAATTGTCTAAAAAATAAAAAATAAAATGAAACCAAAGCCAGGAAATCCAGACTATATATATATATATGGTTATTGAGAATATTCAAGAGAGGAACATTAATGATGGAGAAAAAAAAACTGCAAAAGAAGAAATTAAAACTGAGAAGAGCAGTGAACTGGAGACCAGAGTTAGTTTTTCTATTTAATAAAAGGCAATATTTTTTTCATGGCAAAAAGAGAGAAGACAGAAAATACAGGTTCTCTTGCCCATAAAAGTGTGCGATTTGGAGCGAGAGAATCAGAAACTTACTCTCTGGCTACTTCATTTCCCACTGGTAATTTCCTGAAAATTGAGAAGGGATTAATGTGGGGCTTTCAGAAATGATAAGCAGTTATAAATTTTTTGCCTCAGAAAATATTCATTGACAAGATTGCAGAGCCAGTATTCACTGCCAAATGCAAAGCCAGTTAGCCTGGTTTCATAATTTGTCAAATGATCCTCTAGGTCACTAATGTTTAAACTAGCAGGATGCAAAATATTGGCAAGATTGAGTATTATTAATACTTTCTATTTGTCCAATTTCACATATAATTTTTTAAACATTCTCTATTTTTTATTATTGAGTTGGCATGTTTTACTATGTCATGACTGATACATAATGAAATAGAATAAGGCTAGAAGTAAAGGAATTATAAGACTATGGATGAAGTGAGTATGATGAATGTATGAATAAACTGGATATTAGTATGTTGATACATATATCAACTTTGGACTCAAAATGAAGAACACTGTGTCCAAGAGAAAACCAACTGGCTATCTTCCATGAGGTTTTGAGTGATGACATTTTGGTAAATTTACCACATATTTCTAAGACAGTATTTCAAGTATATGGGGTATTTTAAACTTAATTTTATCAGAAAATCAAGGAGGAATACATTTGCCTGTGGGGATGCTATCATGGACAAAACTAAAAACTGGCAAAACTTTTACCTTTCATCTTTTGAATAATAAAAATAAAATTAAATTTTATGTATGTATATATATATGCATATATATATATATATATATATATTGGCATATCTGGAAGAATAGATAAAACAGTAGTTTTTATTATATAAAATTCAAGTGTTAACTTATATTCATTGCCATCAAGAATAGAACTATGATGGTCAGTGAATAATTATACTTGTATAACCATGGCAAGTTGCACATACACACACATGCACACACACATGCACACACACACACACACACACACACAGCAGGTGATTTTCTGAGTGTGATGAAGCATATTAAACATTGTTAAAGTAAATTGATTAGTGAAACAATAAAGAAAAAATTGGTGAAACTTTTGAAGATGTGATTAAAAGAAATGAAAAAATAAATATTAAATGAAAAAATATAATTAAAGAAGGTCTTAAAGTTCAATAGTTTCTTAAGTGGTGGTATATGTTGAATTATGTACCCCCAACCTCCTCCCAAAATATGATAATGAAGGCTGGGCCACTAATGTAATATAAATAGTGTTTTAAATAGAAGATGGTCATGTGAAAGCAGAAACATGAAAAAAAAAAAAAACCCACAATGGGACATCAGCAGCAAATACAGGAATTATGCATCTGCTAGCCAAGAAGGATCAAAGATTGCCAACAAATCTCAGGAAGCAAAGAAAAACAAGCCAGAACTCTAATACAATAATTTCTGTTGTTTAAGTCACCTAACTGCTGATACTGTGTTACAACATCTCCAGGAAACTAATATAGATGGAAGATTAAAGGACATTTAAATAGTACTGAGAATAGGTCACCAGAAGGGAGAAACAGAAGACAAAAAAGAAAGGGACTATTGATGGAATATATTTCTGAAGTAGAAAGAAAGAAATGCAAACTCACAGAAGGACCCTAGAAATATACTTTTCTTGAGTTGTTGTGAAAAGAACAAAGAAAGGTGATATAGATCTCTCCAGGATTCCCATTTTCTTTAAACTTCTGAAATGAAACCATTAACTCACTCAATTTTATTTTATTTTTATTTATTTTTATTTTTTTATTTTTTAACAATTTTTTATTGAACATAAATAGTATACATTTAAACTATATTTGGTGCCCTCTCCCCCCCCGCCCCCATTTTCCCTTCCCCCCTCCCACCAATGGTTGTCTAGGTTAACCATGTCTTATTCATAATTTTACACACGTTCAGATGTAGACCCTCATTAATCAAGATCAGCCTTCCTCCTCTCCTATCTTTCCATTCAAACTTTGCTGGTATTCCCCCTCCATTATCTGGAGTCCCACTGGTATCCTTTGTGTTTCCTAGTTTGGGCATATTAGAGGAAACATATGTACCTTCTCCTTCTGTGCTTGGCTGATCTCACTTAACACAATGTTCTCCAGGGCTTTCATCTTCTTGCAAATGATATAATTTTGTTCTTCTTTATGGCTGAATAGAATTCCATTGTTTGTATTTCCCACAGTTTTGCATTCATCTGTTGATGGAGATCTGGATTGGTTTCATATTTTGGCTATTACAAATTGTGCTGCTATGAACATAGATATGCATATGTTGCTGTTTTTCTCTGAATTCAGCCCCTTTGGAAAGATACCCAGGAGTGGTAGAGCTGGATCGTATGGTGGATCTATTCCCACCTTTCTTAGGAATCTGCACACAGATCTCCATAGTGGTTGAACTAGTTTGCATTCCCACCAACAGTGTAAAAGAGTTCCTCTTTCCCCACATCCTCGCCAGCATTTGTTGTTATTTGATTTCTTTATGCTTGCCACTCTGACTGGGGTTAAATGGAATCTCAGTGTAGTTTTGATTTGCATCTCCCTGATGGCCAGTGATGAAGAACATCTTTTCATGTATCTATTGGCCCTTTGTATCTCTTCTTTTGTGAAGTGTCTATTTAGTTCATTTGCCCATTTCTTGATTGGGTTGTTTGTTTTGCTCGTGTAGAGTCTTTTGAGCTCTTTGTATATTCTGGATATTAGCCCCCTATCAGAATGGTGGATGGTAAAGATCCTTTCCCATTCTGTCGGCTTCCTCTTTAGGTTATTAATAGTTTCCTTTGATGAGAAGAAACTTTTTAGTTTGATGTTATCCCACTTGTTTATTCTTGCTTTAATTTCCTGAGCTTTGGGGGTTTTGTTGAGAAAGTTACTGCCTGTGCCAATATGTTGTAGTGTTGAACCTATGCTCTCCTCTACTAACTTCACAGTCTCAGGTCTAATTTCTAAGTCTTTGATCCATATTGAGTTGATTCCTGTGTTTGGTGAGATATAGAGGTTTAGATTCATCTTTTTACAAATGGTTAGCCAGTTCTCGCAGCACCACTTGTCGAAAAGACTGTCTTTTCTCCAGCGTATGTGTTTGGCCCCTTTCTCAAAGATTAATTGACTAAAGATGTGTGGGTTTGTTTCTGTATCTTCTATTCTAATCCACTGGTCAATATATCTGTTATTGTGCCAGTACCATGCTGTTTTTACTACTATTGCTCTATAGTATAGTTTGAAGTCTGGGATAGTAATGCCTCCTGCATGTTTCTTATTGTTGAGAATTGTTTTGGCTATTCTAGGTCTTTTCTTTCTCCATATGGAGTTCATGATTGATTTTTCTAGGTCTCTGAAGAATGTCACTGGTATTTTAATGGGAATTGCATTAAACCTATAGATCAGTTTTGGCAGAATGGCCATTTTGACAATATTTATTCTGCCTATCCATGAGCACGGGAGATCTTTCCATCTTCCAAGGTCTTCTTCAATTTCTTTCTTTAATGTTTTATAGTTTTTGTTGTAGAGGTCTTTTACATCTTGGGTTAGGTTTATTCCTAGGTATTTTATTGGTTTTGAGGTTATAGTGAATGGAATTGTTTTCTTTGTTTCTTTCATTGTGGATTCGTTGTTGGCATAAAGAAAAGCCACTGATTTCTTTAGGTTGATTTTGTAACCTGCGACTTTGCTGAATTTGTCAATCAGCTCCAGAAGTCTTTTGGTTGAGTTCTTTGGGTCTTCCAGATAAAGGATCATGTCATCTGTGAATAAGGATAATTTTAATTCCTCTCTCCCTATGTGAATTCCTTTGATTTCCTTCTCTTGTCTGATTGCTGCAGCAAGAGTCTCAAAGACTATATTGAAAAGGAGTGGTGATAGTGGGCATCCTTGTCTCGTTCCAGACTTTAGTTGAACTTTATTTGTTTCAGCTACTGAGAAGTGCTGTGTCCCTCCATTGCCATTTTGAATCAGTCAACTCACTCAATTTTTAATTCAATAACTTCTAATTTGCCTTCTTATGTCCTGCAATGGTAGGATACAAGGTATTTGACTCAGTTTTGAGAAAAAAAATGTGCCTAAGTAAGATTTAGATGCAAAATGAATTCTGCATGCCAGGCGTGGTGGCGCACGCTTGTAATCCCCGCACTTTGGAGGCAGAGACAAGAGGATGGCGCGGGTTCGAAGCCAGCTTTGCTGGCTTAGGAGACCCTGTTTCCAAATAAAAATATAAAAAATAGGTCTGGGAGTGTAGCCCGGAGGTAGAAGGGTTTCCAGGAACAACAATACCACACACACACACACACACACACACACACACACACACACAAACACACACACACAAAATGAATTCTGTAAATTACTCTTGCCATAAGGGAAGTTCACAGGCCCAAGCAAGCATAAAAACAGCAACACTTGTCTTTTCTGAATCAGTGAGGAATCAAAAAAAGAAGGAAAGAAAGAAAGAGAGGAAGGAAGGAAGGGAGAGAGAGAGAGAGAGAGAGAGAGAGAGAGAGAGAGAGAGAGAGAGAGAAAGAGAGGGAGAAAAGGAGGAAATGAAATATCTCATTTGCAACATAACACAGAAATTGTTCAAATTTTGTAAAGTAATAAATTTTGTAAAGCATTGTCAGCAAGTGGGCTATTTTTATATTCTTACTTTTATGTGTACATTCTTATGATTTAAAGAAAGAAATTGAAGTACCTGTTCTTGCATCAACATACTTTACTCATATTTTGCTTTGAAGTAATTTCTTTTCCCCATTAGTAGTCTTTTCAGTTAAAAATATTTAATATAATTCTTATATTTTTATTGGCACACATCATAATTATACATCATAATGCGACTCAAGGTGGTACATACATATCACCCAGTTCCTCCCTCCTTGTAACATGCTAGTGAGATTGGTAGTGATACCCTCATACATGGACATAGCATTATATGATTTCTTTCCTTAATCAATTCTTCTTTTCCAAGAGTCATAGGAGGAACTCTAAATGAAGAAGAAATCACAGATGAGCAAATAAGGTGACCTAAATGAGGAGAATGGGAGGGAAAAAAGAAAAATTCCCTAATGGGCATAAAATATATTAAAAATATATCAAAATCAGTCACTAAGTCAAACTTAGGAAAGGGGAAGGGAATGAGATGGGAAATGGGGAAGGGTTAAATGAGTGATGTGTGCATGTACGCCTCTACTATCTTGTACCCCACTAAGATGTATGACCACAATGCACCAATAAAGATAAATAAAACTAAATTTAAAAACCAAAAAAATTTCTCATTTTTTCTCTCCTCACCTCTTCCTCAACCCCCTTCCACTATTCTACTGGTCATTCTCTTCGTTTATATAAAGTCCTTTTTGTTTTCTCTTTTCTATCAAGCTTCCACATATAAGAGAAAACATATGACACTTGACCTGCTGAAACTGGCTGAGCATTTAGGTTAATTTTTAATAAAAAGAGAATTATTAAAGATATTAAAGTTGAAATATATATGTAACTCATTTTCATTAGAAAATTCAACGCCTATCAAGATATATATATATATATATATATATATATATATATGTATATATATATATATATATATATATATATATATGCCAGAGAGCATACATCCAAATTACTGTTTTTTTTTTTTTTTGGTGGTAATGGGGATCCTGGAAACCCTTCTATCCTTGGGATACACTTTCAGACCCATTTTATATTTTTATTTGGAAACAGAGTCTCTTAAGCCAGCAAGGCTGGCTTCAAACCTACGCAATCTGCAAGAAAATGGATGAACCTGGAGAACGTTATGTTAAGTGAGATTAGCTAGTCACAAAAAATGAAGAGTAATGTTTCTAGGAAACTAGGGAGTTGTCAGGATCCCAGAGACTTTAGGTAATGAAGGGAAAACTCCAGTGGAGCGAGGGAGATAGTTTGGGGGAGGGAGCGAGAGGAAGAATTAATGAAGGAAATACTTCCACTGACATATGTACATTATTGAGAATGCCACTTCCAATGCTAATCGCAATATTTTGTATTGCAAAGTAAGGGGGAAAACTCACTATGTGCTATATGTATATATGTCACTATTATCATGTGAGCCTGTAATGCACCAATCAATAAAAATATTTAAGACATGCAAAATGCATTTAGTCCATCTACAAGAGTTCTCAAACTCTTACCAGTCCCGACATCACTAAAAAGTCCCATAGTTCAAAGTATTTTCTGAAACTTAAAGTGAACTTTTATGATCCACTGTAAAAGAAAAAGTAAGTTACATACCTCAAATGCACAATGGCACAGAGTAAGCATTTGCATTCCAAAAGAGAGGAATAGGGTTATAGAGTGAAGGACTGGGGCCAAGACTACTGAAATCTAGCAGGGCAAGCATTTAATCCTGATGCTCAGTTTCTGGCTTCTTGAACACACACAGTGCTGAGATAATATCTCCAAGGAGCATTGGCAGCCTTTCCCTGTGGCCTGAGGGATTGCAATAAACAGCATACTCACTCTTTCAGCCTGGCTCCATGGCTCACAGCTTGCAGGCTTTCCTCATGGCTGTTCCACATTTCTGGCATTTATCAATCAAGAGAGGTTTTCTTGCAACCTTGGCTTCACCTGACAGATTCACAAATTGCTCCATGTGGGACTGCTTACAGGGCTTCAAACCTTGCCACACATTGCCTGGATTCCCAGGCCTTCCTTTAAATCTAGAAGAAGCCTCCATAGCCTCTTTTGTTTCCAGCAAAGCCAGCATTACATGACCACCAAAATATACCACCAGCGGGAAAGTAGTCATATCAATTTCATTCACTGCTCCTGGGCCCTTCTCAAGCCTGGAAGGGCTGGACCTATTTCAGTGATAGCCATCACAGCTGGGCTCTTGTTTCTCTGATTCCACACTAGGGTTTGAATTGCCCCAATGATCTTCATGTGTTTATTCCTAGGCAAAACATTCAACATCCCTTCATCCATCTGACTTTCTTTTATAGTACCATTTCTTTGGGCCACAGCCAAATTGTAAATCTATAAAGCCTTTCTGCTTTACTTTCTGCTCCCAAAATTCAATGTTCAATTCACTCAATACAGACATCAATATCCATAAAGCAGTTTGGATATTTTACTGTTCTGAGATTTCCTCCACCAGTCTATTAATGAGTCCATTGTCCTTGATTCAGCCTCACACAAAATTTCAAAACATGAGAAAAATATCAATTTTTTTTTACAGAATATAATACTTGTGGCTTCTATTCCATTTTCCTATGGAGTTCTTTTTGCCCTACAAAATCTCCTGAACACAGTCTATAATGTCTGCCTTTCTATCCACATTCTGGCCATTCCGATTTCATCTCACAAACAAGTTCCAGCAACTCCAAAAATATATTGTCAAACTTAGATATAACAGTGACCCCACTTCTTCAGTACTAATTTCTGTATTAGTCAGGTTTCACTAGAGCAATAGAACTCACAGAATATGTATATAAAGGAGATTTATCAAATTATTCTACAGTCCAAAGTAGTTTAGTCCTAAATGGCTTCCTGTACAAGGAGATACAGAGGAACCAGCAGCTGGTTGAGCAGCCCAAGACCTGGAGTCTCAAGATCAGAGTAAACTCTAATGCAGTCCCAGTCCAAGAAGGAAAGGTCAGGAAACTCCCTGGAGAAACAATAGTGAAAGGACAGTTTGAAGAACTGAAGGCCGATATCCCAGGTAAGTGCAGATGCCTTTTCTCAGGACAAACCATGCATGAATCATGCTGCTTTCTTCTGTTTATCTAGGTCCTGAGCCTAAAGAACAGGGCTGCTTACATTCAGGGAAGGACTTCCCATTCAGTCCACCATTACATAAGCCAATCATCTCATCATCACACCCAAATTAACATAATCTTCTTTGTTCCCTAATTCAGTCAATTTGACAATGCAGATTAATCATCACAGTATTTTAGTTTGCTCAAGCGGCCATACAACATAGTCTAGAGTGATTGACTCAAACCACAGATATTTATTTTCTTACAATGCTCAGGACTAATTGTTGACTATATTGTGGTGAAGGTACTCTTCCTGGATTTATACCGTATTCCCATAAGGGAAGATGGAGAGAGAGAGAGAGAGAGAGAGAGAGAGAGAGAGAGAGAGAGAGAGAGAGAGAGAGAGAAGAGAGAGAGAGGGAGGGAGAGAGAGAAAGAGAAAAACAAGATTGCTTGAGAATAAATAAACTCTGGGCTCCCTCTTCATAACCTAATCTAACATAATTTACATTCAAAGAGCTCCTTTTTTATACAGCATCACATAGAGATTAGGGCTTCCAACATTTATTTCCTCCTCACATGGGAAATACATTAATTCCATTTCAGTAGCGTGACAAGTCTTAAGTCACCCCATCATTCACTAAAGTCTAAATCTAAGTCTCATCAAAATCAGATATGACTGAAACTTGTTGTGATTAAAACTGAGGCCAAATTCCTCTCCAGCTGTGATTTATGAATCCAGACAAGTTACACACTTGCAAGTTATAATAGTGGGATAGGAACACAATTACATTTCCATTTCAAAAGGGATAAATAAGAAATAGAATGATGAGTCCAAAGCAAGTTCAAAACTTATAAAGGAAAATTCTACAGGATCTTAAGGTATGAGAATAACTCTCTTTAGTTTGATGCTCCGCACTCTGATCCTACCTTCAGGCGTTACTGGGGTTATGGTCTCCTTTCCATGGCTCTACCTGGTGGGATACACTTTCAAGGTTTAAGGAAGCCTTGGATCCCTGCCTCCTGCTTCTAAGGCTTTCACTAAAGGCTGCTTGCCTCTGAAAACTGAAATAGTAGTCTCTAAATTACCTTTTAGGTCTTTCTTCTTTTTTCTTGAAGAGTAGTCTTAGTTTTCCCAGCTAAGGAGCCATAAGGTCCCATTCTTGGGATCTAACAGACCAACACTCTGGCAGTTTTCCTGTTCATATAATCCCAAGAGCTTTTTGTTAACTAATAGGCCAGCCAAAGACTTGGTGTTATTTTCTACCTGTCTCCTCAATTTTTTTCACAATATGGACAAGATGAAAATTCCCAAATGTCTATTCATTTTGGTTTCTTCAAGCTTAAAAACTCTTCCTTCATCATTGCATAGTTTAGAGAAAATAGGCCACAGTGAACCACTCCTTTAATAGATTTTTTTAAAATATCCTTACCTAAGTATCCATTACATTTGTTGCTCACAAATTCTACTTTTTGCAGCATATGGGAATATAGTTTAGGTATGTTCTTAATATTTTATAATACTAATCATCTTTCCTCCAGTTTCAATTCAGACATTCCTCATTATCATCTGAGATCTCACCAGAATCACATATTTCTAGCATGCATCTCAAAACTCTTTCAATCTCTATTCATTAACCAGTTCCAAAGCTGCTTGTATATTTTTTGGATATCTGTTAGAGCAGCATCCCACTCTCAGTACCAACATCTGTATTAGTTTGGCTTCTCTAGAGATATATACTCCAGTAGGAAACAAATGTGCACACACATGCACATATATAAATGTATATGTGTCTATAAAGATGTTATTATAAAAATGGGTTCACATACTTATAAAGTCATTTTCTCAGAGTTCCAATCTGCAATCAGCTTGCAATCAGTTGTAGTCTGCATACTAAAGCCTGAGAATCACAAAAGACAAATAAGTTCCAGTCTAAGGACAGAAGATTGATGTTACAGGTCAGGCAGCCAAGAATATTCTTTCTGTCCTCTTAAAAAAAAGCCTTCAATTGATTGCATGAGGCCCAACCATACTATAGACAGCAATCTGCTTTATTCCATCTACTAACTCAAATGCAAATGTCACTTACAAATGCCATCTTAGATATGTCCAGACCAAAGTTGAACAAATGTCTGGGCAACCTGTTGCTCAGTAAAGCTACCAAATGATGAACAACTTTCTTCTGAAAGGTTGTGACCTTTTGTTAAGGTTTGCACACATAACTTCCCTTCATATCCCATAAACTATAGTACAGAAGCTTCTCAGCTTATGATGGGGTTAAATCCCAGTAAACACATGGTAAGTTGAAAATATTAAGTAAAAAATGCATTTAATACATCTAACTTACTGAATATCATGGCTTAGCCAAGCCTAACTTAACTGGGCTCCCAACACTTACATTAGTCCAAAGTGGGACAAATAATTTAATGTAAAGTGTATTGTGTAATAGTATTTAATATCTCATATAAGTTACTGAATAATGTACCCAAAGTGAAAAGCAGAGTGATTCTTTGGATTCACCTTTACATCATCATAAAGTAGAAAATAAGTAAAAAAGTAAAATCATCATAAATCAAGGACAGTCTCTCTATAGCTTTTTCTATGTCCATGGGACAGCAATAAATTTAGACTGTTGCTAGGTAGACATAAATTGAACCTAAATTTGGAGGTTACTATAACTGCAAGAAGAACAAAAAGGACTTATACTAGAAATGATTAAGCTTTGTGTTCATTGCAGATTGTTGGCCCACTTTTTGTACCTAAAATAGCACTAAAAGGTCTTTTGCACAGATGTATTCAGATTTTTAAGAGATCAATGTCAAATTTAACCAGTTAGTAGGATATTCAGTGCTTTATCATGACCCTTGATTCTAATAGTCTTCCTTGAGATATTTTATTTAATTCAAATTTCTCTTCCTGTTCTGTGGTCTCCTGTAGAAAACTTGGCAAAAGAAAAGTTTACCCCTTGGCCCAATCTAATCTCAAATAAATGAAATCTATTCATTCTTGGGCACCAGCTTATGTAGCAAATATACAACCACCATATTGACTGCTTAAGTTAGTCAGCTTTGTGCCACTGTGACAAAATACTGATTTAATCAGAGAAGAAAACCTTTCAGAGGTTTTCAAGCTTGCTTTGTAGGTTTGAGCCTAAGGAGAGGAGACAGATCATCATGGTGGAAAGGGCATGGGGGAGCTGAGCTGCTCAACTCATGATGACCAAAAATCAAACACAGAGAAAAAGGGGCAAGGGACAAGGACATTTATCCCAAGGGCATACCCCCAAAGACTTCCTCCCTCACCCAGGTCCAACCTCCCATAGTTTCCACCACCTCCCAATAATGCCATGAAATTATTAACCCACTGATGATGTCAGAGCCATCATGATTCCAAAGTCCCACCTCAAAAAACTGCTGCATTGGGCATGAGGCATTCAACACATAAGTCTTTGGGGGATACTTTAAACCCAAACCAGAACCCTGTACACAGAATGATCTCTAAGTTGAGGAAATTAACTCATCAACAGGAATGTTACATTCCTACACTGAAATCCCTGCTGGTGTGGGAGGGTAATCTTACCAACACTTCTACCTTTCGATCTCTGAGGAGTACTGTTACATTCTCCTCTATCCTCTAAAAGCTTCTCCAACTTCACTCTAAGGAAAGGTACTAGTCATTCTCTAAAATTGCTTCTACTGTTCTCTGCTTCCTGGTATTGATGCCGGAGTATGATCCCTCCACTTGCGTGTTGGCTGGGCCTTGTGACTTTCTTCTAGAAGAAAAAATAAAAAGATGCTTATTCATATATTAGGTTACAAAAGGATTCCAACTTTTATCATGTCCGCATGTCTCTTGCTCTCCATTGGATCATTTACTCTGGAGAACGTAAGCTGCTGTGTAATGACTAATGTTATAGAGAAGCTCAGAAAACAGGTTTGGTTTTGTTTTTAACCTTTAAAATTTGGGCTAATTAATTTTGCTGCAGTAAATAACTAATACAGCAAGTAATGCCTCTACATGCTTCATTTGGGGAAAAAATGTTGCAATAAAATCAAACTACTTCATCTATCTGTTATCTTACCACCCCTCATGCTCCACATATTGTATTCTATCTTGTTACAATGGAAGAAACATGTTAATTCTATCTAAGGCCAAGCTCTCCACTTCCATCACCTCCAGTTCAAGAATTTAATTTTGATCATTATCAGACTCATTTAATATATATATATATGGTCTACCTTGCATCATTGCCCTGATACACAAGAAGGCCTTAACACAGTTTCCTTTAAAAAATAAACAAAACCCTTATCAATCCCAATTCCACCTACAACCCCATTTTTATTCTCTCTTTCACAGAAAAAAATCTTGGGGAAAAAAAGAAACATATATTCAAAATCCATAGTTCATCAGTGCTCAGAATTATTTGACACTTTGGCTATGCTTTACTTAAAAGTAGTTTGTTTCCTATAATTCTTTGATCCCATACATTCCTAGTTTTCCTCATACTTCAGTTTTTTTTTCTTGTTTTTTCTTTACTTCCTCCTTCAATTGTTTCTGCAATTTTCTCCTTTTCTTCCATATTTCTTAACATTTTATTTTCACCGGTTCTCTACTTTCTCTCTATCCCACTAAAAGCCATAGCTTTCAGTATCATCTCTATGCCAATCACTTTCAAAATTATACTCCGAACTCTAGACTCAAATATTTAGACACGGACATGATGTCTCCACATAATAACCTCTTAGGCACTTCAAAAGTAACTTACGAAAATTAAAATTTTATCATATCACTATTCCCTATGTCAGTCCTCTCTATCAGTTGCTCACTTTTCCCATACTTCCACTAATATTAGCTCTTCTTTAATTCTGTCTGAATATATACCAGAGAAGGGGTGGTATTCATATATATATATATATATATGTATATATATACATATATGTGTGTGTGTGTGTGTGTGTGTGAGAGAGAGAGAGAGAGAGAGAGAGAGAGAGAGAGAGAGAGACAGAGACAGACAGAGAGAGAGAGAGAGAGAGAGGCACTAGGGATTAAACCCAGGGGCATTATACCACTGATCTATACACTCAGTTCTATTTCATTTTTATTTTGAAACAGGGTCACAAGCCAAGGTGTACGTGTGTGTGTGTGTGTGTGTGTGTGTGTGTGTGTGTGTGTGTTTGTGTGTTACTAGGGACTGAACCCAGGGGCATTATACCACTGAGCTATACCCTCAGTTCTATTTATTTTTTATTTTGAAACAAGGTCTCACTAAGGTTTTGAGGGCCTCACTAAAGTGCTGAGGCTGGCCTTGAACCTATGATCCTTCTGTCTCAGTTTCCCAAGTATTGGGAATATAGGAGTACACTACCACGATCAACTTCAGCCAAGCTCTTTATCCTCATCCACCGCTCTAACTTCTATCAAATCAACCTGCTGTGTTTACTGTTTTCTCATAGAAAGTGAAATAGATCATATTATTTATTATTATCATGCTTAATCATGCTCTTATGAGCAAGGACCTCATTTCTGTTCTGTCCTTTTTGTGCTAATTTTAAATAGTTAACAATAATTATGCATATTTATTGGATAAAAATGTGGTGTTTCATAATGTGTTTATTATATAATGATCAAATCCGTGTACTTAGCATGCCCAGTACCTCATGCATTTACTATTTATTTGTGATAAGGGTATTCAAAATCCTTTTGTGGCTCTTTTTAAATACTCAGTAAAATATTTTAAACACAGTCATTCAACCATGCAAAAAACGCTAAAACTCTTTCCTCCTAACTATAATTTTGTTCCTTTCACCAACTCTCCTTATCTTCTCCTCTCCACTACCTCTCCAGCTTCTGGTAAACAGTCTTCTCTTTTCTATTTCAGTGATATCAGCTTCTTTAAATTCCATATAGGAGTGAGATTAGATGGTTTTAATTAAAAGTTGTGGTAATCTCATTAGTAAATCCTATCACAGTCCTTCCTCCACATGTTTTTTTTAAATCATTGGAGCATTATCCACTTATCTTCTAATATAAATACAGCATGCCTTGTTTCATCCTCTTTGCTCTGTAGTAACAAGGAGATGTCCAGGATTTTTCAGAGGATCATGCTGTAGAAAACTACTTTGTTTTCTGACTGGCTACTATCCCGATTACTGGACTCCAGTGGAAGATAAATGCTTCTTATAAAGAGCTGATCTGCCTATAAGGTCCAGAAGAGAAGGATAGAACATTGTAGTATTGTGTAATAAATTCAGTATCTTTGTCTCAAAAGGCTAAGTAAAGCCTCCACGTGTATAGGGCAAAAATCATTCTATCTGAGCATGCTCTTTAAAACACCATATAGCAGATATGAGTTATTTTATAATAATTATGCTGTATAAATATCACATTGCTTTATTACTTTTATAAATTAAAAAATCTACTAAGTCTCTCTTATAATGATTAATTTTTAAATTCCATGTCAGTAATAATTCAGGGTTCTTTTTCATTCTTTCAATTTTGTACATTCAAAACCTTAAAAAATGGAAAAAGGCCGGGCGTGGTGGCGCACGCTTGTAATCCCTGCGCTTGGAAGGCTGAGACAGGAAGATCGCACAGGTTCGAAGCCAGCCTCAGCTACGTAGTGAGGCTTTCAGCAAGACCTGTTTCCAAATAAAAATTTCTAAAAAAAAAAAGGTCTGGGCGTATAGCCCGGAGGTAGAAAGCCTCTGGGTTCCACCCCTAGTACCACCAAAAAAAAAAAAAAAAAAAAAAAGGAAAGAAGATATTGCCTTCAGCTAATGGTAGTAAGGATGAGGTCACTTCTTACTTTAGTCTTTTTTTTTTTTTTTTTGCAGGTCTGAGGATGGAACCTAGGGGTATTCGACCTCTGAGCTATACCCCCTGCCCTATTTTTTATTCTTTATTTGGAAACAGGGACTCACTGAGTTGCAAAGAGCCTCACTAAGTAGCTGAGGCTGCCCGCAAACCACGATCCTCCGGTCTCAGCCTCCGGAATGCTGGGATTATAAGCGTGCTCCACCACACCCGGGTCTACTTCAATCTTTTAAATAATTTGCCTCCACCATAGGAGATTCCCTGTACAATTCAAGAGTGGATATCTTCCAAATTAAAAAAGAAGAATTAAATATCAGTGACTCGTTTTTCCTTAGGAGGCAATACATACTGGATAACTGTATACAGTTTGGAATCATCCTTCCCCAGAACTTGAATCCTGGCACTGTGCAATTTACTGGCTCTGTGAATGGAGCCAAGTTACTTAATCTTTTTTAGCTCAGTTTTTCTATAAACTGAGTATGATTACAGAACTTATATTAATGTTTTTATGAAGATAAAGTAAGACAATATACTTATTTAAGAACTTATTAAGAATTTTCAGTTTAAGTAGTTGGTAAATATTAGCTTCTCTTATTGCTGTGATGGATGTGTCAGCCGGCAATAGGGGGCTGCTACCACCACTCCTCTCCCCCAAACTTGGGCCAAAAGAGCCTCATGAACCTATTGGTTAGGTGGGAAGAAGGTTAGAAAGTAGGCTAGCATATTTATAATCAGATTTAGGTAAAGATTTAAAAAATCATGAAACTAGATTTTCTTTCTCATTTTACAAGACTTATTTATTAATAAATCACCAGACTACTCTACCTCCTTTATTTCAGAATCCTCTTTCCTATCATTGCCAGCTTTGCCTTCATCCTCCATTTCATGTGTTCCCTTTCTCAAGTCATTTATATCCTACCCTTTCTTAAAGGAAAACAGACTCTCAGTCTCTTCATATATTCTACTAACTGAAATTTCTTCAGTACTGAGCCATATCTAGCTGCCCTCCGCTTTGCTTCTGGACACTGTAATGGAGTAACATTAGGCGGATACCCACAGGGTGAGACATGGAAGGACTGAGGGCTGCAGGTCCAGTAAAGTCTCTCTTTAGTCACTGACTGAAAAGGGCTGTAATTTCCTAAGTTATCTCAACACAAATATGACTCCACACTAGGTGCTTCAGTATATTTCTTGAAAACAAGCCAATCATTCAACACATGGTATATATTCTTTTTTTATTAGCAAAATAAAGAGCCTTTAAAATAAGCTAAAAACATACATGTTTACTATCTAGACAAATGGTACCATGTTTGTATGATTCTGTTCTTACAAGGACATTTTTGAAAACAATAGTTGTAGGTGTAGAAATTTTTGGCCAACTGACCCTGAAAATGGCAGTTTCTACAATTTTTACTTCATTGCTACTTGAAAGAACCAGAGAAGACGGCAGGTAAGACTTAGCAGAACACAGGTAATATGAAAATCAGTAAATAATGAGTTCTTATTACTGTCTTGTGTTGCTGTTATAATAGTTTAAGTATGAAAAAATTGAAATTAACTTGGCCAAGCATTAGTATTTATGCATCTGTGCAGTGTAATTTTAAAGAGGGGCACTGTTTACAGCATATAGTCAAGGCCCCCAGTTTTCTGTTAAGATGGGTTGTCCTGGGGGATGGTGAGTATTGAGAGTAGAAGAATTATAAAGATTTTATGATCACAAGTTTTCAGAAAGATTTTATACTAAACCCAAATCACCTTTATAAGATATTTAACATTAAGAATGGTTTAATATTGGACTTTCATTTTTTAATCGCTAAAATGGTAACTACTTGTACTCACTATTTAGACTTAAGTCCAAATAGATTTTAAAATACCCATTTGATACTGATAAATCAAAGGGAGAAAATGCCAGTTGGATTCTAAAGTAAAAATTAGATGCCCTTTTACCAGGCTAGTAGTTGGAAGGACAAGACAGAAGGATAGCAAGTTGGAGACAGTCTCAGGAACATATTGGACCTCTCAACAACTTAGTGAGACCCTGTTTTAATATAAAAATAAGGCTAAGGTCCAACTCGGAAATATAATACTCCTGGGTTCAATCCCCAATACCAAATAATATATATATATCCTTAATATGTTAATGTTAAGTTAGTACTCTGGTTTCACTCCTTTGAAATATTTCTCCTAGCCGGGCGTGGTAGCATATGCTTGTAATCCCAGCATTTGGGAGGCTGAGACCGGAGGATTGGGGTTGGTGGCCAGCCTCAGATCCTTAGTGAGGCCCTCCACAACTTAGTGAGATCCTGTTTCAAAATAAAGAATAAAAATTAGGGCAGGGGGTGTAGCTTGGAGGCCGAACGCTCCTAGTTTCCATCCCCAGACACACACACACACACACACACACACGAAATATTATTTCTCTTTTCATAGAAATAAGTGAAAATTCAGGATGGATGTGGAACCAGCAACTTTCCTTCCATTACTGTTCTTTCCTGGAAATAGCTACTCAGTTATAAAGAAAATTGTCAAGTGAAGAAGTGTGACTCTCCAATGACAACTTCAATGCACACTATTAAGGGCTAAAAGAGATATTATTAAATAAGGATTAGCAGAATGCTGATAATATGAAGGAAAATCAATAAACAATGAATTGTTGTTAGTGTGTGATGTTATCATAAGTTTAAGCTAAACAAATCTAAAGTGATGTTGACCACTTTAATAACAGCAATGTACACCAGTCCTTTTACTTCCCTAATGTGAGAAATTCAGCACCAACAATCTCCCTAAACTGTTTAAAAATCTCTTAACCCATCCAAATCATTAGCTTCATGTAGTTTTAAAGTTTGTTGTTAAACTCATCAATTTCTGACCTTGTGTGAGGAAACATAATTTCCTCTGCTGGTGTCCTGCTTTCCTATATTCTATAAATCTCAACTACTCAAAAATTCTGTTAAAAAAAGGAGAAATAAATTAAATATTCATTATTTAAAAAGGACTTTGGAGATAATTTAATTCTATTTTAATATTTTCAATTTGTTCCTACTTTCCTCTTATAGTGATAATTTTTCTCTGATTGAAGATATATATATGTTTGAAAAGGCCTATCATTTTGCCATTTTACTGTGTCAAAAACACAAACTTTATTTTTGGTTATAAATTTGAAATTATGATTCACATGAGGTCATCATCTCTACCTGCCACCTCAATCCTCACACAAATATCATCCTTATAAATAAAATGGTTTATTTTCTCTGAAGCACTGATAAAATTGTTTAGAAAAATAGGCTTTTCAAGAAAATACACTATTTATAATTTTAAGAACCAGTTTCATCACTTTTAAATGGTCTTCAAACTATAATGATTCTTTTCAAGCAAAGAATTGTTGAATTAATTTGTCAAGTTGGTATTAATTCATTATTTAATTCTACAAATATTTCAAGAATATCTTCCTTGTTATTTATTAGAGAAGGAGGCATGAAGATATATTTCAAAGATTTAGGTTCTCCTCCAAACTTTTCACAATCCCCTATGGTAAACAACTTATTTTTAATGTAGGAAACGTAGTGACTAGTAGTGAAATGCAGCTGTAAACAAAGCAATATGCAAACATAGGGGAAAAAAGCTATTAGTTCTACCTTGGGGAATGGGTAATATTACAGAGATGCCATTTCAACTGGGCATTTAAATTGCGGTTACTTCACTGTCTTCCTTTGTCTCTGTGCATATATTTGAACATGCATGTATGTTATTTTTCAGAAAAAAATTATATTACTGGCTGTTTATAAATTAAGTACTACTTTCAAGAAAAAATTAGTGCACTATCAGAATACAATCCATTCTCTATACTATCAAACAAAATTCAAACCTAGATGTACTTCTGATAATATCAGACATTCCCCAAACAAGTAAAAATAGATATATAACAATCTGATATAATTTTAATATTTATAGTTATAAATACATAAAATATCTTTAAAGGAGAAATGTTTCATGGCTTTTGGTTATACTTATAAAAGTATAAAATAGGTCTGGAGTGTAGCCCAGAGGTAGAAGGGCTTCCAGGAACCCCAGTACCACCAAAAAAAAAAAAAAAAAAAAAAAAGAAAAGAAAAGAAAAGAAAGAAAGAAAGAAGGAAAGAAACTAGAAATTTTGCTATGATTATAAACTTGGTTTCTAAAAATAAATAAATACATAAATATATAAAAAATAAAATAAAATAAAGTAAAAAAGAAAGAAAGTTGGAATTGAACACCAAAAAAAAAAAAAAATTAATGCAATCATTTTGGAAAACAGAATGAAGGTCCTCAGGAGAAAGAAAACAAACTTACCATATGACCCAGCAATACCACCTCTGGGTATCTACAAAAAAGAATGAAAACCAAAATACCAAACTAATGCATGAGCAACCATGTTCATAGATGCACAATTCACCATTGCCAAACTGGAACTAGCCAAGATGTCCTTAAACAGATAAGTGGATTACAAAACTCTGGGATGTGTACACAATGGAATTTGCCCAGCCATAAAGGAGAACAAAATTATGGCATTTGAAGTGAAATGTCACAAAAAATAAGAAATCAGATGCTTTCCTTAATGTGCAAAAACTAGGGAGAAATGGGTAACAGGAGAAACTCTAGATGAAGAAGAGATCCTATAGAGGAGCAATTAAAGTGACCTATCTGAGGGGATGGGAGGGGGGAAGAGGTAAATTCTTTAAAGCACATGATGTACTTAAACAAACATATCAAAGTTAATCAGGAAACCAAGCATGGGAAGGAGCGGGAAGGGTAGGGGTTAGGGATTGGGTAAGGGCTGATTGGGTGACGTGTGCATGTATATCTCAAGTTTTTTTTTTATCCTATTAAGAAGTATGACTACAATGCACCAATAAAAATTTATTAAAAAAAATAAATAAACTTGGCATTTCTAAACCAATTTGACAAGGCATAAATTTATAGATAGATGTCAGCACAACCAAACAACTTACAATATATTAGTATGAACTAATTTAATTAGAGCCATTTATCAAATAAATCTGGTTAGCCTTCTGGGAAATGGTAGAATTGAACTTTCTATGTTTTTAGTATTTGGTGTGGCCATGTGATTTACAAAATAAGTACTGACCTATGGTTACGGGAGAGAGGAACACGTTTTTAGTCTGGTAGAGTGAGGACCATCAAAAGTCTTCTTCTAAATAAAAGCAATGAAAGCACAGTCAAACATTGTGAAAATCAACTGTCAGGACTTTATGAAATAATCAGAGGATTAAGTAATCTGAGAAGCATTTACTCAATAAAAAACTAGCTGAATCTTGGCAAAAAGACAGAGTTTTATAGTATCTCAATTTATGCTATTCTGACTCTTCCCACCAGCTGTGCAGTAGCCTTGAAATCTATAAGTATCCATACTACCTGTGGAAAACATTATAATAGCCCTGGAGAAGGCATATTGGGTATAAACTCCAAAAAGAACCTCCCTGCCAAGACAACTGTCATGATTTAGGCAATCTGTGGCCACCTCAATCTGTGGCTTTTAAGTGGCCTCAGTCAGGGCTGGAGGCCATTCAGTGAGAAGAATCCTCTATAGAGGTGAGATGGAGGCAGTGAAATGTACATAGGGGTAAATGAAAAGTTTCAGCATAATCCTGGGTATCTTGGAGGATGTTAAATCTTATTATACTTTGGATTTTCTTTATTATATAGTCTATAAAGCATAATGTAAACAAAAACAAGGAAAATAAAATATACAGAAATGACAAATATAGAGAATAAGAAAAGTACAGACATTGGTAAAGAGTTAGAAAAATATAGACATTGCCAAGACCATTTTTTCTCACCTCTCCAGGTGGCTGACACATTGGTGAATGCATGACATTTGTAGCTAAACCTACTGAAACCTTGAACTAGAAACAAAAATTCCTTCCTCTACTTCCTTTCTAATTTTATTTCCAATATCAAGGATGAAACACTGCTATACTAAGTTGCAAGAGACTGCAAGAACACAAGCCCATCACTTTTTTCTTTAATAAACTATTGTTAAACTCTAGATAAATAAATAAAAAATAAATACAATTATTTTCAACAGAAGATGATAACACCCATCAAAGAAGAAAGAGTTCGCCCGGCATGGTGGCTCATGCATGTAATCCCAGCTTTTGGAAGGCTGAGACAGGAGGATGGCAGTTCAAGGACAGCCTCAGCTACTTAGTGAGGCCCTTTGCAACTCAGTGAGACCCTTTTCTAAATAAAGAATAAAAAATAGGGCTCGGGGTGTAGATCAGAGGTAGAATGTCCCTGGATTCAAACCCCAGTACTGTAAAAAGAAAGAAAGAAAAAAGAAAGAAAAAATGAAAAAGTTCAATGAAAAGGAGCATTCTTTACGTGTGTGTGTGTGTGTGTGTGTGTGTGTGTGTGTGTGTGTGTGTGTGTTCCCAGGAGCATTATACCTCTGAGCTACACCCCCAGCCCTATTTTTTAGTCTTTTAAAAAATATTTTGAAACAGGGTCTGAGTTGCGATGGGCCTCACTAAGTTGCTGAGGCTGTGCGCAAATCGTGATCCTCTGCTCTTCTCCCGAATGCTGGGAATACAAGTGTGTGCCACCACTCCCAGCTGAAAAGGAACATCTTAACAAGAAAGAATTTATTTTTCTGGGAAATGTAGTCTTATAATACATATAAAATGTTTAAATAATCTTATATGCTATCTAGACAAAGAAAAAGTATAAACAATGGCTATGAAGAAAGATATGTAACAAAAACAGGAAACTATAATTCATGAACAAACAACTTTGCATAAAAAAGCAAGAAATTTTGCCAGGCGTGGTGGCGCACGCTTGTAATCCCCGCGCTTGGGAGACAGAGACAGGAGGATCGCGCAGGTTCGAAGCTAGCCGCGCGCGCTGGCTTAGGAGACCCTGTTTCCAAATAAAAATGTAAAAATAGGTCTGGGAGTGTAGCCCAGAGATAAAAGGGCTTCTAGGAACCCCAGTACCACCAAAAAAAAAAAAAAGAGCAAGAAATTTTGCAAGAAATCAAATTAAGATCTTATGACTAGAATATTAAATTATTGAAACAATTCTTCCTTGATAAAATAAATAAAATACATATATCTTCGGAAAAAACTAGTAACCTTGAAAATTAAGAAATATTTTTAAATGACATCAATGGTAAAAAGAGAAAAAAAGGCTTTTGTTTAAAGTAGAAAAATAGTAGCTATTCTCAAGTTGTTCAACATTTGTTGTATTGAAAATCTCAGTACTACATAACTTAGATTCACAGAATTCCAAGCAAATTATACTCAGAGCTGAGGCTTATTATAGCAAAAGTATATGGAGAAGAAACAACAAGAAAAATATATGCACTTCATGGAATACTGAGAGTTAGGTGCAATTTTCTAAGCTCTTCCATGGTTGAGCACAGGATGTATTTTCTCTCAAGCAGTAAACCACAAGGACCTTTGTAAAGTGTTTCTCCTCCAGGAAACCTTCTGAAGTCTTCAGAGACTAAGATATTTATGGGCCTGGTACATAAGTATATTCTGCTAAGCAACCACAATGATAATTGAAACTCAGGAACCCAGTAATAGAACCAAGTGCACATCACCAACCCTGATGTTTTTGTAAAGCAATACTGGTAGTCTAGAATAGCAGAATCTGTTCCTTAATATGAGAAAAGTATATCTTCAATCCTTAATGTAAATAACTTTCTGAGAGCCACATTTGAAAAGATCACAGGTAAATTATAAAAGCATTCTTATATAGAGACATGCAAGGATTAAGCAATCAGATATAGTAACTTAATTATTTCCCTTTATCAACCCATAAGCAATGTTTTGTGTGTGTGTGTGTGTGTGTGTGTGTGTGTGTGTGGTGCTGGGGATAGAACTCTTCTACCTCCAGGCTACACTCCCAGACCTGTTTTCTATTTTTTTATTTGGAAACAGGGTCTCTTAAGCCAGTGCAGCTGTTAAACCTGCGCAATCAGCCGGGCGTGGCAGCGCACGCTTGTAATCCCTATACTTGGGAGGCTGAGACAGGAGGATCGCAAGGGTTCAAAGCCAGCCTCAGCTACTTAGTGAGGCTTTTAGCAACTTAGTGAGACCCTGTTTCCAAATAAAAATATAAAAAAGAGTCTGGGAATATAGCCTGGAGGTAGAAAGCCTCTGGGTTCCATCCCCCAGTACCAAAAAATAAATAATAAATAAATAAATAAATAAATAAATAAACAAACAAACCTGTGCGATCCTCCTGTCTCTGCCTCCCAAGCACGGGGACTACAAGCGACCACCACCATGCCTGGCTTAAGCAATGTTTTAAATTTATATTAGTACTAACTTTCTAGACCCAAGAAAATTGAGTATTTTTAGATGAGAAAAGACCTAATAAAGTTCAAACATTATAAAATATCAGAATTACACTTTTGAAGAGAAATAGATATAGATATAGATATAGATATAGATATAGATATAGATATATAGATATAGATATAGATATAGATATAGATATAGATATATTGCAGATCTGGGGATCGAACCCAGGGGCATATGACCTCCAAGCTGCACCCTCTGCCCTATTTTTTTACTTTTTATTTTTTTTGAAACTGGGTCTCACTAAATTGTTAAGGGCTTCAGCGTGCGCCACCACAACTGGCTATAAATTTTTAAAGTAAGGAAAGATATTGTTTAAAGATTGGATTAACATTAGACAGAAGTTCAGTAATATTGGAAGCAAGAAATCAGGAGAAAAATTTTCTTAACGTTCTAAGAAATACAACCATGGACCTACAATTACAAGTTATAATATTTTTTTATGTGTGTGTGTGTGTGTGTGTGTGTGTGTGTGTGTGTGTGTGTGTGTTACTGGGGTTGAAACTCAGGGCCCTTCTACCTCTGGGTTGCATCCTAGACCTATTTTATTTTTTATTTGGAAACTGGGTCTTGCTAAGTTGCTGAGAGCTTCAGTAACTTGCTAAAGCTAACTTTGAACCTGTGATCCTCCTGTCTCAGTCTCCTGAGTACCAAGATTACATGTTTGTGCAACCACACTCAGTTTTTTTTCAAAAGTTAGACTACTATATACTAAATATTTCTCAAGAATAGAAACATTTCATTTAGTGATATTTACCTGTTTCGAAAGAAGTACCAGCAGATTTCTTTAGCAAAGACCTTGAAAACAATAGCATGATAAAGAAGCATTGAACAAAGAAATGAATAACATTCATTGGAATTTTATGGTAATGATTAAAATATTTAGCAATGATTTAGAACTAAATTTCAGTTCTAGCATGACATAGAGACGTGCGATAAGCTAAGAGTAAGATAAGGCAATATGGGACATAAAACTAGTTGAGACGATGGTCATGTTTTTGTCTTTTTCAGAAGTAGGATACCACAATTATCCGTTTTTGAGTTTAATGCAATGATAGAAAGCTAAGCTATTAGTATCAAACACTTGAAGATGATTAACTGAAAAATGAATAGGGGTGTAACTTTGACAAGCTACTAAACAGAGATAAAGTTATTTAACAAGAAAGAGAGGACTAAGCATAGTAAATAGTAATAAAAACATGATAGTCCAAAAATGGTATACTTTATGAGAATAAAATTAATCTTATCTGCAAAAAAAGAACTTTCATGAGTTTAACAAACTATATTCTATATGGTTACAAGACACATGCAAAGCAAAAACTCTGAAAAGTTGTAATATATTGATATTTCAAACATGCCAGCAAACATGAGGAGGAGGGAGGGGGAGAAAATGGGGCAGGAATTGGGTAAAAGCTAAATGAGTAACTCTGCCATCTTGTACTCCATTAAGATGTATGACTACAACACACCAATAAACATTAAACTAAAGAATTTAAAAATTAAAAACAAAGTTAATATTAACTGTAATATTAGGAAAGGCAGATTAAAAGAAAAATTTTAGCCGAGTGTGGTGGTGCACGCTTGTAAGCCTAGCATTTGGGAGACTGAGACAAGAGGTTCGCAGACAGCCTCAGCTACTACTTAGTGAGGCCCTGTGCAACTCAGTGAAACCCTGTTTCAAAATAAAAGAATGAAAAATAGGGCTGGGGGTATATCTCAGAGGTAGAATGCTCCTGGGTTCCATCCCTGGTACTGTAAAAAAGAAAGGAAAGAAAGAAAGAAAGAAAGAAAGAAAGAAAGAAAGAAAGAAAGAAAGAAAGAAAGAAAGAAAGAAAGAAAGAAAGAAAGAAAGAGAAAGAAAGAAAGGAAGGAAGGAAGGAAGGAAGGAAGGAAGGAAGAAATAAATAAATTATATTTTAAAAGCCCAAAAGGAAAATTTCCTATAGCTAACAAATAAAAATTTCATGAAAAAGATTTAGTTTATCATTAGCTTCAAAGTATATAAAGTAAAAACTGATAAAATTTGACATTTGCATCAAATGTATAGAATGAAACATTTATTTCCACATTTCATAGATTACAGAAAATGCAGAAAATGACCAACTCATTTGTCCAAAAGAGCAAAGCAGTCTAAAAATTACCTTCAAGTAAATAAAGGCAGTTTAGCAAAATAGAAATTGTGTAAAATGTCACTCAAATATAGAAGTAAATATAGTAAACAAAATATTGGCAAATTAAATTATTATTCAAAGATTGATCACAAAGTATAGGTATCCCAGAAATAACTTGATTTGAATTATAAAGATAAAGCCATAATCATTTTAAAACTGTATATGATACATGATCAAATATACCACATATATATCATAAAATTCTAGAAACAGAGGGAAATTCCTTTACCTTAATTAAAGACCTCCATATGAATACAGTGCACCAATAAAAAATAAAAATTAAAAAAAATAAAGACCTCCATATAATTCTAACTGCAATTATCTAACAAAATGGAAATAATTCCATTCATATCAAAGTCAAGTATGCAAATTATTATCGCTACTTAAGAGTTAATAAAAAGTCAAAGCTAAACTGGGTGTGGTGGTGCATGCTTGTAATCCCAACATTTGGGAGGCTGAGACGGGAGGATCACACAGGTATGAAGCCAGCCTCAGCTAGTGAGGCCCTTTGTAATTTAGTGAGACTCTGTTTCAAAATAAAGAAGAAAAAATAAGGCTAGGGGTGTAACTTGGAGGTAGAATATCCCTGGGTTCAATCCCCAGTAACACACACACACACACACACACACATACACACACACACACACACGCACACAGATAAGGCCAAAGAAACAAAACATGCTAAGATTGAAATATTGGAAATGAGGAACAACCATAATTTAAGATACTAAATTTCTCTAAAGAATTTATTAAAATCAACTTCTAAACTACTTATAGAGAGATCATAATTTTGAAAACAATAACCATGTATTAAGATAAACAATTTAACTCCAAATGGTTATTCATTTAAAAAAAGAGAAAACACTTTTACATTCTACAAGACTAAACATCACAAAAAAACAAATCATATGCAAGTTATAGGTGGAAGAAACTACAAATATTATTAAGAAACAAAAATATTTAAACAATGATTCATAGGTCAGAGAAATTAATTTAAAAATGTCAGTACTCCCTCAATAATTTATATATTTAATGTAATGATAACATGACATGATTATTTAAGAAAATTAATTTCAAATAAATCAATTATAAAATTCATATAGGATAAAATTATGCAGGAATATTTGATACAGTTGGGAAATAAATAAAAGGGAGAATTTATTCTTACCTATATTAATTAATGTTTTAAGTGTGAAATAATTGAAGTAGGATTTATAATAAATAGAACATAACAGTTTAGAGCACACAGAACAGATCACATGGAAAAAATGGAATTTAGTGCTCCAGAACAAATTATTCAAATTCTGTAAGGATTGGATAGACTATTCAATGGTAAATAAGTTTTTATAAACAATTAAACATTTCACTATGTATATAAATAATGGAATCCCATATTACACAGTAATATAAATGTGACTTCTTTGAAACATATATGAGAAAAATAAGGAAAATAAATTTAAGATGAAAATAAAATATGGATAAGATTGAATAAAATAGTTTATAAAAGACTGTCTATATGACCTAGTATTAAAGAAGAATTTGTTGAACTCATGGGAAATAAAAATTTTAAAAGATAAATTTAAATGTAAATACAGCAAGCAAAAGGCTTCTAAATGAGAAAAATTTCATCAACTCTAGTCACATATCAGTGAAAAAATTAATATTCCCTGTTTTTAAGAGCCTTCAATCTGTTCAATAGAACATACAAAAAACAAATGAATCACATTAAACTTAAATAATAACTCAAGAAAGGATTTTGAAATGTATAAAAGTTTGATTTATAGATATATTAAAAGCTCATAAAATAAATATAAACAACATAAATGAAAAATAGGCTAAGAATATTAATTGGGAATTCACAGTAAAGGAAAATTCAACGGCTAAGAAACATGCTTAACTTCAGCAATAATTAAAAATGGAAATTTAAACATTAATGAGATGATTCTTTTTAAGTTGCCAGATTATCACACTGGTAAGAGTGTGATGAACTTGTTAATAAAGTAATGCAGTAATAAATCAGTACATTATTTTGCAGATTTTTTTGATTTTAATAGAAAAATTCATTTTAGTAATTCCATTTGTAGGACCATATCTTAGATGGTCTTGAGCTTATATGCATAAAAAAAACTTTGATAAGAGTGTGTTGCCCAATCAGTTCTTTAAATGACTTACCATAAACTCTAAATATATCAAAATGACAACCATTAAATAAAATATCATTAGTTTATATGACAAAACATTACACATCCATTAAAAATGAAATTTAGACATATAAATATTTTATTAAAAATTTATAATTTTATGTATTGTATACTATTATTTATATATAATCATCCACTTCATGCCATATACATGTCATGTGCATACAACACAACTTTATAATAATTTGTACATTTGACAAACTACAAAGGTAAAAAATTAGGTAGTGGTAGCAAAGACTAACTTAGCTGTATTGATAATACAATATTAAAAAGAGAATGATAGCCGGGCATGGTGGCACACGCTTGTAATCCCCACGCTTGGGAGGTGGAGATAGGAGGATTGTGCAGGTTCAAAGCCAGCCTCGCTGGCATAAGAGACCCTGTTTCCAAATAAAAATATAAAATAAATAGGTCTAGCTGGTAGTGGTAGCAAAGACTAATTTAACTATATTGATAATATAATATTAAAAAGAGAATGATAGCCGGGCATGGTGGTGCATGCCTGTAATTCCCGCGCTTGGGAGGCAGAGACAGGAGGATCGTGCTGGTTCGAAGCCACCCTCGCTGGCTTAAGAGACCCTGTTTCCAAATAAAAACATATAAAAAACAATAGGTCTGGGAGTGTAGCCCGGAGGTAGAATAGAAGGGTTTCCAGGAACCCCAGTACCACCAAAAAAAAAAAAAAAAAAAGAGAGAGAGAATGATAAACATATTCAATATTGTTGATATTGATAGCTTTGCATATAAACATAGGATTATTTGAACTGTCTTCATTATCAGATCTTCCTTTTCTCCTCCCCACCTCCAGCCCCAAAGCCCTTCCACTATTTTACTAGTATCTCTTCTTATTTATCTAAATTCCTCTTTGTGCTCCAATTTCTCTCTAACTTCCACATATGAGTGAAAACATTTAATTCTTTACTTTCTGTGACTGACTAATTGCACTTAGCATAATATTTTCTAGTTTCATCCATTTTTCTGCAAATGTGTTCCTCTTTATGGCTGATACAGATTATATGGGGCTAGGAAATAGCTCAGTGGTAGAGTGCTTGCTTAGAATGCATGAGGAACCACAAAAAATATTAAAGTCTATATGAAGAAGCAAAAGTTTCAGAATATCCAAGACAGTATTGAAGAAAAACAAAATTGGAAGTCTGACACTACTCAACTTTAAGTCTTACTATAAAGCTATAGTAATTATGACTGGTATTGGTTCCCAGAGTAATCAAGTGTGGTATTGGTAGGAGACCAGAAAAATCAATCAATGAAACAGAACAAAAAGCCCGTAAATATATCCACATAAACATAGTTGAGAAAGAGTAGGAAAAGGGCTAGAAGCATTCCACCAGATCACCCGCTCACCTGCCAAGGCCACAAATCAGCTGCTTTCTGTGGTCAAACGGGGACCTCAGTTACAAAGTTCCCTAATTACAAAGTTCCCTTTCTCCTGTCAGACTTTACCACATTTCTTTGTAATGCACAGAATGCCAAACCCTACCCACAATATGACATTCTAGGAGGACGGGGATGAATCCCTCTGCCATCTTTGTGTGGGACAAGCACAAACAGACCCAATGTGCGTGAGCATAAATAGACCTCTGTGCTGAGAGCAACGATCAGCCCAGACTTGTGCAGAAATCCATTTGCAGAAAGCCAGTCCTGAACCCTGTCTCATGCACTGTCTCCCTTGTGCTTGAGGGGAAAAAAAAACACCAAAAAAGCCTCATTCAAGCTTCTATTTCAAATTGAGCAAATGAACCCTGTACTATTTGCCATAATCATTGGTGAGTCACATGGGAGCCTCTCTTTAGAGAATTTCAAAGAAGACTGGAAAGGGTGCTGTTGTCTCCCTGGGGGGTAGAGGAAGCAGATGCCTGACTCTTTACTATATCACCAGGACTGGTAGGTTCTGCCATGTCCCCTCCAGGCTCTGCAGGTCTCCCCAAACTTGCCCCTGTTACCCTTAACACTTTATTCTGTAGCCATTTTTTCTTTCACTCATTCTATTGAAATCGTTCTGTGTCTTACAGAAGACATCTGTAGGGAAGGTGAGTTAAGGCCAAGAAAGCCTGTGTCACAGAATAGACAACCGCAGCGGAAGTAAGTTGAGGCCACGGCAGCATTTCACATACTTTCACACCCAAAGGAAGGGCAAGTTGAAGCTCCTCGAGAGCCCCAGGCTTGACCATAATAGTAGTTTATACTAAAATTTTTTTCCTCTTTTTTTTTTTTTTTATGTGGTACTGGGGATTGAACCCAGGGGCATTCTACCTTTGAGCTACATCCCCAGCCCTCTTTCTAATTCTTTATTGTGAAACAAGGTCTCACTAAGTTAGGAGGGGCCTCACTAAGTAGCTGAGGCTGTCTAAGAACCCAGATCCTCCTGTCTCAGCCTCCCAAATGCTGGGATTACAAGCGTGTGCCACCACACCCATCTTGTTTCCTCTTTTGATGTGGTTCTGGAGATGGAACTCAGGACCTCATTCATGCTAGACAAGCACTCTAACACCATGCTATCTCCCCAGCCCCCTCCTTTGGAAAGATAACCAGGAGTGGTATAGCTGGATCATAAGGTAGATCCATTCCCAATTTTCTGAGTAATGCCCACACTCCATAGCAGATAAACTAATTTGCAATCCCATAACAGTGTAGAAGAGTTCCTATTTCTCCACATTCTCACCAATATTTATTGTGGTTTGTCTTCTTAATGATTGTCATTCTAATTAGGGACAGATGGAATCTCAATGTAGTTTTGATTTGGATCTTTCTGATTGCTAATGATGTTGAATAGTTTTTATGTATGTATTGGCCATTTTTCTTTTTTTCTTTTGTGAAGTGTCTATTTAGTTCAACTGCCCATTTCTTAATTGGGTTATTAGGACTTTTTTAGTGTTAAGTCTTTTAAGCACTTATATACATTAGATATTAATCCTCTATGAGAAGAATAACTGGTAAAGATCTTTTCCCATTCTTCTGGTTCTCCCTTTAGCTTCTTAATAGTTTCTTTTGGCAAATAAAAGCTCTTTAATTTAATATTATCATTTTTACTAATTTTTGTTTTAATTTTCTGAGCTTTTGGGTTCTTATTGAGGAAGTATGTGAGTATTCACATACATTTAAACTAATAAATTAGCTCAGATGCCTTTTAGTTCACATGAGTTGAGTAAATATTTGAAAAAAATGAGTTAATTTAATCTTTTGGTAAGATAAAAGTATATATGTCTTTAAAATGGTTAACATATATTTTGCCTAGGTTACTAGCCAATAGGGATTGTTTCTATTCATCTGTGGTAGATGATTAAAATGCAATGTCCATTGTTTTCTCTGTGTCAATTGTAGCAAATTTTTCTAAGTATACTCAAATTATGTAGCTATAATAGTTCCATCATATTGCAAAACTATGATGGAACTAAAACATCTGAGTCATTTATAAGTTAAATATTGAAATAAAAATTGTTGAGTGTAAATGTTATTATGTTTGGCTTCTTAAATCTTCAAGAGACCATATATATTTGAGTCAAATAAAAGGGTTCTCATAATTTTTTTTTTTGGTGGTACTGGGGTTCCTGGAAACCCTTCTACCTCCGGGCTACACTCCCAGACCTATTTTTATACTTTTTTTTAAATTTGGAAACAGGGTCTCTTAAGCCAGTACAGCTTCGAACCTGCACTATCCTCCTGTCTCCACCTCTCAAGCATGGGGATTACAAGCGTGCGCCCACGCCCGGCATAAATTTTTTGTGTATATTGAAAACCAGTTTAAGATTTCTTTCTGGTTTCTTACTTAAAAAAATAAGACTACTAACAGTTAACATTTTAATTTATATGTGTTGTTTAAAATGTTTTCTTAAAGTATTAATCAGCTCTTTGTAAAATTTGTAAAGAACTGGAATAAAGTAGAATGATTCTGTGTTTTATCAAAATAATTTGTTTTCCAATATTTATTAGGTTTTATATTACTTAGGGAAACCTACTTATAAGGTTTAAGTATTTACTTTAAAGTATCTTAAGTGAGCTGGTTTATAATTGGCTAAATAAACAACTATTATTTTATAGTAATATGTGATATATATTATTGATAAAAATATAATAAACATTATATAAAATTTATAAAACTCTGATGATCCTGAGATAATGTTATCGGTCACAATTGTTAGCCTAAAATGCAATGTAGAGTAGAAATAACTCAGTTGTTAAATTTTCCTTGATATTCAGTGACTCATTTTAAGTCTTTTTTTCATTTAGATGTATTTTCTAAAGCATTTACACTCAGATTTATAAAAAAGAAAAACTCCAGTAAGTAGTCATAAATATGGGTTTTTTAGAAAACTAGACCAATTTTTAGACAAGTTGTTTTTTCTTGATGATCTTTAGCAAAAATTAATATTAGATTGAGAGGATTATACTTCTTGGGTCAAAATTATTATACAAATTGAAGTTGTTTTGGTTTTGTTTTGCTTTGTATCTTTTACTTTTATTTACTTTTTTTACATTATAAATGTTGCCTTTCAAAATTCTGCAGAAGTACAACTCTTAACAAAGTAATCTGGTTCGGTGTTTTGAGAGTCTAACTATATATAGGAAAGATAGGACTAAATTTAGCAATCGATTCCAGCAACTTTGATATTCAGAAAAATATTATAAAAGTTATAATTAAAACTCACTTTTATTTTAAGACTGATAAAACTGGTTCTCTGGGTGTTCACCAAATAAGAATTAGAAGTCAAAGCTAAAGAGGATAAAGGGATTAAGAGATAGCTCATGGTTTGGTTCTCATACTCTAGGATCAACCAGAATCCAGTAGATGATCAAATCCTTCTAAAAAGGCCCTGACATTTCAGTGAGTAATGGAAACTCTAAGGACTCCGGAGACAAGGAGTTAACTAACACACATTCTGGAAAAAAGAAGGTCATTGGAAAAGGAAATACTCCCAGTACTTCTAGAGGAAGCCATGTTTGTGGTCAGGAAGACCTGGTCCATTTTATCAGTTGGCACAATTGATAAGCAAAAAAATTAAAGGAGCCAATTGGCTCCTTATGACACCACTGAAGATCTACTCAATGAGACATGCAACATCTGCATTACAGCCAATGTGCACACTGCCAAGAGAAAAAAAAAGAGCATTGAAATAATACTCTGATCACCCTAGAGAGGGTCATGCCTATGGCAACTCACTCTCATCCCAAACCCCATTATAGACCCAAGAATTAATTACCCAAAGAATAGAAGGTACTTTACCAAGTAATTATGCAACCTATATTGCTGTCAAACTTAAAGGAATGCCAAGCTGGGTCCATTTCTGAATTAAGCGTTTCTCTTCCTAGGAAACATAGGTTTCACCAGAAATATCCTCATACACCTGTGAACTGCTCAGAGACTTTAAGTACCTACTCAATTTGAGAATCCTACAAATATATACCTAATATGGATGGTACTATTGATTTTTATCTTGATAATCTTAAATTTCATCACCTGCCATTTCCTGTGACTCCCTTCTTCTTCCACTGGAAAACATCTTTTTTGTCCTTGCTGAGTATAAACTTTTTCCTTCTCTATCACAGACCAAATTCTTATACTCCTATGTCCTGGCAAACATAACCAAAGGTCAATGGGAAGATACTGCTGTGGTCAATATAGTTCAAGTGATAGCAAGAGGAAGTGACAATACTAATTGTTAGATCTGTTTTAATCAACCCAGAAACAAAGTTTCACACTTGGATAATCCCTGGAGCAAATACCTTGGATGTCCCAGTAATGATTAGCTAGGAAACATCAAAGAGTCATCTTAAAGTCAAATGCTGACCCCCGTTTGAACTGACAAACGTGTGCCTATTCCTGAATCACAACATGATATCAACCTGAGTGTGATATAATAAGTGCTTTGTACCGTGAAAAAAGTGTGAATAATGTCAGCAGTGTTTATGGATTTGTAGATGTGTTCAGCTGGTTAAGCCAGTTTGTTCCATTTTTTTTTTAATGCCAAGTAATTTTCTCCTAGTTATCTTTGGCACCTCTATGAAATGTATACCTTATTGAACTTAGATTTGTCCAACACCCATGGGCACAAGGAACAAAACCCAGATTTTTTTTTTTTTTTTTTTGGTGGTACTGGGGTTCCTGGAAGCCCTTCTACCTCTGGGCTACACTCCCAGACCTATTTTTATATTTTTATTTGGAAACAGGGTCTCTTAAGCCAGCGAGACTGGCTTCGAACCTGTGCGAACCTCCTGTCTCCACCTCCAAAGCGTGGGGATTATAAGTGTGCACCACCACGCCCGGCCAAAAGCCAGAATTTTATACAACCACATACATTGCCTGGAGGCATGATTTGTTAATTCTTACCATTCTTAACAAAATCTCATTTCAGAGACAAGGCAGGTAACTTAACCTTCACTGACCTTTAGCAAAGCCAAAGTCTCCTTACCTGGTGCAAAGAGTAAACAAAGTCCTAGAGGCCAAAAACAATTCAACTGCTCTTTCTATCTGCACACCCCCATATTGAATCTTGTTATGCAGCATCCCTGATAATTCTCACCTCACTAAAAACTTTACTACCTCCCTCTTAAAGAAGGCTGTCACATATGATCTTATTGATATTCTGCCACAAAGATGATGGTGCCCAGTGATACTTTGCTCCATCACAGGTCACTATACTTCCCCAAGCCCTACTTTTTCACACTATAACAAAAGGGCCATAAGCTTTAACCTAGCAGGAATAGAAACCACAATAGATAAGGATGCATCATAGAAAAGGCAGCCTTTTGGAGTCTCAGTCAATACCTGACTTCAAACTATACTAAAAAACCATAGTAATAAAAACAGCATGATACTGGCACAAAATGGATACATAGACCAATGGAGCAGAACAGATGACTCAGAAACAAATCCACACACTTCTAGCCAATTGATTTTAGACAAAGGAGCCAAAAACATACATTGGAAAAAGATAGCCTGTTCAACAAATGGTGTTGGCAGAACTGGTTAACCATATGCAGAAAAATGAAAATACATTACACTTTCTCACCCTGCACAAGAGTCAATTCAAGATGGATCAAAGACTTGGAAAATAAACCAGAGACCTTGAGGCTCCTTGAAGAGGACATAGGTCCAACACTACAACACATAGGCACAGTTTCTCAATAAAACCCCAGAGGCACAAGAAACTAAAAGGTGAATCAATATGTGGATTTCATGAAACTGAGGAACCTCTGTTCAGCAAAGGAAACTATCAAGAACCTCACCTAAGAGCCAACAGAATGGAAAAAGATTTTTGCCAACTACTCCTCCAGTGAGGACTAATCTAGAATATACAGAGAACTCAAGAAACCCAGCACTAGGAAAACAAATAACCCAGTCAAAAAAATGAGCAAGTGAAATAAGCAGACACTTCACGAAGAAAGAAATTCAAATGGCCAATAAATGCATAAAAATGCTCAAAATCATTAGTGATCAGAGACATACAAATCAAAACCACCCTGAGATTTCATCTAACTCCAAATAGAATGGCAATCATCCAAAAAAACAACAGATGCTGGTGAGGATGTAGAGAAGTGGGAACTCTAAAACATTGTTGGTGGGATTGCAAATTAGTGCAACGACTTTTGAAATCAGTATGGAGGATCCTCAGAAGAATGGGAACAAACTTTCCATTTGATCCAGCAATACCACTGCTGGGTATCTACCCAAAAGATAGGAAACCAAACTACCAAACTAATGCATGTGTATCTATGATCATAGCTGCACAATTCACCATAGCCAAACTATGGAACCAGCCAAGATGTCCATCAACAGATGAATGGATTACAAAACTTTGCAATATGTACACAATGGAATTTCACTCAGCCATAAAGAAGAACACAATTACATCATTTACAGGGAAATGGATGGAACTGGAGGACATTATGTTAAGTGAGATTGACTGTCACAAAAAGTAAGAAATTGAATGTTTTCACTAATATGTGAAAGCCAGGGAGAAATGGGTAACAGGAGGAACTCTAGATAATGAAGGAGAGTTTATAGATGAGCAAAAAAGGTGACCTAACTGAGGGGATGGGAGGGGAGAAGAGGGAAATTTTCTAAAGCCCATGATGTACTTAAACAAACATATCAAAGTCAATCACTAAGCCAAGCATGGGAAGAAGAGAGGGGGAGGAAATGGGGCTGGAACTGGGTAAGGGCTAATTGGGTGATGTGTACATGTATGTCTCCACCATCTTTTATTTCATTAAGATGTATGACTACAATGCACCAATAAAAAAATTAAAAAAAGAAAAAAAAGAAAAGGCAGCCTTATGTCATCTACTAAAACATGGTGGTTGGTGGTGTATGTGCTATCATGAGTATACCTTGCTGCACTTAGAATAACAACATGTAATAAGTGGAAATAAACAGCAAGGGTATATATGACCAGGTAAAATAGCTGCACACCTTCAGACAAGACAACCATATGGCCACCTCCATTTGGGATGTGATCAGGTCTGCTCTAACCTATCATGGTTCCTTCCTTTCTTGAATCCACTATTAGTTATTATACTGTTAGTTTGTGGCCCTCATATGTTTAAACATTTGGTAATATTTATATATTCCAGTTTACAGCACTTCCATGTCCCGTTCATGGCCATGAAATGTTTCCAACCAGTATTTTCAGAATAGAAATCAAGCCCATATAGGTATTTAGAACACTCAAGAAGGGATTTTAATGCATAAAGCAGCCAGAGGTCTATATCTTTTATCATCCTTTTTTTTATGGTGCTGAGTATTGAACTCAGGGGCATTCTACCTTTGAGCTACACCCATAGTCAAATTTTTTTATTCTTTATTTTGAAACAGGGTCTCACTATGTTGTGGCAGGCCTCACTAAGTAGCTGAGGGAGGCTGGCTGTGAACCAGGATCCTCCTGTTTCAGCGTCTCAGGTACTGGGATTACAGTCATGTGCCACAATGCTCAGCTTCCATTATTATCTTTAAGCTGTTATAGATGATATCTTTTACCATTCTTCCTAAGAATTAAGAGGACAGAATAAGAAGCAATGAGATGGACTGGTATAAGGGCTCAAAGCATTCCTCTCAAATCTGCCTTTTTGCCTGCCAAGACTACAAATCATCCCATCCTGCCACTAGTCATTTAGAAGCCATAGTCCTTTCTATCTTAATCGAACAGTTACCTCATTCTTCTGTCAGGGACTTTCCTACACTTTCAAATGCACAGAATGCCCAATCTTGACCACTGCGTGTTCTTCCCAATGGGGGCAGAAGTGAATTCCTCCACCATCTTTCTGTTGGTCAGTCACAAACAAACCCCAAACATGTGAATACAGAACCCAGTGTGGAAAGCAACAGTCATACAAGATATGTGCAGAAATTCTGGACCGTGCAAAACTTCCATCAAGAACAAATGCAGGAGGAGATAACAGGACTAGATGAGTTTTTCCTCATGGCCCTTCAGAAAGCCAATACAGTGACCCTGCCCCGTGTGTTCAAGATAAGTCCTAAAAGTGACTTGTTCAGTGGGTATTGCTTGTCTGTTCAAGTTTCCTATATCAAATTATGCCAGAAAACCCTGGGATGATTGGTAGTATATTCCACTGATCTGTCAGTAGAATAGACAAAGAAGGAAAACAATAAAATGGAGCAAAGATTATCCTTTCAACATATCAACACATGGTGTTGGAACAACTACATATAGACACAGACTTTACATCCTTCCGAAAGTAAATCAGAATGAATCATAAACCTAAATTTAAAATGGGAAACTATAAAAACTCTAGAACATAGCATAGGAAAAAAATCTAAATGATTTGGGGTATTAATGTGTCTCTTTAATGCAATGATAAGATTCCTGAGAGAAATAAATGATAAAGTAGACTTTATTAAAATATAAAAATTTTCCTTGTGTGAAAGACAGTGTTATGAAAATGACAAGACATGGGCTAAGAAAAATATTTGCAAGGGATATCTGAAAAATGGCTGTTATCCAAATATACAAAGGTCATTTAAAAGACAACAATAAAAAATAGCAATTTGATTAAAAACTGTAGAAATGCCCTAAACAGATACCTCACAAAAGTATATAGACAAATAACAAATAAGAATATGAAAGATGCTAAACATATGTTATTAGGGATTAAAAATTAAAACAATGAGATAAAAACACCTAATACTTTTAAAAATGACCTAAATCTAAACCAGTGACACCAAATGTTGGCATGGCTATGGAGCAGCAGGAACTCTCCTTCACTGCTGGTGAGACTTCAAAGTGGTAGAGCCACTTTAGAAGATAGTTTGGCACTTTGCTTAAAGACTTAACATTCTTACCATATGATCCACACTCACTGGTATTTACCCAAAGTAGCTGAAAACTCATGTTCATCAAACAAATTGCATATGGATGTTTATAACAGTTTTATTCATAATTGCCAAAACTTGGAAGAAGCCATGATATCTTTCAATAGGTGAATAGATAATTAAAATGTTGTACATATGGGTAATAGAATAATATTTAGTGTTAAATTTAAAAACCAAGGGATTTGAGCCATGAAAAAGCAAGGAGGAAACTGAAGTGCATATGACTAAGTGAAAAAAGTCAATGTGAAAAGACTACAAAATGTATAATTCCAACTATGGTGCTCAAGGCTTTATACTTTATGATCCCTGGAAAAGGCAAAACTATAGAGACAATAAAAAGATCAGAGACTTCCAGGGTTTAGTGGGGAGAAAGAGATGAATAGATGATACACAGACAAGTTTTAGAGCATTGAAGCTATTCTGTGTGATTCTACAGTGATGGATACATGCCATTATACATTTGTCAAAACACATAGAATGTACAACTTCGACAGTCAGTCTAATGTAGACTGTTGACATGGGGTAATAATGATGTGTCATTGTAGGTTCATTGATGATAACAAATGTACCACTGTGGTGGGTTGTTAGCAGTGGATGGAGAAGGCTGTGCATAGAGGGGAGAGTTATCTTGGAACCCTACCTTTTGCTCGATTTTGCTGCAAACCTAAAACTGCTCTAAAATATGAAGTCTATTTTAAAAAAGAGAATGCATTTATAAACTACTATTTATAATGTGAATTTGCTTTAAATGAGTAGTTGGTCTTAAGTATACTCTGAATTTGTAAATTAATTTCAGCTCTTTGCAGAATACTAATAATACAAAAGAAGAGAGGACTTGAAAATAATGAAATCCCTAAGAAGAAGGGACAAAAGATGAGAACATAATATTAATAAATCAACACAAGGAACTTCTTATTCAAGAAAATGAAAGCAAGTTTTATCTTACAATTGTAAGCAGTCATTTTTTAATATCTTATGAATGCCTATAAACACAACAGATAACATTTAGAAAAGGCTTATACCATGCTCATCATTCTCACTAAATGTTTGGTATCTAATAACTATTTTAATCATTGTAAAAATAGCATAAGATGAGTACTGATACATTATTTTTAATTTATAGATGAGAGAATAAAGTATATTAATATATTTTCTGATATATAAAATCCTTATTTTCCTGACTAAAAGTAGATTGTTGGTGATGCTGTAGTAATGAGCTGCTAGGGCATGTTTGTTAATATTTTAACTAGAATTTTGTACTGATACTTGTATATGAGATTGGTCAAAAAATTACATATGATATTTTATCTTCAATGTCTTCACTTACTATCTGTCTATGTAGGAACTCATAAAAGTATAAAATCTTACATTAATAATGGGTGTCATGCTTTCTCCATGAATATTTTAAATTTCTGATTTAGCAATGGCAGTGTTATATTATCGGGTACACAGCAATAATTATGTCATCCATAATAGGAAAGCTATTACTTTTATCATCATAAAAATCTTTCTCTTCTTTCTTAACGTATCTGGTTTTACACAGCCTTGTCTTCAAGATTACAATTTTACTTAGACTTTGTTTGCATTTGCCTGGTATATGTTTCTGTATTTAATTTTCAAGTGTTCCGAATTATCTTATTGTGAATATAGAACATCAAATTTATAACACAACTAAAATATGTTCCAAAGGAAATGAGATAAACTCTTATTTATGTATTATTTATATATTTATTACTGTATTGGAGATTGAACCCAGGAGCATTCTACCTCTGGTCTTCACCCCTAGCCCTATTTTTTATTCTTTATTTTGAAACAGGGTCTCACTAAGTTTTGGAGGGCCTTGATAAGTAACTGAGACTGCCTACCAACCTGTCATCTTTCTGTCTGAGCCTCTCAAGTACTGGGATTACAAGCGTGAGCCACCATGCCAGGCTTATTTATTAATGTGATAGAAATGTTCACTCTTGGTTGTGCTATATTGTTATATGTTTTGTTTTCACTTATAACTGCAAAATTTCTTCATTCTGTGGTTGATTATTTTTAATTTTGTCTCTGTGTGTATTTTATTTATTTATTCATTTACCCATTAATTAATTAATTAATTAATTTATTTATTTTTGGTGGTATTGGGGTTCCTGGAAGCCCTTCTACGTCCGGACTACACTCCCAGACCTATTTTATATTTTTCTTTGGAAACAGGGTCTCTTAAGCCAGCGCGGCTGGCTTCGAACCTGCGCGATTCCCCTGTCTCTGCCTCCCAAGCGCAGGGATTACAAGCGTGTGCCACCACACCCGGCAATGTGTGTATCTTAAATATTTACGTAGGTTCTTATTTTGGCTTTGGTCACTTTTTTAGGTAATGATTAAATTCAGGTGTGTTCTAACACTCAGCGCCACCTTTAGACTTTTTTTTTCTTTCTTTTCTTTCTCTTTTTTTTATTTATTTTTTTTATTTTTGTGGTACTGGGGATGGAACCCAGGGGCATTCTACCTTCGAGATATATCCCCAACCCCATTTTTTATTCTTTATTTTGAAATAAAGTCTAACTGAGTTACAAAGGGCCTCACTAAGTAACTGAGGCTGTCCATGAACCATGAACCTTTTGTCTCAGCCTCCCAAATGCTGAAATTACAAGCGTGCTTCACCACCCCAGTTTATTTCATTTTGAAATAGGGTTTTGCTAAGTTACTGCATACTGTCCTTGAACCAGTGATCCTCCTGTCTCAGTCTTCCAAGTACTGGGAATACACTCAGTCCGAATACACCCTCTGGCTACTTTTAAATTAATATTTTATAAATTACATCTATTTCTTTTTTATAAAATATATCAGTCCATTAAAAGAAGTAATAATAAAATAATTTTTGTTTCTTCCTAATTTCTTCCTTCAATGAAAAATTTATACTTAATATTATCCTTAAATATATAATTTATTCAATATTATCTTGATTATGGCTTACTTTTGTGCTGTAAAATGTTAGACTAGTGCCGGGCGTGGTGCTGCACGCTTGTAATCTCAGCATTTGGGAGGCTGAGACCAGAGGATCAGGGTTCGCAGACAGCTTCAGCTACTTATTGAGGCTCTCTGCAACTCAGTGAGACCTGGTTTCAAAATAAAGAATAAAAAATAGGGCAGGGGATGTAGCTCGGAGGTTGAATGCCCCTGGGTTCCATCCCCAGACCTGCAAAAAAAAAAAAAAAAAAAAAAGGTAGACTAGTTATTTGTTGTTTAATCTTTTATTTCCAGTCATTAGACTATCAAAGAGTGAATTTATACCTCATCTTTTATGTCCTTCTCTTCCAATTTTTTGAAATTGAATAATTTTTATTGTGCCAGAATCTATGAGGCTTATATTCAATTCTATACATTTAATTCTCATATTCTCATATCAGCAGGTAAATATGATCAATGTATTAAATTCAATGATCATTTTTTTGATCCAATGTAGCTATCCAATTTATCTCTCAGAAAGCTGAATTTGAGCCAGACTTGGTGGCACACGCTTGTAATCACAGTGCTGGGAAAGCCGAGACAGGAGGATCACACAGGTTCGAAGCCAGCCTCAGCTACTTAGTGAGGCTCTCAGCAATTTAGTGAGACTCTGTTTCCAAATAAAATATAAATAGGTCTGGAAGTATAGCTTGAAGGTAGAAAAGGCCCTGGGTTCCATTCCCAGTACCACCTTAAAAAAAAAAAAAAAAAAAAAAAAAAAAACAGAGAGAAAGCTGAATTTTAATTTCTATTCTAGTGATTTACTGAAGATGGGTTCATGAAAATATTACCTGAGTACTTGCACATAAAAAACAGTTTGTTTATATTCTTTGTACTTGAAGGATTTCTTAGTTAAAATGAACAAATAAAAATAAGTTTTAACTCACTCAGTTTCCTTTGGTATCATGTAGGCTGTATTCCATTGGTATTGAATGGCTATATTCCACTATTGAAAGTGGCAGTAAAAATATGGAGAATACTATCAATACTTTACATGTTACTGATTGTTTTTATCTACATGCTAAAATGTTTATTTTATATATTTATCCTAATACAGTAGAATAATTTTATTGATAATTGTACAGCAGTTTTCTTTAGTTTCCTTTCAAAGTAAACTGTCAAGTATTTTTCCAAGACTATTTCTTTTTTACAATATATTTAAATATTTGCGTTTACATTATTCATTTTTCTTTGCTGAGGGATGTAACTGTGCGGTTATTAGGCTATTTTTGTGAATATTGTCCATCTTTTGTATTCTCCATAATCCTTTTTATTTTTCTTTCTTTTCACTTTGTTTGCCTTGCTCATGTCTGCCCTTTAACATATGGTTTACAGCAGTTTCTATTTTATGTTGCAGTTCTTCCATTTTTAGCCTTGATGTGTGAAGGTTATAATTTTTTCTTCTACGTTTTTCCCTGAGATTTGCTAGCTCTGTGTCATGAGCTCCTATTGTCCTATCATTCCCCATCCAAGACCTTGTATTTGTCCCTGTTTTATTCATAGAGTCAATTCTTTGTTGAGCCTTTATAAAAATTTATAGTAGAATATTAAGACAAATTTGTCCAGTTCTCCTTGGCAACATTGTTAGGGCATGGCCACTTGGTTCATTTTCTACTCCTCTGGATGACTGTCCTTGCATTCTTTTACAATGATATTGTGTCAATTCTTTTTTCCAATTACTCAATATTAACTTAGATTTTTCTCATCAAAGTTCCTAGGAAAAGAGGGAGAATGTAACCATCTTGGGTTTACAAATGGTCTTTCTTTGCCGCTGCTACAGGAATAATTTCCTTTTAACTAATAGTGCTCCTTCTTTAAGTCTTTGTGTATTCCTCTATTATGTCCTACAAAACATATCCAACCAAGATTCTGTCATTAGCCCTACTTTTTTTCAATTCCTGCATTGATTGCTCCAAACAAGAAATCTAGGTTTCACAAATGAAGATAAACAATTCACTTTTTAGAATCATATTTTTTTAAGGTTTAGGGAGATGAACCCCAACTGAGTCCTCACTACACTTGAAGTGCTTTTTTCTTTTCTCCTTCTTCTGCAGCTATCGCCCAATTCCAGAAACCGAATCCATTGTTTTAACCAAGGAAAATAAGTTTGGCATTTCCAAGTGAACTTTCATTTTCAGAAGCATTTTTTTTTTGTGTGTGTGTGTGTGATATTGGGGATGGAACCCAGGGGTTTTTCTACCTCCGGGCTATACTCCCAGATCTATTTGATACTTTTATTTGGAAACAGGGTCTCACTAAGTTGCTGAGAGCCTCACTCAGTTGCTGAAGTTGGCTTCGAACCTGTGTGATCCTCCTGTCTCAGCCTCCCAAGCGCTGGGATTACAAGCGTGCGCCACCACGCCCGGCTTCAGAAGCACATTTTTATTGGTATATCCTAAGACTAGCTGTCACTGGGTGCAGTCTTTGCCCTCTTTCCCACTTTCTTTGCTGAGATTTGCATTTGCTCTCAGCAGCTCTGGCCTCTCATACACAGGGTTTGGAAACTGCAGCTTATCTATATTCTGATTTTGCTAAAATAGGAATTGCAGATATTTTTCATTTATTTCTTCTTTATGCTTCGGTATATTATTTAAGAAGATAAAGGAAAAGCTGGTGCTTCTTTTCATCACCTTTATACCAGATTTAGTGCATAAATGCAGCTTGGCTACACACATACATACATACACATTTACACATTTCTAATTTTTAGAAGTATCACCAACCTCAGAGACATTAATTAAATTCTATTCCTCACCACAAAAAGAAGCATATGTTTATTTTTTTTTTAAATGAAGGCTGGCCAATTTTCACTAACCCAGAAAATATCTACTGTTTTCTGACTTTACAAATTTGGCTATATTTATATTATAATATTTCTTCATAGTTCATATAAGACTGGCTGCTGCAGAGCATAATAACCTACTTTCCTTTACTCTTAGTTTTTTAAGGCCTATAATTTAATTATTAAGCATTTTTAGGCTAAAAATTTACTATCATCATCACCACAACATCATTTTTGTACTTTTATTGTAGCATTGTAATTATACATCTTAGTGAGATCCAAAGACATACAAACAAACATGTGAACAGGTGTTGTTGTATTTCCCTTCAGGTCCCACCCCGCTATTGATTCCTAATAGTTAGACTGGTCACATGCTACGCCCATGTAAGGTATCATTGCCATAACATCTTTTTAGTGGAAACTTTCTTTTTTAAATATTTTGTTGGTGTATTGTATTCATGCATCTTAATGAGATAAAAGAAGGTGGAGACATACATGCACACATCACCCAATTAGCTCTTACCCAATTCCTGCCCCATTCCCTCCCCTTCCTTCATTCTCATGCTTGGCTTAGTGATTGATATGTTTGTTTAAGTACATCATGGGCTTTAGAAAATTTCCCTCTTCTCCCTCTCATCCCCTCAGTTAGGTCACCTTTTTTGCTCATCTATAGACTCTCTTTCTTCATCTAGAGTTCCTCCTGTTACCCATTTCTCCCTGGCTTTCACATATTAGTGAAAACATTCAATTTCTTACTTTTTGTGACAGTCAATCTCACTTAACATAATGTCCTCCAGTTCCATCCATTTCCCTGTAAATGATGTAATTGTGTTCTTCTTTATGGCTGAGTGAAATTCCATTGTGTACATATTGCAAAGTTTTGTAATCCATTCATCTGTTGATGGACATCTTGGTTGGTTCTATAGTTTGGCTGTGGTGAATTGTGCAGCTATGAACATAGATACACATGCATTAGTTTGGTAGTTTGGTTTGCTTTCTTTTGGATAGATACCCAGCAGTGGTATTGCCGGATCAAATGGAAAGTTTGTTCCCATTCTTCTGACGATCCTCCATACTGTTTTCCAAAGTCGTTGCACTAATTTGCAATCCCACCAACAATGTTTTAGAATTCCCACTTCTCTACATCCTCACCAGCATTTGTTGTTGTTTTGAACGATTGCCATACAGAAGCTCTTCAGTTTCATACAACCCAACCCCACATATTGATTTGCCTTTTAGTTTCTTGTGCCTTGAATTGTAGGCTTACAAAGGCACAGACAGCAATGTTCTTCATTGCATTATCCTAGTGGCCTAACATGGTACCATACCTTAAGAGTTGCTCCCTAATTTGGTGTTAAATAAATAGAGGAATCATATCCCTTCACTACCATCTGGCACCTATGCAGTATTTGTTCAAAGATAGGATTATGAATCTTCCTGATTTCAGAAATTTTTTAAATGAAAATTTATTTTCAATTGGTAAATTCAAAGTATGTGTTTAAAGTGAAACTTTTAAATTTTAATTTACTTCTCTTTGGCAAGGCATGAAAATACAGTATTACACTAATAGAGGTGAAGCAGAAAGGAGTATATGGAAAAAATGCTAGAGTAGGTGAGACAAATGTTTTCACCCATTCTACGAATCCAAATTGAAGTCCAGATCCTACAGAAGCTGACCTGAAATGCTACTTTATCTTTTAGCATCCTATTCTTGTCTCTGGTGGATCAAGTGGTTGGGGAGTAAACTAGGGTTATGAGTTGAAATCTTGTTTTGCTGAGTTCTAAATCTTGACCTTTTTCTTTACTTTAATTAAGGTATTTTAGTTTGCATTTTTCCCTTCACCACTTCACAACCATTAAATGGTTATATTTAATGCTGTTATAGTTTCATCATCAACTAATAAACTATAAGAAAAAGTGAGATTTAATTAATTTTTGTTAACCACTCTCACGTAAGCAGTTAATGATTTGGGCAAAATTTACCATTCACCCACCATAAAGACTTAGAGTTGCTGAATGAATGATTGAACTTCACCAGTCATTTTTTATATGTGATCATTGAAAGAATAGGAGTTGGGAAATTTACACAGTGTACTGCTGGACATCTATAGACATTGGCAATATGCCTTTCATAGGTGAAGTGTATTAGAAAAATTTAATGGACCTGTGATCCTCCTGTCTCAGCCTCCCAAGTACTGGGATTACAAACATGTGCCACCGTGCCCAGCCTTCCATCCTGGTACTGAACATCTTTTAGAATCCACAAATTTAGAGTCCCAGCAGAGTGGAGGATTGTGGGGTTTATGAGAGCCCACTGGAAGCCCTTTTCTTACCCTTTCTTTGACCCCCTATTCCTTTCTCTGTACTTTCTGTCACTGGGTCCACCTTGACATATCTTTCACTTTTGCACCCTGGCAGTCTAACGTTTATAAAAAATAAAAATGAAGAGTTTAATGTCTGTTGCTCCCTTGATCAGGAGGTGCTTTTCTCATTAGGATCATTAGATAAATGAGAAACCAGATATTTTCATTAGCAAATGTAGTCAACAGGAAAGATTCTAGCAAGTTGAGAATGCCCAGACCATAAAATAGTACTTTAAAAGTAACATTTAACATTTTTTCCTCATGTAGAGGTATGCAGGGAGATCTAGAGGGTTTTTATAAATATGTGGGTATGGCTTGCTGCATTAAAAATGTTTTATTTCACACTGCATTTACAATTGAGAGTGCTCTTAATATGAGTACATTTGTTACATAAGATATACTTATGTAAAATAAAATTTCTACATTATTTCTTCTAGAGACTAAGATCCTTTAGGGTTTTATGACATTTGTCTCTTTGATTTTTATTTTTTTTATCGTATCCCCCACACTAAAGAAACCAAACTCTTTTCCTCCAGGGTTCTGCCAGGGAGTAAACAGACCACTTTATGTATTGAGGAGAATTTTACTCGACTTCTTGGAGTTTTATCCTCTACACACATAATCTACTTGCACCCTGCCTACTTCAAACTACCATGAGAAGATTATGAAATAAAATTCTGGTTTGTGGAGAAGCATCAATAATACCCTGATTGTTTTTTTTTTAAAATATTTACTGAATGTGTGAATTCATTCTCTGGATCTTGCGTGTATGGGGCACTAAATATAGCATCTATTTACATTCAATCTTTGTAGTTTGCGAATACACAGGATTGAATTACAGTCCAATAGAGCAAACAAAAATCTCTAGTGGGAAAGCTGGGCTGACCCCTAGGAAAATATGTGTGTAAGTAGGAGGGGGATGGTGGAAAGCTCTGTGAAGAGATAGAGACATATTTCCATTAAATGTGCTAAATCTTGTACAATCATGTCCTGTTTTCTTTCTTCTTTTTTTCTCCTCTACTATGTTGGGTAAAAGGAGGAGGGAACAAGGCAGAAGGTAATGGACTGTAGCTTTGCCCTTCACACTTAGCAACCTTTCTAGATCACTGAGACCGTGTTCCAAAGCAACGTAGTCCAAAAAAAAAATTTTTTCCCCCTCCTGTAACTGGTCCACACCGGCAGGAAAAAAAAAAAAAAAAAAAAAATCCCACAGCCACTTCTGTCCAGGCAACAGCTCCCAGGAGCAGGGGAAGGTTGCCTGCATTGAGCTTCCTGCTGGCGCCTTCTGGCTGGACAGCCGTTGCCAAGAGGCGCTCAAGGAGACAAACAGGGACTGGGAACGACACAGATGTCATGGATGCACATGCATGATCACAATCTGACCAGAAAAGGGGGAAGGGCGGGTGGCCGCTAGCTGAGCCCACGACGGTCTAGGAGCCGCTGCAATGGAGCTGGCGGCGTCGTGTGCGCGCACAGGTGCCACAGGCCGGTGGCGCGGGGAGCTGTCGCGGCAGCCTCGGAGCTCAAAGCTCTCACCCGCGCGTTGAAGCCGCTGCTGTGGCCGAGCCTGGGTAACCCCCAGATAGAGCCCCGAGAGGAGGAACCCCGGGAAAGGGCGCGAAGGGGGAAGCGGCGTAGGTGGGGGCAGGGGGGAGACCTATCGGCGCATCCTCGGTTTCTCCACCTCTTCCAGTGGGAGCTTGGGCTGGGCTCGCGTGCACCTCCTTCCCCTCCCAGCTCCGGGGGATCCTCTCCCCTGCTCGCCCTCCCTCCTCTCCCTCCGCCCTCCCTCCTTCCGCGCGCCTCCTCCCCTCCCCCTCGCCGCCCTCCTCCCGGGCGGCTGGGGCTGGAGCTGCTCCGGCGGAGACGGAGATGGGCTGAGAGCGCGCGGCGCAGCAGCTCGGGACCCGCCGCTCCCCCGCCTCGGCTCCCGCGTCCCCGCCGCCTGGGGGTCCCCGACTCCGGCCCCCAGCCTAGGACCGCGCCATCGCCGCCTCCCGGCCCTGCCCGCTCTGCGCCCCGGATGGCGCTTTCGCCCCAGGACCGGTGAGTAGCTGGGAGAGCTCGGGGTGTCGGGCTCCGAGGCTCGGGGCTCAGTGAACATCTTTAGATGGAGAGGCTCCAGAACCACCTGCTGTGATTCCCCAACCTCCGGGCCGAGGGTCTCGGGAGGGCGCCGCTCCGCGGAGCCCCGGGGGATGTTAGGTTTCAACTCCACCTGCCGGCAACCTGAGCCCTTGGCTGCGGGAGGCTCCGGGTCCCGCCTCACCTTCCAGCTATCCGGGCGCCCATTCTAACAGCGGCTGTGGATGGCCGGACCTGGGCGCTACTCCTCACAGGATCGCTTCTTCACTCTTCCCGTGTCTTCTCCTTCCTCGATTTTCCCTTCTGCCGGCGCCCAAACGCCCCCCACGTGCGGCTCCCACCCCTCTCCAGAGAGAAAGCTTTCTTTGCAAAGTCCGCCCTGACCCACCTCCCTCCCTGCCTGAGCCTGGGTCCGCAGCCCCACGTTCCCGCCGCTCTCATCCCCGGAGGGAAGAGTCCTCTCTGTGAATTCTGACCTCATTCCCTCTACACGAGGCTGTCTCCCCGGCTTGTCTGACAGTCTTCACCTTAGGAAAGTGACAAGCCACCCGTGCAGTGAGCGTGCCGCTCAGTACCTGGGCTGTTTAGGCAACGATCAAGTATGCAAGAAGAAAGACAAAAATAACAAGCCTTTTGGGAAGAAACTTTTCGTTATTGTTGTTTTAAAGCGCACAACTATTTTCACAGCTTGGATTCCTGCTACACGTTTACAGGCGTCTTACTGCTGAGTGCAGGCAACAAGCATATTTTACCTTTGCCTCCGGAGTGGGGCTTTTCAGGTTGGGAGCAGAGCACATGCCTGGGCGGCGAAGCTTCTTCAGCAACAATACTATTAAAAGCTTAGCAACTCTTGAGGCTAAGTAGCTTTGGCTTCAAGGGAAAGAGAGTGGCACCAAAGTTACCCTTTAAAATCTTCTTTGAAATTGCAATAAGCCCCAAACGCTTATTTTTCTTTAGCTTCAGTGGCTAAGAGGGGGATATTTTAGGATTAGGAAACATTGTACCAAGGGGTTTCCACGCAATCGGTGTGCTCATGTGTCCTGTAGTATCTTAACAGCCAGACAATATTTCTGCAGAAGTTCTTTTTTTTTTTTTTTTTTTTTTTTTTTTTTTTTTTTTGTAGGGCAGCAGCTCTTTCTTCTAAGATCATGTTTGCTCTTCTAGTATTGCTGGTTGGTGCGAATGAAAACAGGCAGCTGTGTTCAGTGAATGGATGTGACTGGGTGGCTGAAGGAATGACTGACGAGGAGCAATTTAAGCACTAAAAATCATAGTTTTGATTCCTTATATATTTAAATATTGAAAAAACTACCCCACACCATTTACATTTTCATTGTTTTAAAGTAGTTCTAAACATGTATTGATTCCAACATAAAATATGACTCTCTAAAACCTTTGGTTACAAGGTTTCTATCCTAAAAACACAGCTAAGAGTATTCAGAAAGAAATGTTAAAAATTTGCAAGGTGTCCCATTTGAGTATGTAGGATACAAATATAAATTTCTTGGCATTATTATAGCAATTTTAGGAAAATAAGAATTAAATGGTCATTCTTGCTTTTGAAGTTGGTGTGGAGAGAAGATGTATGCTTTCTCACCTTAAAGAGACAAATATTTGTCTATACAAATGATAAGCAGGGAAAATAGAGCAATTATCTAGGAAATTTAATGAGGATTTTCTTCTCCAATAACAAGGGTTTTTATTTTGTTTTAAATAAAGCTATATCAGAGGTTTTATTTCTGTTTTCCTGTGTAGACATAGACAAAAATGCAATGTTAGTGTTAAGCAGTGGCTTTAAGTAAATGTGAACAGCTGCACAGAAAGTCAGGTGTGGGTAAGAATAATGACTTTCTTGTTGGTTTTTCTAAATTTGGAAATTTTGGTTGATTACATTTAGTGTTTGACTAAAAGGAACATTTAAACCTATATATTTAAACTTGAAATTACTGCAAATGTTCACATGTAGCCATGCCATGTGGAAGTAGGTAAGTTAGTAAGTGAAGCAAAAGATAAATTAATTTTTTCCATATGCATTAACCCTATGGATATCGGTGGAATATTGAGTATGTGCATTATACCCAACAGTGATGAGTCTGTATTGGAAAAGATATATCTCAATTGAACAAAAAGGAAAGCCAGGAGTAATACTGACGGACCCATTATTGCCCCTAATATTACTAATGACAAGTTCAAGGCAGTGCATGCTAACATAATTCTAATTAATGTCAAATACTAAACGATCTCATAATTATCCATGAAAATTAATATGCCATAAATTAAGGCAGGCATTTCTGTTAAGAGTTCATGTTGAACTGGAACTCAAGATTTTCTGGATTTAATGTCACTGTCATTGGTAATGATGCCCTGCCAAATAGTTAACTGTAGTACATGGGAGACCCACATACCAATAGCAAACTGGCATAGCTTTGAGTACCATTAAGCACAGTTTTATAATGCTCATAATTATATGCCACCTAGAGGGTAAGACTAAATTAGATGTTTGCCTTGATAGAAGAAAGTTATGACTGTGGAAATGATACAAGTTATTCCATTGATAAGTTTCCATTAGTTGACAGTTCCTTGTGAAACAGTGTTTCCTTGGGTGTGTGGTAGTGAGAGAGAAGGGCTGAGGAAAAGAAAAGTATCAAGAAGGAAGAAGGAAGGGAAACAGAATCTATGATTACTTGATTAAATCATTTAATCAATTAAATATAATTAAATACCAGCTATATTATTTTAATATTTGAGGTAATAGTTGTTTTCCAACTTGAATTACAAGAAATATCTCTTCAATTGCAATACTAAAAATGCAGGTTTTTATAAAGTTTTTATTAATTCAGAAAAAGCTGAGGATCATAGGCAAACTAATATAATCTAACTTTCAAACTGAATTAAATAAAACTAGAGAAATTTATAACACAAACTTTGAAAGTAGGAAAACACAAATATTCACCTGAAATTATAGTATTAAACAAATAATATAATGTCCTATGTAGATACGATGATTTAGTAAAAAAATAACCATATGAAATATTTTTATAGGTAAATGCTTATTCTCATATTGTCTTATTTACAGATTATTTAATTTTATTGATATTTGCATTAATGATTACAATTCACACGAGCTTCTATATTATGAAATACAAATTATATGAATTTAAAATAGCCCCAATATTTCACTGGTAAGTATCAAATTACTACAAAAATGTTCACAATGGTTTTGGTTTCTGTCTTCATTCTATAAAGGGATATTTAGCAAAAAGCATTCTCCAAGAGCAAATATACAAAATGAATATTTCAGAACAAGCCAAATGATTCAACCAAAGTTTCTCAACAATGTTATCACAGTTACACTTTCATAAATCAATAACAATGTCCAAGTAAACTTCCTACAAAAGAGGCATTTGAGTTTTGTGATTTCGTATGTGATTGTGTGCATTGCACTTTTATTCATTTAGCTGCAGATGAAATACTTGACATTCTTTTTATTTTTATTTTTTGAGTTACTGGGGATGGAACCAAGGGGCCTTTTATCTCCGAGCTACACCCTGGCCCTATTTCTTAGTCATTTTCTTTCTTTCTTCTTTCTTTCTTTCTTTCTTTCTTTCTTTCTTTCTTTCTTTCTTTCTTTCTTTCTGTATTGGTAATGGAACCCAAGGGCATTGTACCTCTGAGCTATACCCCAGCCCTATTTTTTAGTCTTTTCATTTTTGAAACAGGGTTTCACTGTGTTGGGAAGGGCCTAAGTAGCTGAGACTGTTCACAAACTGTGATCCTCCAATCCTCCAGTTTCAGCCTCCTCTGAAATGCTGGGATGACAAGTGTGAGCATCACTCCTGCCCTTCACATTCTTTTTTTTTTTTTTTTTTTTTTTTTTTTTAGGTACTGGGGATGGAACCCAAGGGCATTGTACCTCTGAGCTATAGGTCTAGCCCTATTTTTTAGTCCTTTTACTTTTGAAACAGGGTCTCATTGAGTTGCAAAGTGCCTTCCTAGGTAGCTGAGGCAACACAAACCATGATCCTCCAGTCTCCACCTCCTGAATACTGGGATTACTCAAGTGTACCACCATAGAAGCAATCATAGAAATAAAAAGTATTTCAGCTTCATTATCACTTTTACTTTTTTTGTGTGGTACTGAGGATTAAACCCAGGGACGTTCTACCTATGGCTACACCCCCAGCCTTATTTATTTATTTATTTATTTATTTATTTATTTATTTATTTAGAAACAGGGTTTCAAAGTTGCTGAGGCTGTCCTTGAACCTGCAATCCTCTGTCTCAGCTTCTTAAGTACTAAAATTGCAGGAATGTGTCAGGAATGTGTCACTGGGTCCTGCCCACTTTCATCATTTCACTAATGACTTGCCTAAGATTCTTAAGTTTCTAATAAAAACAATTAGAATATGGGTCTCCTGACTTCATGCTGTTTATATCTTTTATTCAATGAAAACCAGCCCCCTTAATTTATTTTAGGAAAGTAATAAGTGAAAATCAATTTCAATATTAAAGAAAATGGAAAGTGAAATAAAACAAAAGGTCCATGCTTCCTCAGGTCACTACCTCCTCTTTTTGATAGTAACCAGTTGATGGCAGCCAGTCTTTTTGCATGATCTTTCTCACCTTTAGATAAATGCTTGGGAAATATTTTAAGAATTACATGAAAACAGGTCAACCTAAAATATTTCAAGGTTTTTACATAATTTTAATAATGAATTGTTTGCTCATACAGTGCACTTTCTTTCAGAGTAATTATAGTATGCTATAGACACCTTTATTTGGAATTTTATATAAGCAATTCATTAAAAATATTCCTAAAACAGAGCTGGGCGTGGTGGCACACGCTGGTAACCCCTGCATTCAGGAGGCTGAGAGCAGAGCTACTTAGTGAGGCCCTCTGCAACTCAGTGAGACCCAGTTTCAAAATAAAGAATAAAATATAGGGCAGGGGGTGTAGCTCTGAGGTCAAATGCCCCTGGGTTCCATCCCAGACCTGAAAAAAAATATTCCTAAAACAAATTTTGGTTTCTGTAAGCAAAGAGTGAAAATGAACTTAAGTTAATATAATGTTCTATTATTTGATCTATGTGTCACCACAAAGCAAGTTGGCATATCCACATGTTTTTTTCGTTTTAATTTTTTATCTCTATAGGCTCTGAGCAGCTCAGGTAGTCTGGGAAGATATATTTATTTCACAAAGTTTCAAGTAAACAGATGCAAATACTGGCACTTTTAACTTTCTCTTTACTGATGGCCAGAGGGATCAATGAAAGTGAATAACTAAATCAATGAGAAATCATTATCATTACTGGGTAGAAATAAGCTTTCAAATGTATTCTTGGTGATGGCAGCATATCAGTGTCACCACATCTAGAAGATAAACATGATGATCTAGTTTGATGACACAATTAGGTGGGCTCTTCAGTATCTGCATGTGGCTGGGTTGATGAACATTTGGGAATCTGTGATCTTGGACTGCATTGTAGTTGGCTCTGAAGATGAAGAGGAAACCTGGTCTCTAGGTTTTCGGGCTGAAGGAATTGGCCTTCTTTCAACCCATTAAGATGCAGATTGATCTGAAAGGAGAGCTACATTTCTAAGCTCCCATGGCCTGATTTCTTTGCCTCCATTTATGGGGCCTACGTTTAGTGACCACATGGCAAGGACTGAGGTGAGGACTACAGACACAGGAACAAATATGATGCGGGTTCCAACCTCTATCAGTTTACAACTTAAAGTGGAGCAATAGATGATGAGAGAGAAGGAGCAGTGGGACACCAGCCACCATGATTCTGAACAAGAGTGCTCAGAGAAAAAAATTTAAAAAATCACAACTTAGTAAAAATCAGCCTTGTGCAAAATGGATAGAGGGATGCTGTGGCTGAGGCTTGACATTAATGTAATATACTTCTTTCTATGTTTCTTTTGCTTTCTAAATTAATTCCAACTCCTAAAAATATTTTTGTCAATGTAAGAACTTATCATTATGAATAGTAAATGAACTAGTATGTATAATCTAATACTAATGAACTCAATAGGTGATTAGATCATAAGGTGATTTTTTTTTCTACAGAGAATATAGTTTCAGCATAGGCTTCAAATGTCAATTTTTTTTTTTTTTTTTGTGGTACTTGGGATTAAACCCAGGAGCATTCTACATCCAAACCTTATCCCCGGTCCTTCTTTTAATTTTGAAACAGGGTCTCACTAACTTGTAGAGGACGTCAAGCTACTGAGGCTATAATCCTTAAATCTGTAATCCTCCTGCCATAGCCTCCCAAATACTGGGATTACAGGTGTGCACCACCATGACAGAACTAAGTCTGTCTTTTAAGACACAAATCTTCAAGGATCATTCATAGGAAAGTGTACAGAAAAAGGAGGAAGCTGTAAACCATACATGAATTAGACTTTTTTCTTTTTTTTAGGTAATGGGGATGGAAATTAGGGGTATTCTACCTCCCAGCTATACTCTCAGCCCTATTTTACATTATTTTATTTTGAAACAGGGTCTCACTGAGTTGCAAAGGGCCTCATTAAGTAGCTGAGGCTGTTCAAGAACTGTGATCCTCCTGTCTCAGCCTCCCAAATGCCAGGATTACAAGTCTGTGCCACCACGCCTGGCACACGAATTATACTTTAAATAGTTAAAATTTCACGAACAGTAAGCCAGGTTCAGGGGTGTATCTGTTGTTCTTTATTTCCTCGTGGAATTTTAAGTGGTTTCTCTTGAACCATCTGGGAAGAAAGCAGAAGGAAACCTGGAAAGTAATTTTCATAATCCATGATCACTTTTCTCAATGGTGATAATTTGGGGGTTATATAATGAATGGTGAAGAGTAAGTATATAATACATTAATTCCTATTATACAATCAGATGTTGAAACAATAATAGAAAAATTAAATTGACCTCAAGGACTTCATCCACACAATGATGTTAGCGTGTCTTTCCCACTGTTGGCCCTGCTTAAACTTTATTAGCTGAATCTGTTTTGTTTTGTTTTTCTATAGATCCAAGTAGAAAGTTATTGGGAAACTGTAGCCAACATATTCTAAAATTTCAACTCTTACCACCTTGGAATCCTTCAAAAGATGTGGATGGGTGCTTATGTGTTTTGTTATTTACAAGGAGTGAGGATAACTTGGCTTCTAGTCATCTTTCTCTAAATCAGTTGAAGTCTTGATAGAGGGGCAGAGAGGAATCAGAGCAGAGAAGTAAAGACTTTATATGAACTTTCAGTTTCAAATGATATAGCAGTGGCTCATAGTATCACCAAATTAACTATAACTCTTCTTGACTCACTCAGTTTTTTACACTAGGAGCATAATTATTATATCTGAAATCAACTTTGTCATTCTTAAGAATCCCTTGAATTAAAAACTCACAGCCACATTGCTATTTTTGCTAGAGTACGGGATTTGCCACCTCTATTTGAGGCAGCCTTGGTTTACACAGTGGTGACTTTCAATAAGGAATTCTCTTTAACTTGGCTACGGGATGCTCCATTATCGACATAAAATCTCTTTATTCTTCACTGGTTTTGATATCAGGGAAAGGGAAATTTTCCTGCATAGTGCTGGTGACCTCAACAATTTATAGAGACCTCTTTTGTTTCTTTCTCATTCTTCAGTGTGTCAACTCTATCAAAACTCTAAACCCAGTTCAGGGCAGTAAAAGCCCAAATACTAGTCAATTCTTCATCCACAGTATTCCACAGAAGTTTTTCTGCATTGTAAACAACAACAACAACAACAACAACAACAAAGAAACTCCCTAAGAGTACTAAAGCTCTTATAGCAGCTAAGACCTACTAATAAAATCTCTGTGAAATCTTATTGTTACTGAAAAATGGATTTCAGGCTGCCAAAAAAAAAAAATGAAGGAAAAGATTTAGCCATAAGACAAGCTACGACCCACCAGTTTTTCTTCAATAAGTAATATGTTCCATGACTCCTCTTTCCCCATGTCAAACAGTCAAGGTTCTAATGATTTATGTAATAAGTTTTCTTCCCACACTAGATGTATGTGAGCTTCTAACTGTTGTCTGAAAGGTGGCAGAATCTTCTGTGTACAAATATTAGTATTAATAGTTACAAGTGCTGTGGATCTGAGATTGGTATCCAGATCCGCAAAGAATTCTTTTCATTTGTAAAAGATCTAGGAACAACCCGACAGCATTCTAGCATTTGCATTTCTATTCATTAGCCTGAAATAACCTCCTTGATTTCTTATTACTAACAGGCAAAAAATGGAGGGCCACTTATGACCCAATTTTTATAACTATTTATAGCCATATAATTTGGCTAGCACATTTCCTATGGATTCTCATAGCCTTTCCTTAAGTCCCACAAAAGAATCTACAAGACCTTTTCTCTTCCAGAATGAAAGTGATGTCTCTGTCAGCATTTCATTCTCGTCAACAGCATTATCAAAATCTCTGAAGGATCTGAGATGCTTTCCTGCTTGCAGGTTATCATGAAAGCCTGACATAGTTTCATGGAGTCTGGTATAATGCTTTAGACTCCTAGTTCAGAGAAAAAGCACAGCTTTTATTCATACCAATAGCAGTAGCAAGAGTATCAACATTTTTGAACTGTTACCCTGAGCCTTAATTTCCACAAGGCAATATGAAGCAGATCATATCATAAATACACATCACAAGAATGGCACATTGACTTAATAAATACAAATCTCTTAAATGGGAGTAAGCCTGCTTTTCTTTCCTCTGGAAAGTGATGATATTTCTGTCTTCCAAGGAAGTTTGTCATTCAAACATCTTTTAAAAATAGTTCAAAACAAAAGAAGTAAGCAGTTCCTTCATAAGATGTGTAGAAATGCAAAAAAGTCATGAGAAACTATTTCTCATTGATGACAAAAGGCTTCAATAAGTGCTTGCTTTAGCAGACCCCTTATCTACAGTATGCTGTATGTTCAACCTTGCCACTTTCTAAGAATAGAATGTTTTTAAACATTCATGAATTTCTCACTAGGCTAGAAACCAAAAAGAGAGAGGTTTGAGTAACTATATTATATTCAAAGTGCATTATCAGACTCTTAGTTAATCCCAACTATATAAGTTATAGCATAGGGCACATTAAGTGAGAATTTATCAATAGGCATAAATTTGAACCTAAACCACAAAATGGAAGAAAATTTTTTTGGTACAATTATGGTGGATTGTAAATAAAAATTGTTAAGCAACTATATAGTTTTCCCCATGTACTTAATGTTTCTCCAATAGATTGAAGGGTGCCTAAAACTTTCCAAATAGTCAAAAGGAAGACTTTTCAATGAAAGGAAAATGTTGAATGCTATTTTACTTTGCTTAATTTTTAATTGTTTTTTCAAGAGTAAGCGTGGCTGTTACTTAAGCATCTCCTGTACTCTAGGCTGAGACATGTGCTCTTTCTTTGTGTTGGCACAAGCCCAGTGATTTCTGTACTGAGTTATGATCTTACAACATGACATTGACCCTATATATGTTTTGCCTACTGGATTACTCTGAAACCAAACCTCATTGCTTATTAATATTCAGACTGTTAGTGTCTAGTTCTTCAGCTGAAACATGGTATGTTTTCAGGAAATACTTGTAGGGATGAACTGAAGATAAAAGTGTTCATTAATATTGAATTTAATTTCAAGTACTTTAGAAAATTATTTCTAATGAGCAATAACTGAATGAAATATGCGCTAAGTATTTGAGATGAAATAATCTTATTTTTTCATGAACATCGGTTTAGTTATAGTCATTTAAATATCTACATTCTTATGCTTCTTTGTAGTTTTGTGAAACAGTATAAATGTAAGGTTTTATATATCATATATACATTCAGGAGTTGAAGGGAGAATCACAAAATCAAATGTCATATTTTGTTTAATCACTGAAAGATTATACATCAGTGTTTTATATTGGGACTAAGTTTCATTTTTACCCAAAGTTAGAAATTCCAATGCTTCTTACTTTTTCCTTCTATCAAGAAAGAAGGCTGAAAATGTCCTTATCCATCAACTTTTGTCCTGATGTGTAGGTGTTCTTCCCTCATTTCTTTTTCATAGTAATTTTTTTCCCTTAAATTCACATGCCTGATGCTCATACCTGCCTCACCTCCATCACTATTGTTATTGAAACCACAGCTGCCAATGCTGAGGTTTGGAGCATTTCTCTCCTGTTTTTCTCCAACTTTCTCATTTCTTGTGACTCTCATTGTTTACTCCCATTCCAAAAATCAACAAAAACATAAAGAAAATGCCTATATCCAAAGGGCATCATTTTTCCTTCTATGCAGTGAACTTGAAGGGTCAGATGAAATGGCAGTCTTTTTAGATATTGCTCTCTTTTAACTGGCTGCTCAGGAGATGGCTTTATCTTCAATTTGAAGGTTATATTTATTTTTTATTTTGCTTCAGAGCTATTTGGAAAGTTAAGAGCTCTATATTTTTGGTTTTGATTAAGGAAAAAAAAACTTTTTACTATTTTTTCTTAATAGACAGGTTCTTAGTTTGGTCATGATATTGCCTTGTTAATAAACATGTACTCTAGAAATGATTAAATACACATTATTTAGGATAATTAAAAATGCTAAAATGAAACAGAAAAGATTTTTTTTTATTATGGGAAGCACAGAAGATAGGAAATGACTGGCATGTTTGGTGCATTATAATGGCAGTCTTCTTCAAACAGGTGAAAAGATTAATATATTGGACAATAAGAGAATATAAAAATATAATAGACTAGGAGGCAAAGTAACAAGTTAAAAATTGTAAAGGCAATAATTTACTTGTTATGGTAGGACTGTATGGAAACACTATATTATATAGAAAAAAAAGCATAGATTTATAAACAAAATACAACTAGATTCCAATTCTCATGTAACTATTTACTAGATGAGAGAACAAAGTCAATTTTTTGTATCTTCATTACTGTTATTCCGATTATGTAACAATTTTATTAGTGTGAATGTATAATTAGAAAATATGTGGAAATTTCTTTTTAATATACTTTTATTGCTTCATGGTAGTCTTGCATCATAATGCGGTTTGGGGTGATAGGGACATATATGTATATAGAACTTGACGAGCTTTCCTCCAGCTCTTCCTCTACTCCCTCCTCTTCCCATAATTATATGGAGATTGTCAATGAAAATTTTATATATTTTTCCAGTCATCATTCTCACAGATGTAATCTAAAGTCCTGACCACGTGAGGCTGGAGAGTGCAGATCTCAGGGCATGGTGGTGGGAGAAGGAGAAAGGAAGAGCACATGAGTTGTGCTCCTCACATCATGAAGGCCAGCTGCAAAAAAGAGAAAGCAAGGGGAGGAGAAACTATATATGACCTCATGGACCCACTTCCAGCCACATCCTACTGACCTGGATCATCAGCTATATAAATCTATTACAATGGGTTTTTTCCACTGCTGGAATTACAACCCTATGGCTCAATTACATTAGCTCTGAAATTCATAAATGTGCTCTTTAGGGCAGATTTTATATCTATGACATGTGTGTATACAACCTCAATGGAAGTGTTTTCTTCTTAAAACACAATAGGATTATAAGTTCTCATTCAATAAATGTCATGTTTTCTACTAATAATTTGAAAAGGCAAACTTCTTTCAGTTTGTAATAAATGAAATGAGTCTATTTTTCAATTAGATGATTAGCAAATGATAATTAGATAATCCAACTAGATAATTAGCATCTCTTAGGCCACTAACAAAATTTGGGCTTTTGGGACTATTATATGATAATTCAAGAAGAAGCATATAATGAGCACTGAGGATATAATTAGAATCATCTTTTTATGACAAAATTAAGTAGGCATTTGGAAAAGAAATTTTCTATTTTAATTATTATCGCCAATGTGTTATAAAATTTTTTCACAAGCATTAAAACTCATGAGTTAAAGAAGGCCGTCTTTACGTAGGGTGAGCAAAGCTGGCAAAAATGTAAATTCCACCCTAACAATAAGAAAAAAGCCATATGAACAACAAAAACATAACTTTTCTTGAACCCACTGGAGCACAACTTCAAAGGGCATACAAATGCCCAGAATTACAGGAAGGAGTAGGTTCCTCTGCAGAGAGATATGTCTAGGAATCATGTCATATATGGCAGAGAAGGGAGTAAAACCTGGCCACCATAAAAATGATAAAATACATGATCATTTAGCTATTTAAAATAAATTAGCTAAGATTTTTTCAAATTACTAAATACTGAATGAGACAGAGTGACAGTATAGAACTTTTGGCAACGCCTAACACACGAAGAGTTTGAACTCCCCAGTTTTCATGTGGACATCCACTAGATGCTTAGGAGAAATATTAGAGGCAAGGTAAGAGTCAGAAGGAAATTTCACTCATTGATCAGCTGCAGAGTAGAAGACTAGATGTTATGATAGGGAAATATGAACCACTACCCCACTGAGCTTTGAGCCCCCAATTTAAGGTAGTCCTTATACTAAAGGTCAACTACTACTAGATTGACTCAATTTCACAAAGTAATGGCCTTAGAGTAAAAAAGATTTACCCTATATTCAGACATAAAAATTGGCATAATTCTCAACTGTTTTATGCTGGTATTTGGCATTGAATGAAAATAAATAGTAGGCTACATACTACATACAGATACTCAAGAAAAAAGCTCATTGTCAAAAGCCTAAGAAATAAAACCAGACTCAGATGATCTATAAACTTGGATTACCAGGTAGATCGATAACACTATAATTAAATGTGTTAAAAGACCGAATAGAAAAAGTGGACAATAAGCCGGGCGTGGTGGCGCATGCTTGTAATCCCCGCGCTTGGGAGGTAGAGACAGGAGGATCACGCAGGTTCGAAGCCAGCCGTGCGTGCTGGCTTAGGAGACCCTGTTTCCAAATAAAAATGTAAAAATAGGCCTGGGAGTGTAGCCCGGAGGTAGAAGGGCTTCCAGGAATCCCAGTACCACCAAAAAAATAAATAAATAAATAAATAAAAGAAAAAGTGGACAATATTCATGAACAAATGCAGAATTTCGGCAGGAAAATAGAATCACCTAAAAAGTAAAGCACTGTACAATTACATTTGTATGATATCTTGAAAGAAAAATCAAAACTTAGGAACAGAAAACAGATCAATGGTTTGCAGGAATTGGGGTAAAAAATAAAGATTGATTGCAAAGTTGCAAGAAGGAAACTTACAGAGGGGTCATGTAACTGTGCTGTATCTTCATACTTGCAGGTGGTTTACTGACTTTTTTCAAAATTTAAAGAACCAGGCACCAAAATAGCATTGTTTTTTCTGTTCATAAATCGTACCTCAATAAACCTGATATTTTCAAAAAATCATGAAAGAATGTAAGAAGTCCCAGTAGGTGGATCTACATATTAGTAGCTTTCTATCAATATTGAGACTAAATATAATTATTTCACCCATTTTTTTTTGTGGTACTGGGGTTCCTGGAAGCCCTTCTACTTCCAGCTACACTCCCAGACCTATTTTATATTTTTATTTGGAAACAGGGTCTTTTACGCCAGCACGGCTGGCTTCGAACCTGTGCGATCCTCCTGTCTCCGCCTCCGAAGCGTGGGGATTACAAGGGTGTGCCACCATGCCCAGCTATTTCACCCATTTTTAATTCCTCAAAATTTGAACATTGGAGTGCATGTGTCCAAACAAACTTAATAGTGCGACTGACATTTTTTATCATTCCAAAGTACTGACACACATTATTTCATTAAGTCTCCATAATATTTGAGCAAGTATAGGAATAGGCTCTTTAGAATGATTAGTAGATAAGAATATCATAATTTATGTGGATTACATGGCTTGCTGTTGTTACTGTGTATGAAATCTGACTAGATATTATATACAGAGGCAGCCTACCTCCACTCATATTTAGGGTGGCTTCCCTCACCAAGATAATGGGCCATTGCAGCAAATTAGCCTACCAAGAAATCAGTTGTGATTATATACTCTCACCAACTGTGCTCTAGCTATTTAGCAGATGTTGGTGTATCCATAGAATACTTAGACCCTGGTGACTTATAAGAAAATATTACTTTGACATACCTCATCTAGCATACATCAAAAACTGAATTATGTGAATTTATGCTTTCTAAAGAACTATTGAGCCGGGCGTGGTGGCGCACACTTGTAATCCCTGTTCTTGGGAGGCTGAGACAGGAGGATCGCACGGGTTCAAAGCCAGCCTCAGCTACTTAGTGAGGCTTTCAGCAACTTAGTGAGACCCTGTTTCCAAATAAAATGTAAAAAAAAAAAAAAGGTCTGGGAGTATAGCCCGGAGGTAGAAAGCCTCTGGGTTCCACCCCCCAGTACCACCAAAAAAAAAAAAAAAAAACCAAAAAACCAAAAAACAAAAAAACTATTGATCTAAGACAATTGGTTCAGAAATTAAATAATCTATGTGAATCTTCTTAAATTTTTTCTAGCAGTTTTTTTTCTTATTATATTTTACAGAATTGTTCATTCATGATGGATAGAAAAAAACTACTTCTCTATTGCAATTAGTTTGAAACGTACAGATCCTTCAGGCATTTAAACTAACTAAATAAAATAAGACAACTGCAGCAGATATGTAGCCAATCTTAGCCTATGGCTATCCTGTTTGCAATTCTTTTTTAAAATATTCTAAATTTGAGATCTCTGCATTGGAAACTTCATTTCTCTTAATTTATATAGAACTGATTTACTGAAATTTGCTTTACCATTATGTTTTTATTCTACATTGAGCCATTTGGAACATATTGTTGCATTTAAAATGAGGATTTATAAAGAAAAAGAAAAAACCCAGCTCACTACACTATACAGCGCCCTTTTATGATAATCTGTAGAAGAAATATTTTTTATACTTTGATTTTCAGAAGACTAATACTCCCCTTTCTGCCTGCCTGCCTGCCTTCCTTCTTCATTCCCTTCCTCTCTTTCTTTCTGGCAAACCCTGGGATTTTCTAACTCCAAGTTATACACCCACACAATTTTTATTTTTTGTTTGCAAACAGGGCCTCATTAGGTAGCTGAGAGTCCTGCTAAGTTCCTGAGGCTGGTCTCAAATTTGTGACCCTTCTGCTTTAGCCTCCCAAGTTCTGGGATTACAGGCTTGCACCACCAAATCCAGCCAGACTTATTTTATTACTGAGCATATTGATTGCACAACTCTCTCAGAGTTTAATTTTTGTGCTTAATTACTATAGGATACTATGGCAAATATTTTTAAATTTTGTGACTTCATCCAATCCTATTTGGTCAGTAGGTTTCCCCCCCCTTAACAAAGTATTTATATTTTAGCAAAGTAAGAAGTACTAGAAAGTCAGATGATGGGTAGTAAGCAAGGAAGGAAAAAAGGAAGAAATATATATATATATATATATATTTTATATTTTATATTTATATATATTTATATATATTTATATTTATAAATATATTTATATATTTATATATTTATATATGATATATATTTATATATATAAATTAATATATAATATAAAATATATAATATATATTAAATATATATTTAAATATATACATATATTTAAATATATACATATATATTTAAATATATATCTATTGCATATTGATTATCTGAGTAAACATAGCTTATTACTTCTTTCTTTATGTGTATATGTGGTGCTGGGGATTGAACCCAGGGGCATTCTACCTCTGAGCTACACCACCAGCCCACTTTTTTATTCTTTAATTTTGAAACAGGGTCTCACTAAGTTGTGGAGGGCCTCACTAAGTAGCTGAGGCTGACTGCGAACCCGGATCCTCCTGTTCCAAGCCTCCCAAGTACTGGGATTACGAGTGTGCGCCACCACGCCTGCCTTAGCTCATTGATTCTTTATTTTATACTCTTTCAGATGACTATTTGAAAAGAACTTTAAAAATATTGTTTTGGAAATTTTATTGTTTTAAATAAGTGTAGTATGGAGAAAATTAATATACATGAAAGTAGGCAGTAAAATTTGCCCGTGTTTTCTATATTCAGAACTGCCTGTGTTAACCAGGTTGTGAATACCGAGGGTCACTCCATTATTATCTCTGTGTCCATGTGTTCTCATGATGTTTAAGGTTCAAAATTTAAGCCAGGCTGTAGGCAAGCTGCATAACCAGAAAGATAACAGCGTCCTACTGAGATAATATGCTTTTATTCCTAATGGCAACCTGAGGAGTCGATGAGCAGCACATATTATTAGAGCAATTGTAGAGAAACATCAGGCTAGATTTGCATCCTGTTCAACTCTGCATGACATTTTTTTTTTTTTTGATTCCCAGAAATACGTTTCTATGCTGCTAGCCAGGAAAAGAGCTCAAACTATTAAGAGCAATTATATGTGGTTTTCAGCTCTCTACAATGGGAGTTGAAATTCTGTATAATTAATTACATCTTATGCAAAAAAAAAAGAAAAGATGTTTAAAAGCAAACCACTTTGCTAGTAAAAGTAAGAGCAAATATTGGGAACTCACATGTTATCAGTAGTTTCATAACCATTGCTAAACTGTGGTCTAAGATTCTGAATATGTTATGTTGCCTTTCACTGAAGGCAAAGTAATGTAATGCCTTTTAGCTTATATTATTCTGTTTCTAAGACTCACCGAGAACTTTCTGCTTGCTAAGGAAAGCTGCTAACAATCTAGGAAACTTCTGTCTAGTAGGAACATTTCCCTTGCTGATGAAACAGACCCACCTCTAAAATGTGGCATAGCAATTTATAAAATAAAATTGCTTTAAAAGAGAAGTAACTATTTACTCAATTGCAATAAAAGGGTCTAGAAAATATACAAGTCACAATTGATTACATAGCCTAGAAATTATCTAAATCTCTGAAAACTGTCCAAGGTCAATTTCCTTTCACCCGAAAATCACTCTCCTAAAGTACACAAAAAGTTTGACATCAATTACACATAATATTAGAATATTTTTCAGGCCAAAGAACTAATGATATATCAAAACATAAATGCACATACACTCAACTTAAATACACACAAAAATATTTATACTTATGTACATACACAAACTGTCAAATATATAATAACATATGTGAAAATGCTCACATGCAAATGTAGAAATACATGCACACATATATATTACATAGAAATAATATCTGTAAATTGATATACACATACACAGCCACACTTATGTACATGCCTAAAACTTTTTTACTCTAAACTTAGATTTAGTTCTGAAATGTCCCCTAAAAGCAGGGCTTGGTCTTCAGTGCAGAAATACTCAGAGGTGGAGCTTTGAGGACATGGTTGGATCATGAGGGCTCTGACTTTGCCAGTGGATTAATCCATTGATATTTGAGTGAACTATTGGAAGGAAGTAGAAATTGTGGCAACGGGGCACGAGGTCATTGTAAGTGTGCTTGGGAAGGGTATTTCTTGTCCTCAGCCCCTTCTGTTCTCTCTGCTTCCCAGCAACCATGAGCTGAGCATCTTTTCTCTACGTACCCTCTGCCATGATGTTTCTGCCTTTTATCCTGCTGACCAAGAACTGAAACCTCTGAAACTATGAGTCAAAATGAATCTTTTCTCCTCTAAACTGTTTTTCTAAGGTATTTGTCATGAAAATCTAATATACTACCCATATAGGCACTCAAATATGTGCAAAAATGCTTATACTTATGTACATGCAAATAAAAATTCTCCAGTAGATGAGAACACATACAAATATGCTCACATGAAAACAAATGCACAGATACATATACATAGTGGCACATAAAGACATACACATACATATACACAAATTCAAGTATATAAAGACACTTGCATGCCTAATTATTTAAATATTTTTAAGTTCAGAGAAAACACAAATACATCATTTATAAGGAAATGGATGGAACTGGAGGACATTATGCTAAGTAAGATTAGTAAGTCACAAAAAAGAAATCGGATGCTTTTCCTAATATGCAAAAGCTAGGAAGAAATGGGTAACAGGAGGAACTCTAGATGAAGATGGAGATCCTATAGAGGAGCAAATAAGGGGACTCAACTGAGGGGAGGAGAGGGGAGAAGAGGGAAACTCTAAAGCTCATGATGTACGTAAACAAACATATCAAAGTCAATCACTGAGCCAAGCATGGGATAAAGGGATGGGGAGGGAATGGGGTGATGACTGGGTAAAGGCTAACTTATCCAGAAGGTTTCAAACAGTATGTAGTAGTCAGGCATGATATAACACGCCTATACGCCCAGAACTGGATAAATATTATGGACATTTTTGACCTAAAATATAACATAATGGTTATTTATAGTTACAAAAATATTCTACTTATAAATGGGAAAACCAGAGGAAAAAAATCCTGTACTATAAATACAAATCATTTACTATAAATGCAAACATAAAGACTTTTGATTTAAGTAGAGAAGCCTTAGAAGACAGAAGATAATCCCTTTACAGAGCTGGATAAGCAGAGTAGTATGATTTCATCTGTAGCACTTTTCTGGTATTCACTTCTTATTTCTCTCTTAGTTCTTGATCCTTGTGGATACTTCTATTTTTATGCCTTCTACCTTTTGTGTATCAACTCTCCTCATGCAGCAGGCACAGGAGCAGAGGCAAGCCCTTACTAACTTTGGAAGGGTTAGAACTACCTTATCATTGTGGGGTACATCATCATTATAAGTGTTATTAAGAGATAATTGCATGTGACATCATGGTTAGGCACTATAAAACCCTATTACCCACTGAGTCCCTTCTTTACCTAGGAAATGAGAACCAATATGAATGCAAACATGCAGAACACAGTGGAAGAAAAATAAATAATAAATCAATACCTAAATGGGCTGTGAAGTATAATTCACAAAAGGAGCAGGACATGTTCTCTTACCTTGTTTTTTGAATTATTGTCCTTATTCAATAAACCATTAAACTATATGTGAGTATCTCAGTGTAAGATTAATGATCTAGATTAGCAAATGAATCAACTGGCATGAATCAATTTGAAGTACAATAGAATAGAATGCTTCTTCATTAGACATTTATTATTATAGGGGCAATTTAATTCTGTGATTAAAAAACCACCACTTATATCCTTATACCCTAGATTACTCTCTTTTGGATCTCAACCTTGCCCGTACATTGAACCCAGAGGCCTTTATTAATGTGTGTGGAGAAAGTTAGCAAAACTCTTTTAACTGAAAGGAAAGAAAGAAAATTTAGCCATCATTCCTCTTGTTTTTGTTTTGTTTTGTTTTCAGCTTTTAAACATGTAAGAAAAACCTGTTCTGGAGCAATTGTCTGTTACTCACAAAGCAGAAGAATGACATAATTGACTGGGAGCTAGGAGGTAACAATGACTTGGATAACAGGAAATAAGCAAATGATTCAAGTAAAAGGACACAAGAAAATGGCCCATACTAAGCTAAAATCAGAGAATCATGTTTAACTATGGACTCTTACATAAAGCCATAGTCATAAGGAATATTTATTGGAAAAATGTTTATATGTCTAAAAAATTATCCCCTTTCCTGAATATGCAATGCATTACAGTGCATTTAAGAAAGAGAAGAGAGAGAAAAGGACAGAAAGAGAGATCTTTCTTATTTATGGAACATCATTGAGTTTCTATTATTGGTGCAACAATTTGTACATGAACACTTTGAAAGCAGGCAGTCTTCTCTATCCTATTTCTTTTCTTGGATCAGTAAATGTCACTTGGCATTTATGCATGAAGATTCATACTCATTTCATCTCATCTCCACCTTTTTTGCCACTCATAACCTTATTTTCTTTTTTACCATATTTGGTTTTCTCTGATCCTTAATCCATATATATCCGTGCTTCTAATACTTTTAGTTTCTTTCACTTTAAGAGGTTATTTTGGAAATATAAGAGCTCACAGTTTTGTAGACTAAGGTGGCATTTACTCAGGAGAACCTCAGAAATTACCTTAATTTTAGCAGCTATAATATGAAAGTTCAAGTTTAACATATGTGAATGAATATTTTTGGTTTTAAATTTATGTTTTCCACCAGAACATTTATACTTTAGAATAAAGATCCAATCTAGGTACTAAATAGCTAAGATTAAAAAAAAACTAATTTTAATCATGAAGATATTCTTTTAAAATAACAAATGCTTTAATTCTAAAAGGTTCTGGGCAGATTTTCCTGCTGCAAGGGCAAGAAATTTTGAACAGTAAATACTTCCGTGAAATTTTCTGCAATATTAAATAAAACTCAAAGCAGTGCTAATCTGATACATTGAATTTATCCACAGATTGCATAATCATTTTGCCACATGATTGAGTGTTAAATGGTTCACACAAATGACTGTCAGTAGAATTTCTTAACAAACTAACTTTTGGGGGTTTTGTCTTTATATTTTGTCAGTATGGCCATTAGTAGTGATAGCTTCTTCTAGTACCATATTTAATCATGATTATTATTAACTCAAACGTCAATAAGGTAAATAAATGTTTCTTCCAGGGTCATTTTTTTCTCCTCACCCCTACCTTTGTCTCCTAGACCTCCTCCTTCCCTCCACTGGGGTTTCTCCTTCTTTATGTGGAGTCCCATTTGTATCCCTTTTCCCTAGCTTCCACCTATGAGAAAAAACATAAGAACCTTCACTTTCTGTGACTGGCTGATCACACTTAGAATATTATTCTCAGTGTCTACAAATTTCCTGCAAATGACAGAATTTTTCTTCTTTGTGGCTGAATAAAACTCCATATTGTATGTATACCTCAGTATCAAAATCCATTCATCTATTTATGATACTTAGGCTGGTCTCATAATTTAGCAGTTGTGAGTTGCTGCTAAAAACATGGAAATGAATCTATCACTATAAAACTCTTACTTTAATTCTTTAGAAAAGATACCCTGGGGAGGAGAAAGGAATGGGATGGGAATTGGGTAAGGGCTAATTGGGTAATGTGTGCATATATGTCTCCACCATCTTGTATTCCATTAAGATGTATGACTACAATGCGCCAATAATAAAATAAAAAAAGATACCCTACAGTGGTATGGTTGGATCATATAGTTGATCCATTCCCAGTATTCTGAAGAACCTCCACACTATATCCATAGTGGCCACACTAATTTTTAATCCCATAAACAGTGTATAATGGTTCCTATTTTCCCACATCCTCACCAGCATTTCTTATTATTTGTATTTTTGATGATTCTCATTCTAATTGGGATTAGATGGAATTGGGGGTTAGTGTAGTTTTGATTTACATTTCTTTGATTGCTAATGATGTAGAACATTTTTTATGTATTTATTGACCATTTGTATTTATTTTGTAATGTATCCATTTAGTTCCATTGCCCATTTATTATTGAGTTGATTTTTTGTGTTAAATTTAAGTTCTTTGTATGGTCTAGATATTAGTTCTTTATCAGATGAGTAGCTGACAAAGATCTCCCCTTCTGTAAGCACTCTTTTTAGACTCTTAATGATTTCTTTTAATGAGAAAAAACTTTTTATTTTACTGACATCCCATTTATAAATTTAAAAAAAAAATTTCAAGCTTTTGGTGTCTTATTGAGGAAGTTTCAACCACTGCCTATATTTTGGAACATTGGTCCTATGCTCTATTCTAATAATTGTGAGATATCCAGTCTAATTTCTAATTCTTTGATCCCTCTTGAGTTGACTTCTGTGCAGGGCTTGGGGAGTTGGGTTTGAGGTTTAATTCCATTTTTCTATAAAAAAAAAAAATAGCCAGTTTTCCCCACACCATTCATCATTTTTTTCATAAAATATGAGTTGGGACTCAGGCTAACCACCTTTGCTGATGTTTGTTTAAATTATGGGACATTGTGGTGGAGACAAGAGAAAAGCAAAGCATTGCTAATCCTCCTTATTTCTACCATATATTCCTTTTTGCTTTTATATAAAATGTATTAAAACATTATGGCTGTGCTTCTTAAACTTTAATGTCCACATAAATCACATGAAGATACTGTTAGTATGCAGAATGTCATTCAGTAACTCTGGGGTAAGATATGAATTTCTGACACACTTCCATATGAACTGCTGCTCTGTGAATTACACTTAGAGCAACAGGGTCTATGAAATTACAAAAATAGAAGCCATCTAGTTCACTGGCTCTGAACTGGGAGCCTATGAATCTCTACACCTGGACCCAGAGATTTTAGGATTCTATGAATACAAAGAAATAAAATGCAACATTTTATAGGGAGCATATTTTTTAGCGTATTTTTGTAGAGAGTAATGTTCTTAGTTACTGGATTTTATAAAAGGTTTATAACTTAAGGCAAGTGGCCATGATTTAATTCACTCCATTTTGTGACAAATAAACTAAGGTGCAAGGGTCTAAGATGTTTATCAGGTTCACATAGTTCGATACCAATGTCTGAGACCTGATCCAAAAGCATTTAATGGTGCTAAATTGTCTTTTAAACTCTAATTAAAGAAAATGAACTTACTAATACAGTAAGTTAAATAATAAAGGAACAAATAAACAAGTGAATATAAACACATTCATATAAGTCATTTGAGGAAAAAGCTTAAGAATAGTTGGTCTAGACTATACTAGAAACTGATAATGTAAATAACACTAAATAGCTTTTATGTAGCAGAAGCTGGGGAACAACAGCAAACACCAGCAAAAGGAAAATAAAGATAACAAATCAGAATTTTAAGATGATCCTTGGGGCTGGTCTAGTGCTTTCTTAGCATGAACAAGACTTTGGGTTTCATTTAAACTAACCATTTTAGTTTAGCGCAACTAAAATAAAAAGTATGAACCCTAAAAATTATCCTCATTTTGGATAAAGCTATACAAATCCTCAATTGCAAACATTAGCATAAAATAAATTTCTGAATTAAAAAAAATTATAACGTTTTCTCTTCTCTCCAATGAAATGTACTCAAAAGCAGTAACACATTTTCATTATTTACTTGTGCCTAATTGTAAATATAAAATGGCAGTAGCACAAGTTCTTGGAAGATTTTTGCCAGTAATGGGTGAGGTAGATGGGACAGAACTTGATTTATAATATCAGTGAAATATGCACATAAATAGTGGCCAAATCTTTAAGTTAGGCTCTGTTTCTAAAAGTACTAAGTTTCCACCACACAGCTGATTAGCACTTAATACAGATGCCTGAAACAAACACCCTAGTTGTGCATCCTCACTACCAACGTGTCCTGTCTTAAACAGAGAGCACTACTTCAGAGCTTTGCCCAATAGTTAGTGGGCCTAAGTAAGATGCATAAAATGTCAAAAGACACCTTTTGGTTAAAGAAATGCACAAATTGTAATCATAATATTTTTAAAGGTATGGTTTATATTTAATTTCCAATTTCAAAATAAAATCAAAAGAGGAGTAAAGGTTTTCAGAAAGGAGATGCAGAAAGTTTACAAATATTCATCACAGAGGATTTCTGTCCTATCTGGGTCAGATGAACTGTAATTTCAGTACCTCTCAGGGTTTTTTTTTTTTTTTTTTTTTTTAAGCAGAATGTCTGGTTAGTCAGAGACTATAAGGAAAATATTAAGTAACTTTCTTTTTAACTCTGTTCTATCATGATTAAAATATATTTAAATAATACAGAAGGGGTTTGGCATTTGTGGAAAAAATCACTTCCAGAATGATAGGTGGGAATAAAAGATGTCCAATATGTTTTCCACTGCCTTCCAGAGATCTATGTAAAATACAGTTCTTACTAGGTCCTATCAATTCTTCAGCATCCGTCAATGGGCATTAATTGGCCTCAGCTTGCAATGGCATAGGAACCTTTCTTGATCTACTTGTTTATTTCTCAAATTTCATTCCCACAGGTTCCCATTTTATACTTTAAGTTTCAGTAGTTAATACTGACCTGAAAATCCTTCTTTGAACCATCTGGATTAAAATGCTTCTTTCTCTTGGCTAATGCTTTCTTTTTATGTAGAGAAGCCTTTTGGGCCTAGTTAATTAACGTAGAACTCAGGTGTTACCTCTTCCAGGAAACTTTCCTCAAACAACCAGGCTAATGATAATTAATTTTCATATCAATCCTTCAATATCTCTGCCTTAGAACTTACTGCATTACCCTAAGATTATGTTAATGTGGCTGCCTTTCCTTTTATATTATACGATATATAAGACAATTATGTCATCTTTGCATCCTTATCTGTGAAGTCAGTGAAAAGTGCACAGTAGTGCTATTAAAATATTTATTTGAACTGAGAACCATTGAGTTATATGTCATTAGTGAAAAATAAGGCAAGGGAGTCTAAATATAGCCTGTTAAATGAATTGTAGGCATAAGACAGAAGGAAGCTCATTGTCCTCAGACTATGTTTATGTTCATGACCCACTTCTCCTTCAGTGACAGCTATGTTCATGCTTCCTATCTTTCTTTTAGCTGCCTGTCAATTCATAAAAATGCCTATAAATTCCTGTATCGCTGGGCCTATTACTCTGTTCTAATTTCTACTAGTACCTTCTCCTTAATTTTTTTCTTTTTGGTTTTGGTACTGAGGATTGAACCCAGAGCATTATACCTTAGACCTACACGCCCAGATCTTTTTATTTTTTTTAAACAAGGTCTTGCTAGACTGCCAAGGGTCTTGCTAAATTGCTGAGGCTACCCTTGAATCTGTGATCATCTTGTCTCAGTCTCCCATGTACTGAGATTACAGGCATGGGTCAACATATCTAACCTCATTTCTTTTCTCGCATTTGGCAAGTATGTTTACTCTTTAGGGCCTGTGCATGTAGTATTTTTCCTACTTGCCTTGCTATACATTTATCCAGGTCTTAGTCAATTAGTCTTTCTTTCTCACAAAGGCTGTTCAATTGCCTTATCAAAAGTAGCCAAATAACTTCTCCACTAGTCTCTATTTGTTATGGTTTGGTCTTATAATGTCCCTCAGACATCATGTAAAGAAATCAGCCATGCTGGAAGTGGGGCTTAGTTGCTGAGGTGAGGTCTCTGGGGATGTGATACTGGGGATTGTAAATGGTCTCTCTTCTCCTTGCTTTCACTCTTGCTTCCTGCCTTCTTGATATGAGGACATTGTGCTTCCTCCCTTTGCCTCCTGATGCCATGCCTTGAGTTCATCAGGTTTCACCTGACCTAACATGAACTAAACCCCTGAAATCTCCAGGACTGTGAGCAAATAAATCTTCTAAATTGTGATGGTTAGGTATTCCAGGCCATAGTAGTGAGAATGCTGACTGAAACATTATTATACTATCCAGTTTTACTAGTTTCATAATGCTAATATCATTTGGAAGTTTCTTGTTTCTCCTATAACCTGCTAGTAAAACTGTGATGAGAGAGGCCCTATTTTATTCTTTTTCATGTATCTAACACCTAATATAGTTCATATATGTATTAAGTGATCACTAACTATATAAAGGAATGAGTGATATGTTTTCTTCATTTGTTGGATTTTTTTTACACAAGATTTTTTTGTATCAAAAAATCAGAATAATTCAAACTCTATGATTCTAACATTTTCTCATTTGATTGCCTTCCTAATTTCTCTCCTTCCTTCTCTATTGTATATCATATTCCTATTTATGCTAAGTACCAATAACATACATCACATTAGTGTGTAGATCATGAACATAAACTATGTTTAATTTATTTTTAAAACGTTATTATTTTAAATTTATAACTTGTCCTGAATATTGTATGCTAATTTGTTATGCATAGATTATAAAAGATTTGTCCTTGTTATCCCACTGCCTAACAGATTTTGTGAGTGCACAGTTGTTTAAATAAACTGTGCATTTAAGTACCATTTTAAAGTACAAAACTCATATTATTTGAAATACTGAAAATTTTGAGATATTGAAATACATTTTATTTGATTTACTAAAAAAACCAAGAAGGATATAATAAATTTATTTATTTATCATTAGTTTGGGAGTTTAGTTTCTTTTCTTTTGGGTAAATACCCAGAAGTGGTATTGCTGGATCATATGGTAAATTCATCCTTGTTCTTCTGAGGATCCTCTATACTGTTTTCCGAAGTGGTTGCACTAATTTGCAATCCCACCAACAAAAAAATGTATTAGAATTCCCACTTCTCCACATCCTCTCCAGGAATTGTTTTTGTTTGTGTTTTGAATTATTGCCATTCTAGTTGGAGTTAGGTGAAATTTCAGGGTAGTTTTGATTTGCATCTTTCTGATTGCTAATGATGTTGAGCATTTTTTTCATGCATTTATTGCCCATTTGAATTTCTTCTTTTGTGAATTGTCTATTTAGTTCACTTACCCACTTTTGATTGGGTTATTTGTTTTCTTAGTGCTGAGTTGCTTGAGTTCTTTTTATATTCTAGATATTAGTCCTTTATCAGATGAATAGTTAGCAAAAATCTTTCCCCATTCTGTTGGCTCTTGGTTGAGATTCTTGATAGTTTCCTTTACTGTACTTATTTATCAATACAACAGTGCGGTCATGTGGTCCAAACAGGACATTGCCTATTAGCTACTGTTGCACAAAGGAAAAGGCACAGAATTGCAAAGCCACACCATGTTCCTGAAACTACAAGTGCTAAATATTCTTGGAGAATCATGTTGGAAGTAGAGAAGGAAAGAAAGTGATAGGAGGTATGTATAAAATCACAAAATGCCTGACATTACATGCAATTGAGCTGAAATTTTATTTTGGAGGTGGTGTCTTTTTTTCTGTAGGATTTGTTTTATTAGATACAGAATGTCACCTGACAAGTTCAAAAATTGGTATTTGAAGTTCGTGCAATTGAATCATGGGCTTGTAATCTCATCAGCAGACATCCATTATTTGCCTGACTTTAACGTAGGCAGGTAGGATGTGGCTAGAAAATAGGGGTGGTGGTGGTGGAGGGATCCCTGTGGGAGTGGACTTGGGATTAGTTATGTTCTCTCTGCTTCTGACATCTTTGATGTGGGGAGCAGAGCCTGTGTGCTTTCCTTCTCTCCACTGCCTGCAACCATGCCCTGCCCCTCACATGAACTGAACCTAGAATCTCCAAAAAACTGAGCAAATAAGCCTTTCTTTCTCTAAATTGTGTTTTGAATTATAGTGGTGAGAATGCTGACTGAAATAGAAGCCTAGGAAATAAATTAGAGAATTGGAGAAAGTAAACCAAGATACAAGAGTTCAAATGAAAGAGATGAAGTGTATGAGAATAGTACAGTGTTAGTGGAGGGGAGTGTATGTAAAAAATATCTGCTTCTGAGGTAGCATTATTGGAACTCAAATGATGGAATGTGAGAATTGAAGGACAGAAAATAATCTAGTGTGATCCTCTGCATTTGGGTTTGTGGTGACATTCACTAAGATAATGAAAGGGGGAAAAGTGTTATTGGGGTTGCTGTTCCAGTAGTTTATTCTTATTTGAATGTATCACTTTATTTTTTTTTTCTGTTCCTATATGAAGGATGTAATAGAAGAGTAGGAGAGGAATAGGAATTGATCCACCAGAACTTTCAGGCTTGAAACCAAAGTGTTTCTTCTTTGTCTAGAATTGCCAGGCACTCTCTCCCCCAGTCAGTTGTCCAATATCTTTGTCTTCCTGCTTCTTTACTATACATTATTGCACCTCAGTTTTTCTCTTTTCTTTCTTTCTTTCTTTCTTTCTTTCTTTCTTTCTTTCTTTCTTTCTTTCTTTCTTTCTTTCTTTCTTTCTTTCTTTCTTCTTTTTTTGGTGGTACTGGGGTTCCTGAAAACCCTTCTACCTCTGGGCTACACTCTCAGATACCTATTTTTTTTATATTTTTATTTGGAAACAGGTCTCTTAAGCTAGGTTTTTTCTCTTTTCTGATCCACATTAGTGTATTCATACATCAGTATCTTTCCTGTCTAGTAGACTATGAAGACAGGGTATGTGTGTGTTGCAAAGCAGTCAACAGAATGCGTGGTGCACAATAAATATTTTATATATTGAATTCTTATTTAAGTATTCTTCCACCAAAAAAATCAGGGTGAAGAATACTGTATCACTCTTAATTCTTTCCTACTGTGCTTGGTAGACTATATGTTTTGTAATCTATATGTAAATTACATAAGCCTCATGTAAATAATTTAATATTAATATAATAGTTTACTATTCCCTGAGTGTAAATGCACATTTAGCTATATTAAGGAAAATTATCTTCCATATGGATTTCCTCCCACAAAGCCTTGTTCTGCATAGCAAAATAATGGCAACTTTGCACATGTACAGATAGTGCAGTGTGGGAGAAAGTGTATGAAACATCCAACCCTTCCATTTAGCTAACTGACCCTGAGATAGACTTGAGAATGACTCATGTATATATTGGTGCACTATTTTTCTCATTCATAAAATTTTATTTCTAAAGGCATTTTAAGCTCTAAAATTTCTTACTCTGTATTTTTTGAAACTCGATTAAGAACATTGGACAAGGTATTGACACATTTAGAGTCACCCTTTTCAACTGCAATCCTGACAAATCTCTTTTATCCAGAGCTGATATTTTTTTGAAAAAAAATCTCGGAAAAACAGTGTTGTCATCAATAATAGTTTTATACAGAAATAAGAGGAAAATGTCAATATTACCTGAATAACTCAGAAAAAAATCTTATAATAAATATCTAGGAGATTAAAGGAGAATTTATTTTAACTAAGATGGATTTTTAACTTAATTTCTGTACACAGGGAAGAAATAACTCTATAGTTATATTTCACATTTTTATCCTCTACTCAAAAATAAAAATAATTAGCATCCAGAAAGTACATCAATAAAAATAGAATTTTCAGAATGACAGATGTTGTCATGATTAATTTGAATTTTTATGTATAAACAAACATACATCAATATATATTTTTTCACAACACAGGAATAAAGCTACATACCATGTGTGGATTTTTTTTTTTTGGCAAGTCATGCAAATAAGCCAATCTTTGTTGTTTTTCCAATTTTGAAACTGAAGCTTTGTTTCTCTTGAACTTTATCATTAAACTGCACCGGTGTTATTTTTTCTAAGTACTAATTTCCAAAAAATTTATCCCAGACAGTAAGCTAACTTAAAATTCTTACTAATCCCCAGATTCTCCAAACATGATGTTTAACCTTCCACAACCTGAGCTTTAGCTTGGTTAAGTATTTCAGAACTGTATACCAAGCTGTACCCAAAAGCAACAGGGCCTCCCACAGCCTCTGATGCATGTCTGAACAAGAGTCAGGCAAGATATGTTAATGCTTATAGAAGTACCATAAAAATTAAAAATTGTGATCATGGAGGCAAGTAGCAGAAATCCTAACTATGTAACTATGGGAATTCCCAAATAGGTTTTAGGAACAATTCCTGTAATTTATTGCTTTCTAATTTAACTATTTTTCTTACTAAATAGATTATTCATTAAAATTGTGTCCACTTTCATTTTATCATTTTCTATTAAAAATTTAAACATGTAGAAATTTTTTTAAATTTTTTATTGGTGCACTGTATTCATACATCATAGTGGGATACAATCTTTTGTAGACATACGTGCACATATCGCCCAGTTAGCCCCCACCCGATCCCCACCCCATTCTTTCCCCAGCCCTCCTTCCCATGCTTGGCTTAGTGGTTGACATCTAGTATTATAGCAAGTTATCCAAAATTAAAAATGATACTCTCACATAACAGTTTTCATTTGTCTGATACCAAGCTTTTGATGACTTAAAGATACCATTTCAATATTACTTTTTGCTTTCTTTCTTACCAGAGAATATTTTTTTTCTATTTTTTAGGTGAAACTATCATATATTTATATATTTATTTTTCAGAAAAAATCTATCCTAATATGGAATATGGATTCTAGATACCCAAAACGACCTTGAAAAAGAACAAAGCTAGAATATATATATTTTCTGATTTCAAACCATATAAAGCTACAATAATTGAAACAGTGTAGTACTGTTCTAAAGGCAGATATATAAACCATTGGAGTTAAATACAAGCCTAGAGCTAAATTCTTCCCTATATTGTCAAGTTATTTTTGACAAGGTTTCCACGAAGATTTGGTGGTGGAAATAATAATCTTTTAACTAAATATTGTAGGAAAATAATAATTACATGGAAAAGAATAAATTTGGACCCTTACCTAATCCCATATACAAGTATTAACTCAAAATAGATAAAAGACCTAAATATAAATCTTAAGACTATAAACTTTTAGGAGAAAATCTGGGTCATAAAACCTCGCAACATTGAAATTGGCAGTGATTTCTTGGTTATGATTTCAATGGCACAGGCAACAGAAGCGTATACAAACTCCCTAAAAAATAAAAAACATATTGTATATCCAAAGACAATGTAAACAGAGTTAACAGTTACTAATAGAATGGGATAAAATATTTCCAATTGCTATATCTGAAGGTATATTAATATTCCAACTAGAAATCCTAAAAATTAACAACAATAAAGGCAAACAATACCATTTAGAGATAGGTAAAAGACTAACATAAATAATGAATCTCCAAAGATAACCAATCTTAGTTGACTGTTGGATGGAAAATCTTGTTTCTCTGGTTCTGGTGTGAGTTACCTATTTCTTCTTTGTAGTTAATCTCTTTGAGTATTTTCTCTAGTGCTGGTTTTGAAGACATAAATTCCTTCAGTTTCTGTTTGTCGTGGAAGCTTCTTATTTCCTCATCTAATTTGATAGAAAGTTTTGCTGGGTAGAAAATTTTTGGCTCTCATGACTTGGTTTGGGAAGTCTGGAGTGATTCTAATTGGTTTGCCTCTGAATGTCACTTGGCCCTTTGTTTTTGTTGCCTTTAAGATTCTCTGCTTGGCTTCCACATTGGTCATTTTGACAATTATGTGGCGTGGGGATCCTCTTCTCCGATCCTGTCTAAAGGGAGTTCTATAAGTTTCCTGGATCTGTGTATCGACCTCTTGCTCTATGTTAGGAAAATTTTCTGCTATTACTTCCTTGAAGAGATTGTTGATCCCTTTGGTTTCACTTTCTTTTCCCTCCTCTATTCCAATTATTCTTAGGTTAGCTCTCTTAAAATGGGCCCATATTTCTTCAATGTCAGATTCCTGCTGTTGGATATTTTTTTCTAGATTAGAAACTATGTGTTCATTTTTGGAATGATCATCTTCTAAGAGCAAGATTCTGTTCTCCATGTGGTCTAATCGGTTATTTGTGCTTTGAATTGAGGACTTTACTTCATTAATTGCATCCTTTATCTCTTTTTAGCTCTCTCTGAGTTCTTTTCAAAGCACCTCTATTATTTCTACAGTTATTTCTACCCCCTTGCCACCAAAAAATAAAAAAATAAAATAGTCTCATTTTACTTTTAAGAAAGTTCATTATGATATAGTTTTCTTAATGTGTTTTATTCTTAGCATTTATTTATTTATTCTTTGTGATAATAAGAATTAAATGCAAAGACACTTTACCTCTAATTCCTAGTACTGGGGATGGGATCCAGGGGCATTTTACCTCGGAGCTACACCCTCAGCCCTATTTTTAATTCTTTACTTTTGAAAAACAGGGTCTCTCTGAGCTACAAAGGGCCTCATTAAGTAGCCGAGGCTGTCCATAACCGTGATCCTCCAGTCTCAGCCTCCCAAATGCTGGGATTACAAGCATGCACCATTACACCCAGCTTTTTTTTTTTTCTTTTCTATTTTTAAACATAGTCTTGCTAAATGGTTGATGCTGTCCTCCAACTTGCAATCCTCTTGTCTCAGCCTCTCAAGTACTAGAATTACAGGCATGCACCAACACACCTGGTTTGTGCTTGGCAATTTTTTTTTTCTTTTCTTTTCTTTTCTTTTTTTGTGGTATTGGGGTTCCTGGAAGCCCTTCTACCTCCGGGCTACACTCCCAGACCTATTTTTACATTTTTATTTGTAAACAGGGTCTCCTAAGCCAGCATGCGTGGCTGGCTTTGAACCTGCGCGATCCTCCTGTCTCTGCCTCCCAAGTGCGGGGATTACAAGCGTACGCCACCACGCCTGGCTTGCTTGGCAATTTTTGAACTTATAGTTCAACAAATATATGGTTGTCATCAAATGTAAAAGTTTTCACCATGGTTTACTTAATATATTTTTCTATTCTCCTTTTCTCCACTCTTTCATAGACTTATAATATGTGTATAGGTGTAGAGTATGTGGCTTGAAGCTCTTCAGTCATTAAAGATGTAGCACAGTGATTGAAATAGTAAGGGTGCTAAGTATTTGTTAAATTGGAGAATGAATTGGCAAAGTCACTTTCTTTTTTTTTTTCTTTTTTTTTTTTATTGGTGCACTGTATTCATACATCATAGTAGGATACATACTTTTGTAGACATACTTGCACACTTTTCCCAGTCAGCCCCCACCCAATCCCCACCCCATTCTCTCCCTATCCCTCCCTCCCATGCTTGGCTTAGTAGTTGACATCTAGTATTATGGCAATTTATCTAAAATTAAAAATGGTAATCTCACATAACAGTTTCATTTGTCTGATACCAAGCTTTTGATGACTTAAAGATGACATTTCAATATTTCTTTTTGCTTTCTTTCTTACCAGAGAATATTTTTTTCTATTTTTTAGGTGAAACTATCATATATTTATATATTTATTTTTCAGAAAAAAATCTATCCTAATATGGAATATGGACTCTATGTACCCAAAACGATCTTGAAAAAGAACAAAGCTAGAAGATATATATTTTCTGATTTCAAACCATATAAAGCTACAATAATTGCAACAGTGTAGTACTATTCTAAAGGCAGATATATAAAACATTGGAGTTAAATAAAAGCCTAGAGCTAAATTCTTCCCTATATTGTCAAGTTATTTTTGACAAGGTTTCCACGAACATTTGGTGGTGGAAATATTAATCTTTTAACTAAATATTGTTAAAAAATAATAATTACATGGAAAAGAATAAAATTGGACCCTTACCTAATCCCATATACAAATTTTAACTCAAAATAGATAAAAGACCTAAATATAAATCTTAAGACTATAAACTTTTAGGAGAAAATCTGGGTCATAAAACCTCGCAACATTGAAATTGGCAGTGATTTCTTGGTTATGATTTCAATGGCACAGGCAACAGAAGCGTATACAAACTCCCTAAAAAATAAAAAACATATTGTATATCCAAAGACAATGTAAACAGAGTTAACAGTTACTAATAGAATGGAATAAAATATTTCCAATTGCTATATCTGAAGGTATATTAATATTCCAACTAGAAATCCTAAAAATTAACAACAATAAAGGCAAACAATACAATTTAGAGATAGGTAAAAGACTAACATAAATAATGAATCTCCAAAGATAACCAATCTTAGTTGTCTGTTGGATGGAAAATCTTGTTTCTCTAGTTCTGGTGTGTGTTACCTATTTCTTCTTTGTAGTTAATCTCTTTGAGTATTTTCTCTAGCGCTGGTTTTGAAGACAAAAATTCCTTCAGTTTCTGTTTGTCATGCAAGCTTCTTATTTCTCCATCTAATTTGATAGAAAGTTTTGCTGGGTAGGAAATTTTTGGCTAGAAGTTGTTTTCTTTCAGAATTTGGAATATGTTACTTCAAGCCCTTCTGGCTCTCATAACTTGGTTTGGGAAGTCTGGAGTGATTTTAATTGGTTTGCCTCTGAATGTCACTTGGCCCTTTGTTTTTGTTGCCTTTAAGATTCTCTGCTTGGCTTCCACATTGGTCATTTTGACAATTATGTGGTGTGGGGATCCTCTTCTCCGATCCTGTCTAAAGGGATATCTATAAGTTTCCTGGACCTGTGTATCGGCCTCTTGCTCGATGTCTGGAAAATTTTCTGCTATTACTTCCTTGAAGAGATTGTTGATCCCTTTGGTTTCACTTTCTTTTCCCTCCTCTATTCCAATTATTCTTAGGTTAGCTCTCTTAAAATGGGCCCATATTTCTTCAATATCAGATTCCTGCTGTTGGATATTTTTTTCTAGATTAGAAACTATGTGTTCATTTTTGGATTGCTCATCTTCTAAGAGTGAGATTCTGTTCTCCATGTGTTCTAATCGGTTGTTTGTGCTTTGAATTGAGGCCTTTACTTCATTAATTGCATCCTTTATCTCTTTTTAGCTCTCTCTGAGTTCTTTTCGAAGCACCTCTATTATTTCTTCAGTTATTTTCCTGATTTGATCTTCTAGAAATCTCTGATTTTCAGTTTTATCGGGTTCTGATGTTGTGGGGTTGTGTGCATTCATTGCTCCAGTGTTATTCATCTTTCCCATGATTTTGGATGTTTGTGCCTTCTCTGAGTTCTTCCCTTGGGTCACTATGACTTCACTTAAGGTGCTCTGGATCTCAAGTCAGTAGTATCTCAGACCCTACTACTCCTTTACTGGGTTTTATCACAGAATCTCCGACCCAGAGAGTCGATAGAGGCTGCTTTAGACTGTGGGGGGTGCCAGGTTGCACGTTCACCTATGGTGTGATATCTCTGCCACCGCCCCTCCCCCACTGGGTCAAGTCCCAGGGAGTACAGTACTGGGATTTCTCCTCTGGGGCCCGAAATTTGACAGACTGTTGTTGAGTACGCAGGTGGAGCTGTAGTGGACTTGGTGAATTCGCTGCTGCTGTTGCGGTGGCAATATGGCGCCGCTGCTACGCCCTTGGCCGTGAGGCTGGCATATTTCTTCTTGGTTTTGAGTTCCCTGCAGCGTGTGCTGAGCTCAGCCACTGGGAGCTTTAGATGCTCCCTGCGCTGAAAAATCCCGCCTGGCTGTTCTGTAGCGGCCTACCTCGGCTTGCTGTAGCCGTCCGGTGAACTCTCTGCTGCCGCCGGCAGTATGGCGCTGCTGCCGTGTCCTCGGGCGTGAGGCCGGTGTATCTCCTCTGTGGCTCTGAGCTCTGTTCTCAGTCAGCTTTCTCTCTGGAGCCTGGTGATTTTTTTTGTTTCTCTGGTGATGGTGTTTTCTGGCTATGAAAGGCGCTGATTTTGTGGTAATGGAGATTGGTTGTTAGCGGGGCTCTTAAGCCCCGCTTTTCTCGGTCGCCATCTTCCCGGATCATATAGAAAATTTGAAAGAATTTTGCCTATGGCTTCTGCCTAGATTCTGTAACAAGCATTATGTTATATTTGCTTTATGCTTGAATATCCATCTAATTGTCCCCCTTGTCATTAATCCATTCTTTCCTTGGGCATAGGAAATTGCAGATATGAATAGACTTCGCCTGTAACTATTGGTATAAATATCATAGAATTCAATATGTGTATAGATCTCCTTTTTTTTTTTCTTTTGAGTTATTTAATGCGGATAGAAAACATGAAAATTTTAGAAATGAATTTAATCTTAGATAATAAATCCCCAAATATGACATTTTTGGTGTTTAGGTGTATTAGCCCATTGAATTTAAGAATATTAACTTATTGAACTTTCTTTTTTTGTGGTATGTTGGATGGAACCCGGGGGCCTTGTACCTCCAAGCTATACCCCCAGCCCTATTTTTTAGTCTTTTTTTGTTTTTGATACAAGGTCTCACTGAGATACAAAGGGCCTTGCTAAGTAGCTGGGGCTGTCCACAAACCATGATCCTCCCATCTTAGCCTCCCAAATAATGGGATTACAAGCATGCACCACCATGCCCGACCCATTTATTGAAACTTTGAATGAATTAACCAGATGAATTTTAAGGATACCTCTATGAGATAGTTCTTACTATAATGCCCATTTTGTACATAACTAAGGTATTTATTTAATTATTTATTTATTTATTTGGTGGTACTGGGGGTGGAATCCAGAGGCTTTCTACTTCCAGGCTATACTTCCAGACCTATTTTATATTTTATTTGGAAACAGGGTCTCACTAAGTTGCTGAGAGCCTCACTAAGTAGCTGAGATTGGCTTCGAACCTGCGTGATCCTACTGTCTCAGCCTCTCAAGCGCGGGGATTACAAGCATGCGCCACCACGCCCAGCTCTAACTAAGGCTTTTAAATTTGATCAATTTATGGGATTATTTATTTATTTATTATTTTGTGGTACTGGGGATGGAACCCAGGGCCTTACTACCTCTGGATACACTCCCAGACCTAGCTTATCTTTTATTTGGAAACAGGGTCTCACTACGTTGCTGAGAGCCTCACTAAGTAGCTGAGGCTGGCCTTGAACCTGTGCGATCTTCCTGTCTTAGCCTCTCAAGTACTGGGATTACAAGCGTACACCACCACACCCAGCTGGATCCTTTATTTTAAAGATATAACCGTTATATGTTTGGTGGCAAGTGGCAATTTAAAAAAAATAATATTTAGTTATAATAGATGACTTTTGTAGTTGTTTGACTGTTTTTATTGCTTTTATTGAAGAGGTATAACTATTATTTTATTTTAGCATTGTCTGTCTAGAACATCTCCAAATATGAGAACTCTTGATTTAGAATGCAAAGATATTATTAAACAATTCTTATATGCACAACTTTTTATTTTAAGAATATTGATAAGCTGATAATAAGAAAAATTTTGCCAACTACTCCTCTGATATAGGGCTAATATCCTCTATTAGAGAACTCAAGAAATTCACTGCTAAGAAAACAAGTAACCCAATCAAAAAATGGGAAAGTGAACTAAATAGACAATTCATAAAAGAAGAAATTCAAATGTCCATTAAGTGTATGTAAAAATGTTTCATCATTATCAATCAGAGAGATGCAAATCAAAACTTCCCTGAGATTTTTCCTAACTCCAATATTGAATGGCAATAATTAAAAACACAATAACAAATGCTGGTGAGAAGCGGAAACTTCAATAAATTATTTGTGGGACTGCAAATTAGTGCAACCACTTTGGAAAACAGTATGGCACAATATCAGAAGAATGGGAATGAACATACCATATGATCCAGCAATACCACTTCTGGGTATCTACCCAAAAGAATGGAAACCAAACTACCAAACTAATTCATGCATAGCTGTGTTCATAACCACACAATTCACAGTTGCCAAACTATGGAGCCACCCAATATGTCCACCAACAGATGAATGAATTTAAAAACTATGTGATATATACACAATGGAATTTTACTAAGCCATAAAGAAGAACAGAATTACATAATTTGTGGAGAAATGAATGGATCTGGAGAACATTATGCTAAGTGAGATTAGTCAGTCACAAAAAGTAAAACATTGGATGGTCTTCCTAATATGTGGAAGCTAGGGAGGAAAGGGGTAATCGGAAGAACTCTAGATGAAGAAGGAGAAACCATAGAAGAGCAAATTAAGTGGCCTAACTAAGGGGGATGCAAGGAAGGAAGAGGGAAAATTTTGAATGTACATGAAAAACATTCATAAACATATAAAAGTCAATCAATAGGCCAAACATGAGAAGGAGGGAGGGGGAGGTAATGGGGTTGGAATTGGGGAAGGCCTAAATGAGTGCTGTGTGCATGTATGCCTCTACCATCTTGTACTTCATTAAGATGTATGACAATGCACCAATAAAAATTATAATGATGAGTTGTTCAAGAACATAGTTGTCATAAATTATTAATCTTGCTTGAATAGCATATTCTCTTTTAACTGTCAGGAACAATGCTACCACAGTGGCTTCTGTTAACCTTGCAGAGAGTTCCAAAGGTATCTGTTTTGATACTTAACTCTTATATACAAAGGATTTACAAAGGATATCAATTTAAGGAACATATTATAAACAAGCTGGAAATATATATTTAAGTGACAAAAAGAATAAAAACATGGGTATAATTGAGGTAATAGTATATAAAAACTAGCTGTTGCTATTTTAACCTGAACAAGAGTTGCCAGTCTATACAGATTTCGATTTCACCTACCTTGATATAAATCTTTTTACTTTGACTCTATTTAATTTTGTCCACTTCAATGTCACTTCAGGTCAGGGGTACATCTTTCAAAAATTATATATACATATATACATTCATCTTAGGAAGGAAACTTTATTTTTCAAAATATATTTTACAACGTTTATTGGTACATTATACTTATATAATAGTGAGTGAAGCATTCATAGCTGCCCACAACATAAAATAACAATAAATGTATTTATATGTATCTGTGAGTGAAGAGCTAGAGGAGAGGGAGAAATAAAAGTACTATAAGTATTGAAACTCACATGTTATCTATGTATAGAGTACATTTAAAAAAAAACTAATGAATATTGTGAAAATTAAAGCCTTGATTCATAGTGATTTTTCCATTATCCATAAAATGCCTCTAAATTGAAACAATGATTCATTGGACAAAGACAACATGATCTAGATAATTGTCTTTAAACCTGTCTTGATTCATTGTAGGATTTTATGAATTTAATTATTTAACTTTTTTTTTTCCGGTCTGGGGATGGAACCCAGAGGCATTTGACCTCTGAGCTACACCCCCTGCCCTATTTTTTATTATTTATTTTGAAACAGGGTCTCACTAAGTTGCAGAGGGCCTCACTAAGTAGCTGAAGCTGTCCGCGAACCGTGATCCTCCAGTCTCAGCGTCCGGAATGCTGGGTTTACAAGCATGCGCCACCATGCCCGGCTTATTTAACTTTTGTTGGTCCAAAAAAACCAACCTTCTTTAGCCGACCCACTTACGTACCTAATTGTTTAGATTTGAGAGAAAACATTCCAAAAATCTGTGTCTCTTAAAGAGCTCAAACGTGCCTAGTAAATTAAAGTAAAAGTGAAGCATAAAAATAAGTACACTTTATTTTCCAACAGTGCTGTCGAATCACATATCTGACATATTTTCTTATCTTGTTTGATATTTGTGTGAGTAAAAAAAATCTCAACTAGCATAAAAGTATTAGTATTAACTAAAATGCTTGTGCAAGGCACAAGAATCTTGAACAGTAGTTTGTGCTAGTTTCTTTATCTGATTTAAATCTAGCTAAGTTACATTATCTGGAATACAATCTGTTTAACTCATTAAAAACATTTTTATGTAGACATGCTTTTAAAATTCTCTAACTACCATACTCAATGATCCATATGAATTTTAAGTAATCTTCTTTATGCTAGATATGAAAGTACTAATTAGTTAATAATGACAATCTTGGTGTAAGTGAATTTACACTGTGTTTTAATCTCAGTTATTGCTATATGCAGTTTTACATGCTTAAACTGTCATATAAATATATCAGAATGCTTGATACACTAGTTGAATAATCTTACTTGGTAAACTAAATCACAATGCAAAGTCAACCAACATTGTGTGGCAGTAAATGGGATGGAGATGGGCCAATATCAATGAGTAGGAGAATGTCAGGATCCAGGGAAATAGATGTAAGGCAGATGGATTCTTCAGCACGATGAGATCAAACAAACTGATCAATCCAATCATAATCAAGGAGCAAATCTATATGTGAAAATTAAGAAGCAAAGGCAAACCATGTTGGAATAAAATGAACAATGGTAATTTTAGATTATATGCTAAGGAACCAGCAACAGTCAAACTGGAAGACAAGTATTAGAAAAAAATCAAGAGCAGAAAGCACGAAACAAGAGCAGGTTGAAGCATGAGGGGCCAAGAGGAACTATCAGACTGTTAGAGAGAATTTACTGGATTTTTAAATCCTGCTCTACCTATCTTCCATTTTAATTGTTCTGTATACCATCTAGTTATAGTTTTTGACATTATTTCTTAGTAAACTCTTTGTTGATCACTATTTAATTCATTACTTGCTTTAAGAATAATTTAAAAATAGACGCTGTACTAAGCATTGAATTTGCCTAAATGTTGTGAGGATTCATAAATAAGTAGTTACCATCCAAGAGAACAGATACTCTTGGAAGTTTACTGGTTGAGGCACAAAGAAGAGGCTATTATTTAGAGGGATCTTCAGGGATCTTCTATATGGTTGTGTGATTCTTGGAAGAAAAGGGAGCTTATCTATTGGAAAACTGAAAGTGAAATGAAGTCTGAGATTCAGCCACCAAACTGTGCAGCCTGGTCACTCTAGTGAAACTATCTCCATGCCACAGCAGCTCAGAGGTGGCATCTCTTTCTATAGTTTATTCATTTTGGGGGGGGGGTATCTTATTCTGTATTTTGTTTAAGGCAGCCTCCAACAGTATGTTTGCGTGTAGAAACAGAATAGCAAATCAAACCTCAAAGAGACCACTCAAGGTATAAAATGCACCATGATTTAGAGTCTAATTTTCAGCTTTCTGCATCTATAAATCTGAACTTGCTTAGTAAATAGAACAAATCAGTAGATTCAGCTTTTAGGCAACTCATATTCTTTGTATATGTATATGTGGCTTAATCAGCATCTTATTTTTATGTTGAACAGTGTCCAGAACCCTTAATAAGCATTGTAATAATCTTTTACCTTTTTTTTTTTTTTTGGTGGTACTGGGGTTCCTGGAAGCCCTTCTACCTCCGGTATACACTCCCACGGGCTACACTCCCAGACCTATTTTTAACATTTTTATGTGGAAACAGAGTCTCTTAAGCCAGCAAGGCTGGCTCCGAACCAGCGACATCCTCCTGTCTCTGCCTCCCAAGCGCGGGGATTACAAGCGTGCGCCACCACGCCCGGCAGTCTTTTACTTTTTTACTAAGACTAATAGGGGAAAATACATTTTCTAATATGATCCAATACATTAGTGACTATATGCATTGTAATCTTATATCCTGATGAAGTTCAGGGTGATAGAGGCAGACATACACACAGCATGCACTGAGCCTTTTTCCAGTTCCTGCCCTATTCTTTCCCCCTCCCCTCTTTCCAACATGCTCAGCAATGATTGGCCATGAGAAGTTTTAGTACATACATCATGTCCATTAAGGTGTTTTCCTCTTTCCCCCTCCTATCTCCCTCAGTCAGGTCTCCTTCTTCACTAAACTAAGGTTTTTCTCCTTTGTCTGGAGTCCCTACTATGTACCAGTTTCTCCCTAGATTCTGCATATTAGGGAGAACATCTGACTTTTCACTTTTTTATGAATGAATAGTCTCACTTAGCATAACTTTCTCCAGTTCTATCCATTTCTCTGCAAATGGTATAATTTTGTTCTTCTTTGTTGCTTAGTAAAATTCCATTGTGTATATATGCCATAGTTTTATAATCCATTTATCTGTTCATGGACATCTTAGCTGGTTCCACAGTTTGGCAATTGTGACTTGTGCAGCTATGAACATAGACATGCATTAATTTGGTAGTTTGGTTTCCATTCTTTTGGGTAGATACACAAAAATGGTATTGTTGGATCATATGATAGGTTCATTCCCACTTTCCTGAGAATCCTTCACAATGTTTTCCAAAGTGGTTTACACTCATTTGTAATCCTGCCAACAGTATATCAAAGTTCCTACTTAACCACATCCTCACCAGCATTTGTTGTTGCTTGTGTTTTAATGATTGTCATTCTAATTGGGGTTAGTGAAATATCAGGGTAATTTTGATTTGCCTATCTCAGATTGATAATGATTTTGAACATTTTTTCATATATGATTTTTGTTGCTGAGAACTGCTTTGGCTATTCTGGGGTTTTTTGTTGTTTCAAATTAAAGACTGACTTTTCTGTATCTGTGAAAAATGACTTTGGTAGTTTAATGGCTATTACACTGAATCTGTAGATCACTTTTGGAATAATGGCCATTTGATGATATTTATTCTGCCTATCCAAGAACATGGAAATCATTACACCTTCTAAGATCTTTTTCAAATTTTTTTCAGTATTTCGTAATTTTCCTGCTAGAAAGCTTCTACTTCTTTAGTTAGGTTTATTCCTAAGTGCTTTATTGTTTGGAAAGATATTATGAGTGGAAATATTTATTGGATAGTTTTTCAGTGGATTTGTGTTTGGCATATAGGAAAGCTACTTTTTAAAGATTGATTTTATATTCAGACACTTTGCTGAATTTGTTGATCAATTCTAAAAGCCTTTTAAGTCTAATATGTCATGTGCAAAGAGATAGTTTCAGTTCTTCTTTTTTTTATTTGTGCTCCTTTGATTTCCTTCTTTTTTCTTATTGCTCTGCATAAAATCTGAAATACTATATTGAAAAGGAGTGGTGATAATGGACATAGTTGTCTTGCTCCTGATTTTAAGGGGAACTTTAATAGTTGTGGGTTTTTTTTTTTTTTACCATTTATTATGTTGTTGGCTGTGGGCCTACTGTATGTTGCTTTTATGATGCTGAGGTATGTTTCTTCTATTCCTATTCTATGAAGTATTCTTAGTGTGAATTTTTAGTGTTATATTTTGTCAAATGTTTTTTTCAGTATCTATTGAAATAATTATGTATCTTTTGTCCTTAGTTTTGTTTATGCAGTGAATTACAAGGATTTTTTTTTTTTTGTATGTTGAACCAGACTTGTATCCCTAGGATGAATCTGACTTGGTCATGGTGTATAATTTTTTTGATATGGCTTTGAATGCACATTGCTAGCATTTTTTTTTAAAACGTTTTGTGACTAAGTTCATCAACAATATTTGTCTATAGTTTTCTTTTTTTTGAGCTGCCTTTATTTGGTTTGATATCAATAGGGTATTGGCCTCATAGAATGTGTTTGGGAGAGTCCTGTCTCTTTCTATTTTATGGAATTGATGGAAAAGTATTGAGATTAGATCGTCTATAAAAGTTTTATCTCTGAAATAATGCTTTTATCTATAGTGAATAGAAAACCTTGTCCCTGAAACAGCATGCTTTCTGCTTATTACCATGCTAAATGGTCAATACAAACTCCACTAGATCTTTTTGTTAAGAAATAAGAATGCACTTTGTGCATGGTCTGAAGCTTATAAATATTGAGAGCCCTTCTTAAGAATAGGGAATAGCTAATGCAGCATGTCCTTTCTGTGCTACTCAATGGAAATGAAAATGTTATGGAGAAGTGATATAAACAATAGTCTTAACTGATTTCCATATATATATATATATATATATATATATATATATGACATATGCAAATTTTCAAGAACACATGACTTTCTCAGGTTACATTTGAGACTGTCAAAGGGGCCATACAAATGAAGAAGCAAAGGAGTTTAAGCTTTCTTCACTATATTTGCCTATGCTTCCAGATTCACACTTAATTATAAGATCTATTTTTTCTTCAGTAAAGTAAAATTGGTACAATTTCCATTTGATGAATTACAGTCACATCTTGTTTCTTTTCCTTGAGCTTACTAGCAGATTACCCAATTTTGGCTCCATTCCTGAACTGATTATATTTATCATTTATATATAATGTAATTTCCAAATATATACATATGGATTTGCTGATTCTTATTTAACATGATACATATATAGTTCTCATTTACAAGAGACCAGAGCCTCACCCCTCCCCCGTGCCTTCCACTTTTCTACTTCAATACCAGTATGAAAATAATACAAGAAGTATGCTAGAAAACACCACAGGTATCATATAAGAAAATGTGAGGACCTAAGGTAGACAAGAAGAATTAAGAAGGGTTTTCCAGAATCTCTACATATAGAGGGTATATAGATTCCTATTGCTGCAGAAACAATTAGCACAAACACAGTGGATTAAACCAACACAAATTTATTTCTTAGAGTTCTTTAAGTCAGATGTCCTACTTGAGTTTCAGCTGAATTCAGTGTTGCATGGCTACATTCCTTTCCAAAGCTTTTGGAGAGGCAGATTATCTTTTCTGCTTTCTTACAGGCTGCGTGCATTCTTGGGCTTATGGTCCCTTTCTCCATTTTTAAAGTCACAAGGTTGTAATTTTCTGACCTTTCTTCCATGGCAATATTTTCTTCTGGCCACAGGAAATGAAGGTTCTCTACTTCTAGAGACTCATTTTATTATACTGTGCCCGCTGGAAAAATCCAGGATAATCACTTGATTTTATGATTTTAGGCATGTGCCACCACATTCAGCTTATTTAGATGAATGTGGTGGCACATGCCTATAATCTTAGTACTTGGGAGGCTGAAATGGGAAGATCAGAGGTTTGAGGTCAACCTCAGCAACTTAATAAGTTAGTTACTTAGTAACCTAGTAATATCCTATTTCAAAATAAAAAGAAAATAATAAAAACTGAGGGTATATGTAAGAGGTATAATGCCCCTGGGTTTAATATTCAGTACCAAAAAATGATTTTTAGCTGAATGATATCTCCCAAGTCTTTTTATACCATAAAAGATATGTTCAGAAGTTTCAGAGATTCCTAAGGAGATATCTTTGGGAGGGTGTTATAATTATGCTTAGCACAAGGGGTAAATAGAAAATCTGAGTTTTAGAAAGATGAATCTAAATTGCAATTATTAAAAGGTTACCACTGTTGCTCAGTGGAAGTATTTTTAATTTAAAAAGGTTTTGCTAAGTAAGATATTTAGGAAAAACTTATGAAGTAAGGGAGAAGAAAGAGGAAGGAGATAAGGGTATATGGTCATTCCACTCATGAAGATAGGGGCTACTAAAGAGGACAATAGCTAGTGAGTTCATATTATGATATTGGTTTAAAGTTCTTATGAAATCCGGCCGTGGTGGCACACGCTTGTAATCCCAGTATTCAGGAGGCTGAGACCTGGAGGATCATGGTTTGTGGACAGCCTCAGCTACTTAGTGAGGCCCTCTGCAACTCAATGAGACCTGGTTTCAAAATAAAGAATAAAAAATAGGGCAGGGGGTGTAGCTCTGAGGTCAAATGCCCCTGGGTTCCATCCCCAGACCCGCAAAAAAAAAAAAAATGTTTTTATGATACTTACTGCTATATTGGAGAGAAGATGAGCATATCCTCATGGAACTAAAGCTCAGGAAAGAGATCTGCATGGGAAGCTCTCATGAGATTATATCCTCTCATTCCTCAAATATTTCTGGACATTTCTGAAGTGCCAGTTGTGGGAAATAGGAAGGGGAGATTGATCAAGTATTATTGTATCTGATCTGTATCTGATTTTCCTGGGCTGGAATGGTAGAGAGGTTTGAAATAGAGATTCTGAAGTCAGACTGCTGGTGTATGAATCCTAATTCTGCTACCTCTTCCTTGGATAACCTTCAGCAATCATTTAACCTTACTGCACTTCAGTTGCCTTTTCTATAAAATATACATAAAAATAAAGGTATCCTCTTTATAGTTTTATTGCGAGTTAGTTAATAAATGTAAAATTTAGGGAACAGTGCCTGGCATCTAGTTTTATTTAAATAAATACTAATTGTAATTACAGAAAAGTAAGGGATCAATTATAAAAAGAACAGTCTTGCAATATGAGTTTCTTTTTTTCCAAGTGTATAGTCATGTGGAGGAGTAGAAGAGAACATAAAGAGTCTTAGAAAATATCTTCTTCTTCATAAGTGTGCAGCTTCCTTGGAGTTGTTCCTGAATTCCCTAGTGCCCAGGCTGCTATTCTGGAACCTCTTTCTAAGAATTACACATTAGTGACTTTCAATCTCCTGAGACACCAGTCAACAACATGTGACATAGAAAACATGTGTTACTTACTGATAAATTTCCATGTTTAAATTAAAGAATAGTGGAAACATTTATGCATAATTTACATATCTCATTCTAATAAAGAAATTGTATTCTCTTCTCACTTTCTTAAAAAGGTATTTTTTACATTTTTTCTTCTATATCTCATATAATGTCATCCTGTTTCAAAGCCAGCAATCAAGGTAAACTATTGGAGAGAGATATGAAGAAGAAAGGGTGATTTTAATGTTTGTTTATTTGCAATACACTAGAAATAAATGGAAGATATACAAAACTTTCATGCTGGTGCTGTTTCCCAGTTATGTATTGAGAAACAAACAACAACAACTACAACAACAACAACAACAATATATATATATATATATATATATATATATATATATATATATATATTGTGTGTGTGTGTGTGTGTGTGTGTGAAATTGGGGGTGAAACCCAGGGGCATTCAACCTTTGAGCTATATCCCCAGCTCTATTTTTTTATTCTTTTATTTTGAAACAGGGTCTGATTGAGTTGCAAAGGCCTCACTATGTAGCTGAGGCTGTCCACAAACTGTGGTCTTCCTGTCTCAGCCTCCCAAATACTGGGATTTTTCTATGTTTTTAAACTTTTGCGATGCCTATCTTTCTTTTTTGGGGGTAGGATGGGTTATGAGTTTCTTAAGCACTTTTATTTTCAGAAAAAGAGAAAATTCAAACCTGTTATAAAGAGTCTATGGTGAAAGGGTGAAATTTTTGACATACTGGCATAGATAATGTGGAGTGAACAGTTCCTATGTTCAGGGCTCTAGACAAAATACTATATGTCTACATGAGAGGCTGAGACAAGAGGATCTCAGGTTCAGTGCCATTATCAGCAACATAGAGAGATCCTCGCAGTGTAGCAAGACCCTGTTTCAAAATAAAGAATAAAATAGTGTCGGAGGTATAGCTCAGAGGTAGAATGCCCCTTGGTCTCATGTAAGCAGGGCTGTGGTGAATGGTGGCCATGCATGTTACACAAATTTCCTGTGCTTATGTGAATGCTCCAGTGTCACACTCCCTGACTTCAAGTTATACTATAGAGCATTAGTAGTAAAAACAGCATAGCATTGGCACAATGACAGGCATATAGACTAGTGGAACAGAATGGAAGATACAGAAACAAACCCACACACCTATAGTCAATTGATCTTTGACAAAGGGGCAAACTCATACAACCTTTTCAACAAATGGTGATGGGAGCGCTGCCTATCCATTTATAGAAAGATGAACTAAATCCTTAACCTCTCATTGTGCACAGGAATCCACTGGAGATAGATCAAAGTCTTAGAAATTATACCAGAAACTGTGAAGCTATTAGAGGAGAGGATAGGCTCAACACTCCAACATATAGGTACAGGCAGTAACTTTCTCAACAAGACTGCCAAAGTGCAGGAAACTAAAGCCAGAATGAACAAGTGGGATGACATCAAACTAAAAACTTTCTTCTCATCAAAGGAAACCATCAAGAACCTAAAGAAGAAGCCTATAGAATGGGAGAATATCTCTACCAGCCACCACTCTGATAGAGGGATAATATCCAGAATATACAAAGAGCTCAAAAGACTCTACACTAGCAAAACAAATAACCCAGTTAAGAAATGGGCCACTGAATTGAATAGACACTTCACAAAAGAAGAAATACAAATGGCCAATAGATACATGAAAAGATGTTCAACATCATTAGCCATCAGGGAGATGCAAATCAAAACTACGCTGAGATTCCGTCTGTAACCCCAATCAGAGTGGCAAGCATAAGGAAATCACATAACAAATGCTGGCGAGGATGTGGAGAAAGAGGAACTCTTTTACATTGTTGGTGGAGTTCAGCCACTATGGAGATCAGTGTGGAGACTCCTTGAAAAATTGGGAATAGATCCACCATATGATACAACTATACCATCCTAGGTATCTTTCCAAAGGGGTTGAAATCAAAGAACTACAGTAACATAAGCATACCCACATTCATAGCAGCACAATTCATAATAGCCAAAATATAGAACCAACCTAAAATAGATGAATGGTTTGCAAAATTATGGGAAATGCACACCATGGAATTATACTCAGCTATAAAGAACAAATCATGCCATTTGCAAGAAGATGGAAAGACCTGGAGATGTAGAAAAATGTTTCTTCTGCCATTGTCATTAAAATGGCATTTGGATAATCACCTTTACAAATACGCATATTTAGTTTGGATTTATTAACTTTTCATGTAGCTTAGGTTAAACTTTTTTTTTCTGGTACTGGCTATGGAACCCATGGGCATTCTACCTCTGAACTACACCACCAGCCCTATTTTTTTTTTTTTTTTCAGATCTGGGGATGGAACCCAGAGGCATTTGACCTCCGAGCTACACTCCTTGCTCTATTTTTTATTCTTTATTTTGAAACAGGGTCTCACTGAGCAGCAAAGGGCCTCACTAAGTAGCTGAGGCTGTCTGTAAACCATGATTCTTTTGTCTCAGCCTCCCAAATGCTGCAATTACAAGCCTGTGCCACCATGCCCAGCTTAGGTTAAACTTTTTTTTTTTTTTTGGTGGTACTGGGGTTTCTGGAAACCCTTCTACCTCTGGGCTATGCTCCCAGACCTATTTTTATACTTTTTAAATTTGGAAACAGGGTCTCTTAAGCCAGAGCTGCTCGCTTCGAACCTGTGCGATCCTCCTGTCTCCACCTCGCAAGCGCAGGGATTACAAGTGTGTGCCACCACGCCCAGCCTAGGTTAAACTTCTAATCAATACAAAGTTACAAGATTTTTTTGTAATTAATACACTGATTCATTTCTTGAAGTATTACTAGTCGAGAAAAAATGACCTAATGCATGCAAATATATCTAATCTCCAAATACCTAATTTCTCCTAATTAATCATCTAACCATCAAATTATGAGTATATTTACATTATTTCTAATCTTTACAAAGTTAAAAAAGTGTTAACATATTTTAGTTTGAGTGACTATTTCTCTCATTTTATACTTAATATTAGTAAATGCCAAAGAACAGGGTAAATCAGACCGTTCTGAAAGCAGAGGGAGAAGAGAAATCTCCAAGAAAGCAAACACTTCATACATGTTCCCTGGATAATAAAGACACAGAAAGAAAAATAGAAACTGAATTACTTAAGCACTTGTTATTACCACTTCTTAGAAACTCAACATTATCAGCAGTAATACTGAACATATCTTACCTTTGTTGATTTTATTAACTTATTTTTTTTAAAAAATCTAAATAGTTATTTCTTCAGTCCTTAACACTGGGTTAAAATCTGTTGCTTTCAAATGCTAAATTGGAGCTATTCTTTACTATATTATTTTGATGCAGAAAACTAGTTAAGCACAGGATGGAGAGCAATACTGTATATAGCAAGCTACTGTTGGAGAAAGCTAAATAAGAAACAAGAGAGATAATGACATCAGGATATATCAGATATATTAAGCAATTCTCAGAGAACTTGTCACAAATCCAGCAAACCTTCTATTTCATGCTGTCTGTGGAAAAGCTATTACTTTGATACACATCATTGGACTCTGGGAAAAGGAACTTTAGAAGCAAGAGAAAGAAAACAAAAACCATGTCTACAAATAAAAATTAAAAGTAAGAAAAAGTGTAGGATTTATGTAAAGTAAAAATATCACCTTCCCCACATCCATAAATAGACTCCTGGTGATCATATTAAGTAATTGGATAATTTTCTCCTTTTCAAGGAGAACTTACATAAAAGTAGCTTGTTTTTGTTTACAGGAAAAAAAAAAAAAGGTACTACTTCATCCACTGGGATTCTCCAAGATGTGCCCAAGAAATGTGATACATTGATGCTCTACATGAAGAGCCTTGTATTGGTGGTGGGCGCAGGCGGCAGGGTGGGAGCTGGTGGCCACCGAGGGCGCCCGGGCTCTGGGACCCCAGCCAGAGATAATGGCCCCGTGGCCCGTGCGTGTCCTCTTGCTCCTGCTGGAAGTGGCCCTGAGCTGCCAGGAGCAGGAGCAGACCACCGACTGGAGGGCCACTGTCAAGACCCTCCAGAAAGGCGTCCACAGATAGACACGTTCCTGAACGCTGCGCTGGACCTGCTGGGCGGCGAGGATGGGCTCTGCCAGTATAAGTGCCGCGATGAATCTAAGCCTTCACGCTATGGCTGCAAACCCTCCCCTCCAAATGGATGTGGCTCTCCAGTGTTTTGAGTTCATCTTAACATTGGCATTCCCTCCCTCACCAAGTGCTGCAGCCAACACTGCAGGTGCTATGAGATCTGTGGGGAGAGCAAGAACGACTGCGACGAGGAATTCCAGTACTGCCTCTCCAAGATCTGCCGGCATGTGCAGAAAACATTGGGACTAGCCCGGCATGTCCAGGCATGGAAAACAACTGTGGAGCTTTTGTTCGATAGTGTGATACATTTAGGCTGTCAACCATACGTGGACAATAGGCGAGCTGCATGTTGGCATCGTTATGAAGAAAAACCCAATCTTTAGAGAGGACTCTCCCAGCCAGTGACAAGGGTTAGAAGAATGTGACCTTTGCCAAAAAAGGTGTGTCTTCAATGCATGAAGCTGCCGTAACAAGACTCTGTTTTGACCTTGAAACCTCAAAGTGGAAAACAGTGGGGTGGGGCTGGGAGGACAGGGAGGCTGCTTTCTCAGGGATCTTCCTGCCACCTCGGTGGACAAGCCATCCTGACCGGTCTCAAAAACAGGTGTGTGTGAAGGGAAGAACCATTGAAGAAATGCAACTCAGCTTTCACAACCAAAAATTAGATCAAATATAAAATTTAGTACAGGGTCTATTCAAGCTGGGTGTGCAGGTGCAGTCCTGTGATCCCAGTACTTGAGATGCTGAGACAGGAGGATCACACGTTGAAGGCCTGTCACAGCAACTTAATGAGACTGTGTTTCTAAATAAAAAATAAAAAAAGGTTAGAAGTGTAGTTCAGAGATTGAATGCCCCTGAGTTCAATTCCCATTACCCCTCTCCCCAGAAAACCTATACTTACTTGTTTACTATGACATTTTAAATATACATTTGTGTCTGGAAGGAAAGAACTGACTTCATTCTTTCTCTCTTTTAATTACACATAGCACATTGTTTCACTGCAGCGCACTAAGCATATGAACAAGTCACACCAGCTACAAGGACTGGCTTCTCATGTCTGTTTCTCTCATAAAATTGGAATCATCTTCTGGTAACCTCTAAGGGAGCAAACCAAGGACATCTGAGCATTCTGTAAAGATTAGAAGGTGATGTGATCGAGCTCAGTAGCACAGCCACTTCCTTTTAATGAACCACGCATAGCAATATCCTCTTTCTCCTCTTAAGTTGGAGAAAAGATGGATGCAGTGGAATGAATGTAGAGTCAACATAGCACATTAAAGAACTACATGCTATGATGTTTGATGTGTGTTGCCTCATACTTCCTTCTCATAGTAGATTCTGGAATTTTTTTGAAAGTCTGTAACCTTTTACTAATTAATAAAACTTATTCTTGAAAAAGAAAAGAGCCTTGTATTTATTCCTTAAAATAAGCTTTATTGTGTATATTTAAGGCAAACAGTATGATGTTATGAGATAGACATAAAGAAAAAGATTACTCAATGAAAAAATTAACATATCCATCATCACACAGAGTGGCCTGCTTTTCTGATTTTGCCCTTTGCTAGAAATCAGGTCCTCGACCAGGCAGAATCAGGATCCTAAGAAATGTAGGATCTTTTCTTCGTCCATTAGTGCTGCTTTCATAAAATATCGCAGACAGGGCAACGTATACAGAACAGAAACATTACAGGGCCAGAAGTTTGGGAGTCCAAGGTCAAGGCACCAGACAGTTTTCTTGTCTGGGGAGAACCACTCTCTGCTCTGTTTTCAAGATATTACCTCACTTGATACTCCAGAGGAAATGAATGTGGTACTTTCACTTGGTGGAAAGCAGGTGAGCAAGCCAGGAAGCTCGCCAAGTGCTGGGCGAAGCACCTTTTATTATAAAGTCTTATCTTAATTCTATTACCAAAGGAGGAGACTTCCTTGCTAATCACCTTTAAAAGCCCCACCTCTTAATACCATAACATTGGTAACATCTGAATTTTGTTGCAAACACAATCTAAAATGTGTCCCTTCTTATTGGCTGAGTCGCTGTGTTTCACTCATAGATCCTGTCTGTTCACACTTCAACTCTAATAACCTGTTTGTCTCATTTCTGCTGCCGGTCCCCTTCCCCCAACTCTTCCTCTTCCTTGGCCTTCCTTACTTTGTGGTTCAACATAAAGTCTGCTAAAATACCAGTGAAACTTCACCTGTACAGTTCTAAAGGAGACTGAGATGGGAAAGGGAAGGGAGGAGCAGATAAGAGAACCCCCAAAGCAAAAGTATCCTGAATCAATTTTTCACGCCCTACCCTCTCTCTTTTCAACAGTCGAATCAAGAATACAAACCAATAACTACAATGCCTCAATCTTTTCATGAGAAAGAGGAAGCTTTTATTTTTCTTTCTGACTGGCTTATGTACTTTATAGAATAAGAGGAGCTAATAAATGGCATGGGCGTTGGGCAGACAATGATTCTCAAGGTTGTGAGGTGTTTTCAGGGGCCTTTGGAATTTTTGATACCTAAATGGCATAACATAAAATTAAATGTTGAAGTAACTGTTAAATTTATTTATATATACTAGACAATTTTCTCAGGATTTGTCTTTTTTGTCTCTCAGACTCTCACTAGAGCTGTGTGTCAAGTTTTCATTCACACGTGTGGAAAAGCCTGGAGCGTCTCTGAACATATTTTAACTCTGTAAATTAATCACACTCAAAGGGAAGTCACAGGATCTCATCTGGACGGCCGCTTGATCTTGCTTAATATGCCTTAATGCTTTTAATAATGGGTCCATAGCAGAGGGGCTGTAACTGATCTTCTTATTTCAGAGCTAGAACCGCAAAGCACTTTGAGTTGGGCGCAGCTCTATTCTGTTAGGGTACTCCCATTTGTCAGAGGTAGAAACTTTTCCCATTCCCCAGAAGGCAGTACCTTCTGTGAATAGTTGCTTTAGACAAGCACTCATTGTTCAGAGGGGTTGGTTCCTCACTGAGCAAAAGCTAAGGCATTGTAAAGATGCCAGTTAATTTTTTTTTTAAGCCTGAATGTTTTAAAGCTAGAAAGGATCTCTGGCTGTTGAGGCAGTCATGAAAGAAAACCTCTTTTCACAACCCTGGAACAAGTGGATGAAGAGAGTAAGAGTAACAGCGCAAAGACTGGGAACCTGGCTCTTTTCCAAAAAAAAAAAAAAAAAAAAAAAGAAAAGAAAAGAGAGAGAGAGAGAGAGATAGAAAAAAACAGAAAAAGCCACAGTCAGAAGAAGTAATTGAACACTTTGGAAATCCCTTTGAAGACCTAATGCAGTGGAACATTTTTAAATGAATAAAAGCTAAATGCATAATAATTCCATGTAAGAAAATATAAATGAATGTTTTAAGTACTAAGTAAAGTAATGAATTTATAAATGTTTAATGTAGTGAGACCAAGCAGTACCACCCTTTGGTAATGTGTGTTAGGGATTAAAAACCTGGTAAAAATTTTACCTCTCGCTATTTTGTGTCTTGTATGCTTTGCCTGGTTTATGATAATGATATTAAACTTGTTCAGTCAGATTTTGTGCATCTGAAAACCGAATTTGAACATTGGAAAAGTGACAAAGATGATTAGACCTGACTATGTCCCACTCTTTTGTATTGTGACTAATGATGGTTAAACAATTTTATGTATAATTTAAGAATAAACGTAATGGTGTTACATATGTCTGAAAAATGTAGAGATAGAATTTAGCTCATTTAACAAAATAAAATATTAGTTTTTAGTATCTTGCTACCTGTGATTGTTTTAAAGAAAAAAGTCATGAAAACAATGGCTATTTCAAGAATTTTAATATAACACCAAAATCTGCAGAAGACTGGAGTTTGAAGTCTATAACTTAAAAAAAAAACAACAAGAGTGTTTATCATGCTGATGCAGAATATGTTTTCTGCTAAATGGAATATAAGATGTCATGTTCTTAGTACATGAGGTAAGGTGCATGTAATTTTCCCATAACTATTTCAATAGTTGTTTATTGCTAGTTTTTTGTAGACTCATTTCTCCATCTTGATCTATGGCAACATCTTTTGCAGGAAGGCAGAGTATAATGTTAGATCAACTATTCCCATGCACACCTGCACTTGTACCTACCAGCAGGCAGATATTGCTCTACTTTGGAGCAATGATTTTATTCTGGACTGTGGATATGTCACAGAAGGATGATAGTTACATAAAGCACAGCTATGTAATAAAAAAAGAATTACTGAGAAAGAATAACTGATATGAAGGAGCCTGACAGAATCCTTAATCAGAAAAAATATTAATAGAATCTTAGGGTTGGAAGAGATTTTTTAAATTATCTAATGCAACAGTCCATCTCTTTACATCATTCATCCTACTTAAGCCTATTGCTGCTGACTGGTATTACCTTGCAAGATGACTAATTTTTAGTGCTTGTTTTAAATTCAGTTTGTGGAAAGATTTCCCACCTTGTCCGACAATATGTCCTGTTTACAGAAAAAAAAATGTTCTTTTTTTTTTTAAAAAAAAGCGTGAGTATAAAGCAATGCAGCTGATTTTCTTTGTGAGTCATATCCTGTCTCTGAAAACTCTTCCTAAATTGGAGTTGCCAAAATATTCCATATCTTGGAAGTATGGTTAGAGTAGGCTTATCTAGGTGAATATTCTGAATGATATTTCAGTACATATTTAATAGTCTCATTATCTGTATAATCTCATACATCGAATACAATTTCAATGCTAAAAAGATACATAAAGCATATTGTGTATACTACTGGCAAAAACAATAACTTAATTTCTTTTTAGTAGCTCTTGTTTTATGAAATAGTTGTCTGACAAATTTTTATCTTTTTCTCACTTTATTGTCTAATCACAAAGTGATTGGCCCTGATCTGAATTAAAACTCTCTTTACTGTCATATTGAACAATGTAAAATTCACTATGGGAGACTTTTCCTAAGAAATAAACTCTTTGCTATACTTTTTGATACCAATATATTCTACAGAATTTGAATACCTAGCTAAACTCTTCCATGGTCTAAACATTTCAGTAATAACATTCATATAATAATCTCAATTTAATTATACAACATATAACATTTAAAATCATTACATACAGAAAATTTACTTTGAATTAGAAAGTGCTTTAATTTTCATTATTGAATTTATATATTTTAAAATAATGATTTAAGCATTTAAGCAAACTTCATGATATATATGTTAAAGGTTATCTGGAAAATGAGGCATATGTAACATCACAAACATATTACTAGCTGTATATTCAGTTAAAGAATGAAATTCTATAAATAAAATAGACCACATATAATGCTAAGGTAAAGAACTTAAGAAAGTAAATAAATGTGTTTACTTTGATATGTTCATAAATGACCAAACACATATGGCTATAATTATAACTTAAAATATATTTTATATATAATGAGGATTGAAAGGAAGTTCACCAGTAGTTCCATGGGATTTCATCATGACATTATGTGAATAGAAAACAGAGTTTCTTTTTTGTCTAATTTTAAAATTTGCATATTTTGGTACATGATTATTAGTCTATAATGGCATCAGTGAAGCAGATTATACAGAGTAGATCATTCTATTATTTAACTACATATCTTTTTTTAAGAATGAATTAATTGTGTATTATATTTTATACCTCTCATGATACCTCTTCAACTCTGTACTCTCTAGAGATTAATAAATTCTAATAATCATACTGCATATTATTATTATTGAATTGTTAATTTCTCTCTGGATATTTTCAGCATTTCTAGTTTCTCTAGGGTCTAGTTTTACATACACTTTCATTCTTTATCTCACACTTCCTTTCATATTTGCCTTTGCTAAAAAAGCTTCAAACTGCTTCTTGTATCCTTAATATTACGCTGTTTCATGCATTTTTTTTGCTATATACTTTTTCCTGATTTTGTCTTGTTATACTAGTTTCTACCATGATTCTGAAATGTTTTTCCTCTCATTCTTATCTGGCTGCCTACCTATCCTTATACTTAGAAAAATGACCAATGCTACTGTTGTCTTACAGAATGCAGAAGCACTATTGCATATCTAATAGCTAAAGATACTATTCTTACTTAATGCGTACATTGAAAATTGAATAGATCTTAATCATGTTCATGAATTTATTAGTCAACTTATTAATTCAACAGTTATAAGTTTTTAATACTTCGGTTGGTGCACTGCAATTATACATCAGAATGAACTTCAATGTGATACAAAAGGCATGCACACAACTCCTGCTCTCCCTGTATTTGAGAGTGATACCTTCATATATTGACATTGTTTCTTTCCTCAATTCTCCCTTTTCCTCTCTTCAACCATACTACCATCCCATTCCACTACTGTACAAGTCTCTATTTAATGTCTCTTTATTTAATGTATTGTGTTTTCTATTTTCTCTTTAGCTTCCATGTTAGAGAAAAAATATATGAAAAAATATACCCTTGTCTTTCTGAGACTGATTGGTATCAATTAGTACAACATCTAGCTCTATACATTTTCCTGCAAATGATAGAATTCTGTCCTTCCTTATGGCTGAGTAGAATTCCATTGTATGCACATAACACATTTTCTTTACCCATTTATCTGTTGATCGCCACCTAGGTTGGTTTCATAAATTAGTTTTTGTGAATTATGCTGATTTAACATGAATATAAATGTATCATTATAATCTGATTTTAGTTCTTTAAAAAATACCAAATAATTGTATAACTGGGTCGTATGGTGGTTCATTCCTAGGTTTTGAAGAATCTCTAAACTGATCTCCAAAGTGGTTGTAATAACTTTTAGTCCCATAAACAATATATGAGAATTCCTATTTCCTCACAATTTCACCAGCATTTGTTATTGTTTGTATTGATGATTGCCATTCTAACTGCATTTAAATATTTAGATAGTGTTAAAAGTGGTGTTTTTGGTTAAATAATCTTCTTTAATACTGGGAAGGAAGGAGTTACAGTAGCTGGCCTATAACCTATTCCTTGACTTTGGGAGGAAACAGAAGTGGGGATGCTACCATAGGGAGAAGGGGGAGAAAGCAGGTAAGTATATATAAGTTCCCTGCAGAAAGATGATGACTGGACTTCCTGATAAATTAATGAGTGATATTGAAAGAATCAGACTATGCAGTCCTTGTAGCAGCATATTCCTGGTTTTTAGAGACTTATGAGATGAATAAACTCTGAATATATAGATTCATGGAACATGAAAAATATGCAAGCTTACTGATTATCTGAGGTGTCAACTGTAGCTATTTAATATCTAGCTACCTAACAGCCTAGTGTCAAGTGAGACATTATAAATTCAAGGCACATTGCAATGTCAGAGATGGATGAAATTGCTTTAGCTGTCAGTATACTAAGTAGTGAGGCACCAGTTATACCTGTGGAAGGAGAAGTTTAGAAGGGTCTTACAGATGTCACCTATACCCTGTACATACAGCAGATGCTAAATACCTTAGCTAATTTAATTTAGCTAATTTAGCTAACATAAAAAAGTTGAATCAACATCCAGGCTGGCAAACAACTCATAAGGAAAAATTTATGTAATTAAAGCAAAAAGTAACTAATTCTTTCTGTTACTTAAACTCATTGGTAATACCGCAAGATAAAGTCACCATCAGGATTACCAGACATCTGAATCCATTTGCAACTTATAATGGCATAGCTTCTGCCAAACTGCATAAGAGTTAAGGTAAAAGATCCAAAAATATCGACTTTGAGGTGGAACAATTATCTTATTTTCACTAGTTCAGGGTTAATTGCTAGTAAAGAAGTTGCTTATGAATGCTCCCTGTGATAGTGGATCTATTCAACACCTCACTATTTGTGCTACCCTGGTGTTTTAACAATAGTCTCCAGGAGAAACAGGCACCATGGGAAACAGGCATCTCTGAGCTGACTACTGAGATCCAGCTTGTGTGCTGAATGGAGTACTGAATGGAGGTAACACAAGCCATAGACTGATCCATCTATATAAGCATTATTCATACCACCATGACAGTACCTAATCAGATATATCTGAAAGTTGTTGTGTGGTAAGGACAGCAAAGAAAAAATAGGAGGGATGATGGCATCATTAGAACAAGGAGCTCTCACCAGAATCTTCTCATTTCCTATGGTAGGTGTTAGTACAATCCCTCTAAAGAAAGTAGCTTTCCTTTGGCTTCCCGCACACACTGAGCTACACTCCAAGAAACATCTAAGAACAGCTCCGAAATGTAAAAGTGACCATATCTTGAGCCAGTTTGATTTATTCCCACTCATATCTTATTTATGACCAGGGTCCTACCCAAACTGGATGGTTTTTATCTTACACCTTAGCACATACATAGACACACATCCAACTCCACATCCTGCCCACCTCAGTTTGCATTAAATAATAATATTATTATTGTTGTTATCATTATTAATATTAATTTAATGTGTGTTGTACTAGGGATTCTACCTATGAACTATATCCTATGCCTACTTTACTTTTTATTTTGAAACAGGATTTTACTAAATTGTGGAGCACTTCACTAATTTGCTGAGACTGGCCTCAAACTTGGGATTTTCCTATTTCAGCCTTCCAAGTACTGGAATTACAGGTGTATGCCATGGCACCAGGCTTACATTAGAGTTTATAAAACAGAATGTCTAGGAAACCCCACTGTTAAAAAAGTTAATGCTCTAGTATAGTAACCAAAATGATAAAAACATTATTTTATGTTTATGAAGAAATTTAGCAAGGTAGAAGAATATGTATCAAAACATGTTGCTAGATAGGACTAGATATACCTTATATCTAAGGTATTCATCTAGAAATGTAAGCTTCTTAACTTCATACCAGATTTGGAGAAGGAGGGATCAACAAATCTGTTTTTTAGCATATATCCCATACAATTTTTGAGAACAATGGTTTGTAAAAAGAACAACGGATAAGGTGCTTTGGGAGGAATTGCTTGTGTTACAAGGCTGCTTTTTCTGTCTTTTTATATAAGTACCCTTGGGTATGTTCTAAAAATGTTCTTGGCCTTCGTTTCCTTATCTCTAAGATGAGACAAATAATCGTGGAAGGCTATTCCAAATCTAACTGGTAGGATTCATTGTCTAGTTGTTCAGTAAATCTTTTAAAATGTACTATCCATACAAATGGCGCTCTCTTAGAGGATTTGCCACGCAATTCTTCCTTTCCTAGTGAGCACCAGGAAGTCTCATAGAGCCACAGGAACAATATGTGTAAAAGAAAGAAAAAAATATATATAGGGTTAGTGAAAGTAGTGCCCGTTGCTGCACATTCCTGCTCAGTTCTCTATGTAACTGGTCATGTGGCTCCTCCATCCAATACAATGGGATGGGATCTGCATGTTAATGGCCAAAATATTGTTATATCTTCTTGAGCTAAAAGTCTATACATTTTCTCAGGAAACAATATGCGGTGTAAGAATTCTGAATTTTAAAAAATGGCCAGCATTTGTTTTGCTGCTCATAACATTCCCCTTTAGACAATATGTATGTAAATAGTCCCTGAACAACTGCTAGATGTCTACTAGTTTTTAAATTTTAGTTACAAACCATATGCTTAAAATACTTTTTTTAAATTTGGCCTTTAATGTCATGAATTACTAAATTTAGGAAATGCTCAGTGACAAGACTTAACAATAGCAAGCTGAAAGAGAACAAAAAGAAACAGATTGTCACAAGAAAATGGTGACTTATTGTGAGATAAATGTCAAGGCAAAGTCATCGCAAAGTCTGGCTTTTTATCAAAAGTAAACGTTAGAGAAAAGTAGAATACATTTATCAAGCAACTGTTCTAGTACAAACATTTTATTTTTTTATCCTAGCTAATCTATGATTTAGATGCTGTCATTCCACCTACCAGATGTTGGTGTAGCTAAATGACTGGGTCACTGCTGCATTATTTATAGTTATATAGCCCTTATTTTTGAGTAATTATTATATTTATCTCGAGAAATATCTCAGGGTAAGAAAAATTATTCAGAAATCTAATTGATTTGGATAAGCTTTCATTTCTTTCTTCCTTAGAATTTTTACATCCTCATTTATTCCTTAAAAGTAATTTTATTCACATTAAATGCATATTTAATAGATCAGTGGGATAGAAATTAAATCAAATAATATAATTATGGGGAATTATATTCAAGATGTTTTATTTATTTATTTATTTATTTGGTGGTACTGGGGGTGGAACCCAGAGGCTTTCTACCTCCAGGCTATGCTCCCAGACCTATTTTATATTTTATTTGGAAACAGGGTCTCACTAAGTTGCTGAGAGCCTCACTAAGTAGTTGAGGCTGGCTTCGAACCTGTGCTATCTTCCTGTCTCAGCCTCCGAAGCGCTGGGATTACAAGCTTGTGCCACCACGCCCAGCTTCAAGATATTTTAATATAAGCATAACAACTCTTAACAAGTATCAGATTGTTCTACATGTCACACTTCTGGCAGGTGTGGTCTATTGAACCACAAATGTGATATTTTCACTTGCAACTTCATGTGTGTGTTCAATCAAAGCTTATTGAATAGCTGCCATGTGTGGGATATTATATATTACTAAGGTCAAAAAACATAGATCACTAAGTTATGATCTCTCCATTGAAGAATTCCTAGTTTAATGGATATGGACGCATGCGCGCGCGCGTGCACACACACACACACACACACACACACACACACACACACTTAGGTAAAAACAAGTAGTTCAGTTAGACCTGGAGTTGGTTTGAGGGATAAGTGAGGAATCTATGAAAATGTAATACAATTTAGGATATAAAAGACTTTGTGTACTTTGCTTAGGAGTTTGAATTTCATCCCATAGGAAGCAAAAATCATGGAAAAATCTTAAACATAGGAATTATAGAAACATGCCTAACAACATTAGAGGTGCTATGGAATCATAAAATCATAGAGGTACAAAGTCTTTTCTAAGCTTTATGTAAGAACTGGAATTTTTTAAATCTTTGAAATAGAATTATATCAAATATCTGACAGAGAAGATACTTTTAAAGAAAACATAATAAAACTTTCATTAACAACACATTTCAGTCAGATGTTTAGATAATACAGACAGGTCACTGGAAGCACAGTTCTGGGAAGAGATGATAACTACTATATAAATTTGAATGTCAGCCATATACAATTCATAATTGAGGCAATGAAATAATTTGAATTGCCCAAAAGGAAAGTATAAGAAAGGAAGGGAAAGTTTTTTTTTGGAAATAAAACAATTGTCCTCGAAATATAAATATTTAAGCATTAGTCAAAATGTGGACCATTAAAGTATTCCGAAAATAGATATGTTAGAACATGCAAGATGAGTAGAATAACCAAAAGTATAGAACCATGTAGGAAACAAGAAAAAGCATAATTGTCAAATTTGAAAAATAGAATTGCTCATTGAAATACAACAAACAATTGTTGTGATAGCTAATTTGATAACCAAGAAATCATTGGTGACATAGCAATCCATTTACATCCCACTGTTATCACATTAATAAGCATGTGAAAATTTTGAAATTAAATGTTTGATTTTAAAAAATCAGTTTAAATAGAGTTAGGCATGGGATTTAGATTTCTGCATGGCAAGTTGTTAATTGAGAAATAAAGAAAACTATCCATTTGATAAAAATTTAATTGTGGACAAGATTTTCTTTTACAGTTAATTTTATGTCATCTAAATCTGCTTCCATCCAATTATCTATACCATTGTAAGAAATGATTCATTAAGTTTTGTCTATGACTCATGATTATATATATTATGTATTACTTAGAAGGAACCTAAAGAAATTAACTGGAAAATAATAAGTAACATTTTCAGTGAAATAAACTGGTTACAAGCAAATTTTAATCAAATATTTTGTGCATGAAGATAATAACCATTGAGTTTATTTACAGGAATAAGTATAAAATATAACAACTAGAAATCAATCTCACAATAAATAAAATGATATCTACATTTTAAAATTTGCTTTACAGAATTAAATATGTGATTTCCAGAATGGGAAAATTGGAAATAAATATTTAAACGTTTTTTATATATGTAATTTAATTTTGATAAAATCTCAATAGGATACTTTAGGAAATTTAAAATTAATCCTAAAATTCACAAAACCAAACAACTTTTGCTGAGATAATTTAGAGAAAGATGAGCAAATAGCTAAACAGAACAAAGTATTAAAGCAAAACAAAATAATATTTAAACCTCAAAAATCAGTTTATGCTGGAGAGAAAAAGAGTCATAGGAAGAACTCTAGACAAAGAAGGAGAAACCATAGATTAGCAAATAAAATGACTTAATTGATGAGGATGGTAGAGGGGAAGAAGAATATTCCCTAATGTACATGGTGTATATTCATAAACATAGCAAAGTCAATCACTAAGCCAAACATGAGGAGGGAGGGGGAAGGGAATGGGGTGGTAATTGGGGAAGGGCTAAATGAGTGATGTGTGCATGCATGCCTCTACCATTTTGTATTTCATTAAGAAGTAGCACTACAATGCACTAATAAAAAAATTTAAATCAGTTTAAAAAGTCTCTGTGGATAAAATCTTAGGATAGTTTCAATTTACATGCCTTTGATTGCTAATGATGTTGAACATTTTTCATACATTTATTGGCCATTTGAATTTCTTCCTTCATGAAGTGTCTACTTAGTTCACTCGCCCATTTTTGATTGGGTTATTTGTTTTCTTAGTGATGAGTTTTTTTATTTCTCTGTATATTCTAGATATTAGTCCTCTGTTGGAATAGTGGCTGGTAAATATCTTCTCCCATTCTGTTGGTTCTCTGTTGAGGCTCTTGATAGTTTTCTTTTTTGCACAGAAGCTCTTCAGTTTAGTGCAATTCCAGGTATTGATGTTCATTTTAATTTCTTATGCCTTTGGGGTCTTGTTGAAAAAGTTTTTGCCTGTGCCTATGTTTGGACCTATGTCTTCTTCAAGTAGCTGCAAGCAAATCAAAACTACCCTGAGGTTTTACTTAATCCCAATTAGAAAGTCAATCATTAAAAACACAAAATACAAAAAATGCTGGTGAGGGTGTGAAGTGGAAACTCTAATACATTATTGGAGAGATTGCAAATTAGTGCAACCACTTTGGATAACAGTATGGAGGATTCTCAGAAAAATGGGCCGAACCTACCATATGATCCAGCAGTACCACGTCTGGGTATCTACCTAAAAGAATGAAAACCAAACTACCAAACTAATGCATGCTGCATAATTCACAATTACCAAACTGTGGAACCAGCCAAATGTCTATCAACAGATGATCGGATTACAAAAGTATGGGATATGTACACAAAGAAATTTTACTCAGCCATAAAGAAGAAAATTATGTCATTTGTGGGGAAAGGAATGGACTTGGAATACATTCTGCTAAGTGAGATTAGTAAGTCACAAAAAGTGAAAAATCATAACCTGTTCCTAATATGCAGAAGCTAGGGAGAAAATGGGTCATAGGAGGGACTCTAGACAAAGAAGGAAAATCCTTAGATGAGTAAAGAAGGTGGCCTAACTGAGGGAGACTGGATGGGAGAAAAGAAAAACTCCCTAATACATATCATGTACATTCACAAACATGTCAAAACTAATTACTAAGCAAAACAAGAGAAGGAGGGAGGGGAAGGAAATAGGGTGGGAACTGGGGAAGGGCTAAATGAGTGATGCTGCATGTATACCTCTACCAAACCTCCATGACCCCAAACCTTGTTGACTCTGGGCGGAAGGACAGTCAGAAGTATGCTTTTAGAAACATAAGGGGAAGACCTTAATGGTTCCCTACAGTAGTTCATTAAGATGTATGATTACAATGCACCAATAAAAATAATTTAAAAATCTCTATGGGCACAGTTATGAATAAATTATAAATTATTCATTAATTAGAAGCACAATGGCTAATAAATTATAGAATATTTTAACTTCATTAATAATGAAAGAACTGAAACTAAGAAGCACAATGAGCAACACTATATCTTTCTGATTAGCTGTACATGAGAAGTTCCTATGATGTTTGACAAAAATATTTACATGTTTTAAACTATTCTGCTAATGATATGTTTATTATGCTATTTTGAGAAAATTGATACATGACAAGATATTTATTTACATATGCTTATTTATTTGTTTGTGAGTGTGTGTGCATATGTGTGCTGCTGCTGATTGAACCCAAGGGCATTACACCACTGAGCTATACTCATAGCCCTATTTTATTTTATTTTGAAACAGGATCTAAGTTACCATGGGCTATTCTGGAAACTATCTCTTCCTATATTAACCTCCCAAGTGTGGGGATTGCAGTTTAACTTAAGAATATATGTAATATGTCCTAGATTTTGTTTCAGTCATTGTTCATTATAGATGTGAATTATGCAATTTTTTGGCTAAGGACATAGTAATCTAAATAGAAAAACTGAAGTATACATAATTAGAGGCGTATCAGATAAATGTTAGTGTTCTTGATTACATTCACTATATCTATTTAATATCACTGCCCTGAAAAATAAGTATAAACTTTATGAGCATATGTGTCACCATCACTATGAACTACATTATTATCTGAGACTATAATGCACCAATAAAAGTATAAAATTAACTAAAATGACTTTTTTTGTGGTACTGGGGTTCCTGGAAGCCCTTCTACCTCCGGGCTACACTCCCAGACCTATTTTTACATTTTTATTTGGAAACAGGGTCTCCTAAGCCAGCGCGGGCGGCTGGCTTCGAACTTGCTCGATCCTCCTGTCTCTGCCTCCCAAGCGCGGGGATTACAAGCGTGCGCCACCACGCCCGGCAGGTAAAATGACATTTAAATACTGTTGGTCAAATAACTCTTGCATATAGGATAAAACTTTTACATTTCAAAAGTAAACAAGAAATTTCAAATGTAGTAGGCAAGTTTCCAGAATCAGAGGAAGCTGCAAAGTTCTGACAGGCAATCTGTCTTACACTAGGAAACTGATTGCAGATCAGAGGTTTTGTTTTACAGGAGGAGATACTAGCTCTGTATCCTTAGTGCAAGACCTCAGTAGACCTATCTGAGGAGCCAAATATCTCAGAAAAGATTTCTTTTAGTTTTCTAGCAAGACATAGTATATCTTCCAAGAAATGGTTATTATGAAAAGGGTGTGGTCCAAAAACACAATGCAAAATTAAGAATCTCACAAGTCTACCTATTTTCCCAGATGTTATCATTAATTTTCTTCATTATAAAATAATTACAGAGAAAATAATTTTATGTTAAAATGGCTTTGTTTATGGTACATCAAGTATTTGGAAGATGAAATTTAATTGTCCTTTTGGTAAAGAGTATAAATAACTGTGTCTGTCAGCTTTAACACTTCTCCATAAACAACTATGATCAAGACACACATTGTTCTAGACTCCAGCTACCTCCACTACAATACACGGCATCTTTTATATTATTAGCAAGATCTCTTTCATTTCTACATTTCACTGACTGTAATTTGAACAAGAGTCAGTGAACAGCAATACCAGTAATTATAAATCTCTTTTATTGTTGCTATTTAGATAGGAGTGGTAAAAATATTTTCTGTGAATTATTACATTTTATTGCTAAAATGACTTCTAAATTAAGTTCTACTATAAGTTTAATTTTTTAATAAGAACCAAAAAAGGTTTAGATGTGCTAATTATCTTTTTGTGTGTGTGTATGTGGTACTAGAGATGGAAGCCAGGGGCATTCTACCTCTGAGCAACACTACCAGCCCGATTTTTTATTCTTTGTTTTGAAACAGGGTCTCACTGAGTTACAGAGGTCCTCACTAAGTAGCTGAGGTGGTCTGTGAACCGTGATCCTCCTGTCTCAGCCTCCTCTCTCAGCCTCCCAGATGCTGGGATTAATAATTATTTTAAGATTATATCAGTACAAGTGGCAGAGTCAATATTCAAATCCAACTGACTATAAATCTGAAGTGGAAAACTGCTATATTTCTTCTCTCTTTCCTATCTTATTTCTAATTATATCTTTTTAAGCAATCAGAGTATTTGAGTAACTGGTTGCAAATATATAAATTATTCATTAGATTTACAAATGATGTACAAAGTTGAATTGTACCCCTGTTTCTTTCTATTCAGTTAGTAGATTATCTTTAAAATGTGTTTGTTGAATATAATTAAAGACTTCTTTTGCTCCCTCTATGTATCAACTGCTGGATCTTTAAAAAAACATGTAGGAAGATAATGTTCAGAATTGATAATCCACAATGGGGTGACATACAAAGTTCACTTTAAGGCGACACATCCTTCAACATGCTATTAACATAATTATTTAAAAATGTCCTTATTTTTCATAATGTTTAATAAATAGACCATATTTTTATTCTGAATAGTGGAGTTAATTTGTTAAAGCATCAGTGAAAGGTATGATTTTTAAAGCTTTCATTTTGAACCATATTTTAATTAAAATATTTTGATATAAGATGCACAGATATAGCTAATAAAATTGTCAGTTCTCTGATTTTGAGTAAATATGGATGACAGACACTTCCTAGTATTTTGAGGAGATCATAATCATGTAGTACACATAAATACCTTACTAGACAGGTGGATTATTTAGGCACTGAAGTTAGGAAGAGTGTACAGAGACCCTTTCTACCCTCAGAAGCCTTTCATTCTCACTAGAGAGTCTTGCAGAAATAATCATAAGATAAGATGCAAAATGATATACCTTGTAGGCACAGGCAACATCTCATTATTTTTGCCTGGGCATCAGGAAATGTTTGCTAGAAAAGGTAAGGTTTTAACTGCCCTTTGAAGAAGGGTCAAAGAGATGAAAGATAATAATATTGTGATAAACATGCAGGTCAGGTGGAGGCCTACAGGCCTAAAAGTGTGTGGTATTCAATAGGTTTTGGAAAATGCAGGTTTGAACACAAAGACTGAGGTGGGGTTAGAGAAACTGGTTGAACATTGTCAGTTTAAAACCATTAATTGAAACTTTTGAATAGCATGACAAGCAGAACTAGAATTGAGATCTACAAAACAGTGGGAGGGACCAGAAACATGAGAGGATTCTGATGAGGAAGGAGAGCTCATGAGATGTCCCAGATGGTGCTCTTTCTATTGATGCTCCCTTTACATTGTTTCTGATTTTGGTGTCCTTTCTCTTTGGCAGTTTAACCTTGAACAACCCACAGACTGGTCCCACTTATTGTCATCTGTGGAATGAGAAGAGGAGAATAGCTCATTCATTTCCAACCTCATTCCCCAAAGGTAGTAATGGAATTTTCAAACTAAAGTAAAACTTAGTTTCGGTTTTCAAAATTACAAAATAACAATAGGCATTTTTATTGATGATTTAACATCTTTCACAATTTAGGATCTACAGTTAAAAAAAAAAATAAAGGAATCCTCACTAGTGAAAATATTGCAAACTATTAGCCTAGATGGTTGCTAGAATCCCTTCCAATTTAAAAAATCTATTATTCTATTATTTTTTTTCATTAATTTTTTTTGCGAGTCTGGGGGAGGAACCCAGGGTCATTCAACCTCCGAGCTACACCCCCTGCCCTACTTTTTATTCTTTATTTTGAAACCTGGTCTCACTGAGTTGCAGGGGGCCTCACTAGGTAGCTGAGGCTATTCGCAAACTGCAATCCTCCGGTCTCAGCCTCCCAAATGCTGGGATTACAAGCATGATCCACCACGCCTGGCTTCATTAATTGTTTTTAAACATAAAATCCATATTGCACTTCACCATTCCTGAAAATGTGTCTTGCCCGGTAGCTGAACCGGAGCCCTTCATATACTTGTATACATAAAATGTGATGATATCTGTGTTCTTTGGTTTGTTAAGACACAAAAACTTATGCAAAATCAGACTTACTTCTTAGAAGAAAGTCAAATAGCACAGTAAAAGCAAGGTTCAGCTGTGAACATGAATTTTATGAAAAAGCCCAAGTTTTTTAGTATCTAGTTAGAAATCAGAGTTTTGTTTAAATATAAGACTTTGGGAAAAGACTAAAATTAGCCCTCTGGTGTATTGCTTATTTCTTTGTCAAAGGAGTAGGATCATAATTCTCACCTTTCACTTCTTGGAGAATTTCAAAGAATATTCAGAAAGTATCATTTTAAATATTGTAGTTCAAAAACAAGGTCACTAAAAAAATGTTAGCCAACATAATATTTTTCAGGAGAAAATTTTCCTCATTGAAAATTTGATGTTTTAATCAAATCAAATGTTGAAACTCTCAAATATAACTAATAAGCTGGGTGTGGTGGCCAACACTTGTAAATCCCAGTACTTGAGAGGCTGAAACAGGAAGGGTCACAGGTTTGCAGCCAGCCTGAGCTACTTCATGAAGCCTCCTGCAATTAAGTGAGACCCTGTTTCAAAATAAAGTATAAAAATAGGTTTGGAGATGTAGTTCAGAGGTAGAATGTCTCCGGGTTCAATTTCTGGTATTACACAAATAGACACACACATAAACATTATATATATATATATGGATATGTAAATGTTTATATATTTCATATGTAAAACTTTTATATATAAAACATCTTTTGTTCTTTTGGAACTGGGGATCAAACTCAGAGACCCATACTTCCAAGTCAAGCACTTTGCCACTGAGATACATCCCAGCCCCTATATCAAATATTTTTCTATATAATTAATAGATTAATATGAGAAGATTTTAATATCTAGATGGTGTCTGAACAACACACACACACACACACACACACACACACATTTTTTCAGCCTTGATAAGGAACTCTATTATTAGCGAAGCTTACACATCATGTAAGTCAGAAATACAACCAAACCTGGTTAAGGGCCCACTTTGAAACTAATTATGGTGATAATTTTAAACAGTGGAGAAACAATCAGGTCTTCATGCTCTCCTTGGATGTACTAACAATGAAATAATTGACCAGGATTTGATGCCAAGAAAACTGGTAAAACCTTTTACCCTTTTATACTTAGTATTCAGAGAAAAATGATGGAAGTTCTGTCTTGTAAAAATGAATCCCACTATTGTGACAAATAAATGTGTTAGGTTTCTTTCTTACAGAAGTGGTTTTGACATATATTAAAACTCAAGTCATGTATAATTTTTGTTACTTCACTTTTAATAATTCATTTCATTCCGTTTGTAATGAAAATTAATGGACCAGGTATTATATAGACTAGAATATTCTTATAATATAAATGTATAATTTAATATAATGGAAATTATTAAGTGCTTTATACCTCTAAAACTGCCATTCGTGTTCAATCCGTTATTCATCAGCTGAATAGTAGTATCAGTTATTTTATTCCTTGAATTTCATGTCAATGTAGATCCAATGAGTGGACAATGGGTCAATGAAAGAGGCCTGTAGGTTTCTTAAGTGTATGATATACACTAAGAGAAGTAAGAAAATACATTTTTTATCCTCTCACATGTTTTTCAGTAGGTATTAACAAATATTTATAGCTCCCAAATGGCCTTTTGTTGGAGGAGCTTTTGTTCTACTTTTTGAAACATTCCAGAAAAGGATATTTAAGAAAGCTGTGCTACTCACCCTGTGTCACCAGCCTATTATTTACTATAAATAATGAAGTGACTGGGCAAGCAGTCTGAAGGGAGCTGTGACTCAGGACAGTCAGCTTCTTGGTGGATAACATTTCCATGGGAATCAGAAATAGACCAGATTTTCAGTGCCTTTTATTAGGAGTAAGTACTGCATAAAGAATACTTGCATGCATGTAATTTCCAACACCAAAAGCTAGTTTACATTTATACTGAGATTTCAGCAAATATAAGAAAACTATTTTGAGAAAGGGATCAGAGAAAAAATGATAATAAGATTATTAAAATATCTTTACAAAATGCCAAGAAAAGCAGGTTCAGTTAATAGACAATCTTGCTGATAAACTGGAAAAGGTACCTGATGGCTTTCAAGTAGCTGCTGAATTAATTTATACTATTTTGTGAATAAAATTACAGTCTTTTTCATCCAAGTAGACAGTGAGCAACATGTTTTCTGAATTTTTACCTATAACTTGTCTTCGGCCCATTAAAAGAATATATTTTGCATTTTACTCTGTGGGAATAGAATTGGCAAGGTGATTTGATTTCTTTCATTTCACAATTTAATTGCTGGGACCAGCATACATACTTTGAACTTTTGTAAGTAGTTAATAAATAATGCATATATGACTACAGTGCACCAATAAAAACTTTTAGAAATCAATAATGTAAATGGTTATCAGTGAATTATACTGTTTGATATAGAGAAGTATAAAAATAACTAATAAAAGAGTTAAAATTTAGAATGTGCTCTTTTAGAATAACCAGAGGAAAAAATGACACATCATTACTTTATGTTTGCATTGCTTATTTCCCATAAATATTTTTTTGTGGTACTGGGGATAGCATCCGGGGGCCTTCCACCTCCAGGCTACACCCCCAGACCTATCTTACATTTTATTTGGAAATAGGGTCTCAGTTGCTGAGAATCTCACTAAGTAGCTGTGGCTGACTTCAAACCTGTACAATCCTCTTGTCTCAGCCTCCCAAGTACTGGGTTTATAAGTGTGCACCACCATGCCTGACCCTCTTAAAATATTTCTAACAGTACAGCAAGTGGCAAATATTGTTGACCTTGATTAACAAATTAGAACACTTTTGTGAGATTTCGATTTCTTATCAATAAACAGGCCATAATAGGCCAAATTGTTTATTTGCCTCTGATGTCCTCCTTCATTGTATTATTAATATGTAAAATTTTATCAAAGTCATATGCTTGCATAGCTCAAACAATTAAACAATATGCAAATTCTAGTCAATAAAAACTTCAATTTTCTGTCCAAACTTCCCTTCTCCCAGGTTGATACCACAGAGATAAAATGCCCAAAAGACACAATCCCATACGTTGTTCTGGTATAATTTCATTTTGTTCCTGACTTTGTTAACAAGGGTTTTTGTTAATTATTTATTTTTTTAAGGTAAATGACATCAGAATTCTTACAACTATCCCTTCAACACACAAAAATCTTTTACCCAGCCTTCTAAACTAAGAACATCAGAAAATTCAGTAGTCAGTATTTGTGATATTATGATTATGTACATAGTTTATTCATTCCTCATGTAAATTCTCCACAGCTCTTTGTTATAAAGCTTCTTTAGTGTGCTTGTATTGATCATTTCTTTTTTATTAATTCACCTGTTTTTCTCTGTATCTTGTTCATTTTTCAGTTTCTGAAACTATCAAGACATAAATTTTTAAAACTGAGAATTAACAGATAATCTACCAACGACTACAACTACTACTTCTCCTTCCTTCCTTCCTTCCTTCCTTCCTTCCTTTCTTTCTTTCTTTCTTTCTTTCTTTCTTTCTTTCTTTCTTTCTTTCTTTCTTTCTTTCTTCTTCTTTCTCTTAACTTTGCTTCTGAATGTTTTCAAGAGCTTTATCCTGCCTTTTGGCTGCTGTAGCTTCTTATCAGTCTGGTTTTGTTTTATAGATACATCTCTTTTTATAATTCTGATCTATTCATCATACTTTTTCTCATAAGACATTTTTCAGTGTGCCTACATTACTTCCTTTGTTCCACTTTACAGGTTTGACTGAATGCTCCATGATCCTTAGCTATATGTTCATATTTGAAGGGATGCCAAGTAAAGCTAATTAAGGCTTTATGTATGGGTAGATCTTATTGGATGGATTTCATTCATAATGATGAATCACTAGGTTGGTCCTTTCATTGGAAGACATCAATATTTATTACTCTTTTTTCTCCCCTCCTCTATGCTCAATAATTCAATTTCTGAAAAGAAGAAATGAATAAATTTCAGTACCTTTCAATCACAAGATATCCCTAAGGTTGAAGTTATAGAATTAGAAACTTACGCTATTAATTTTTCAGACACTTTTTTGTATCCCTATATTTAACTCTGACTTACACATTTTTTATTCATTGTTCTTGATGTTCTCATGATTTAATTCTTCTTAAATAAATATTTGATTTTATTTCCCTTATGGTAGTTATCTTGATTTTAAAGATTGATAATTTGGACAAAGAAATATAAGAACTGCTTGCATTTTTAACTAATTTTCAAAAAATATGTATATTCTCCCAATGTCCCCCTATGCCGCCTAGCTTCTTTTTCTCTTCTTCTATTTAGGAATTTATCTGGAAGTTACTGTCAGTTAGTACTCTTCCACTTGCCTTCTGATTCCTCCTGAAATTAATGAAATCTCTCAAGTGCTACTATTTCTCTGTTTCACATTCTCTTTAAGACTTTAAAAACTCTTTTATTTCTTCACAATCATTTTGGTGAGGTTATTGAAAAAAGAGGAGTAAGTTCATGAGATTAATTCACCATTTTTAGTGTAATGTTACTTTCCTAATTTTCCATACGTTGGTACCATTGGTTTGCTTTTTAATATATACAGGCAAAATGCTTCTGAACTCATTAGGATGATATATGCTGTTGTTCTACATTCTCTTTCTAATGTAAAAACATGACTATAGTCAGAAAAAGCAAGATAAAGAGAACTGGAATTGTTTGTCCATCACCTATTGGAAAGCATTAAGAACTGTACTACCACAAGATGTTAGCTATGGAAGTTCATCACCATGACCATGATGATTTAGAATATTTAGGGTTGAACCACTTGCTAAATTTGATGAACTCTGAGAAAATTAATCCATTGTGGAAAAAAGTAAAGATTGAATCTAGCAAAATTATAAAACCAACAACAACAATGGAGAAACAGTATTAAATTTTAACAAAAAGAATGTCCCTGTCTTAAGATACAACAGCCTGTCCATCAATGCTATTGCTTTGCACTTGGAAAATAAACCCTGGCTGTTAATTATGAGAAAAAAAACACAAATTCACATGTATTTATGACTGAATTTTTAGTACTGCACTTAAAAAGCTATGATGAATAAAATATTAACTGAATAAATATTCAATATTTTATTTATACTCACTGCTGTGATCTACTTCTCAATAGGTCGCACAAATAAACCTTAACTGAGCTTTTAAAACAAAAGCCTAAAAGAATGACATATTTTTAAAATAATTGTGTGTAAGAAGATATATGAATGTAGCTATAAACTACTTCTTTAATATTTGCTAGACTCTACATAAGTAGACCTTTCATAAGAGAAGAAAGGATACCAATAAAATAAAATTTTGAAGTGCATTTCTCAATACATAAGGCAATTTAGTGATGAAAAAAGAATCAAGTAAATAAAAAAAACAAATAAGCTATTTCCCTATATATTACATATATGTATATTCTACCAATGTCAACAATGAATTTGAAGTAAATTTTTGCAATTTAGACCTCATCTTAATAACATGATTGAATAAAATAAGGTATTTGAATGTTCCAGTAACTATTAATATGGAACTAATATATTCAGACTTTAATAATTGGAAAATCACATATATACTAGCAGGCTCTTCTCTTTAGATCCAGTTTTCCTGGAAGTAATACTCCATAATCTATGGTTTCAGTTACCATGCTCAACTTTAAATGAAAACATTAAATGGAAAATTCTAGAAACCAACAATGTATACATTTTAAGTTACACACCTTTCTGAACAGTGTGCTATCCTGTTCCACCAAGACATAAAATGTTCCTTTGTCCAGTGTATCCCTCTGTACAGACAAGTTAGTAGTATCCTTTTTGTTATCAAATTGTTTGCTTCATGCTCACCATTCTTGTATTGAAATAACCCTTTCTTGACTTAATAAGGACCCAAAACACAAGAGCAGTGATGGTAGCAAATTAAGATATGCTAAAGAGTAGTCATAAAGTGTTTCCTGTAATTAAAAAGTGAAATATGAATATTTTGAGAGAGAAAAAGGACATTCACATAACTTTTACTACATTTCTAAAATTGTCCTTTTATTTTTAGCTATCATTTATCTTTCATCTTTGTGCCTAATATATCATTTAAACTTTATAATAGGTATCTATGTTTAAGATAAAGCACTGTGCATATTGAGTTTTTTACTGCCTGTGGTTTTAGGCACCCACTGAGGATCTTTGAAGACATCCCCCCAGAGTCAAGAAGGGACTCACTGGGGGTCTCCCTCATTTGTGGATTCTAAACATGTTGCACATGCTGTTGGTACATATGTTTGTTGAATATGTGAATTTTAAGGTATACTTATTTTCATCTTAAAATTTATGTATCTAACTGCCAACTTAACACCTTCTTGGATATTTCTATCCCACATTTCAAAATGACAAGTTGAGATCAGACTTCTTATTTCACTGGCAAATATATTCCTTATTGAATAAATAGCAATGACTGTACCCGTGTTTTTTTTTTTTTTTAAGCCCAAACAAACTTAGGGACTTTTTCTTTTATTTTCTTAATTTTATGTTTTGATTGACTCACAATATTTGCCTATGTGAGGTACAATGTGATGTTTTTATTCATGTGCATGTTGGGAAACTATCAACTTAGAGTACTTAGCATATCCATTGATATGGTTGAGAAACCTCTTCTCAGGCAACCTGGTGGTCCCTGGCGCCCTGGAGATCACCTTGTTGATGCCTAACTTAGTGTGACACCCTGTTGTCATAGTACACTATAGCCTGGAGCTCCTGAATTCACGAGATCCTCCTGCCTCAGCCTCCCCAGTAGCTCTCTTTATGTCTGGTGTGAAATCAAGGAGAAAACCGGCCCCAGCATTCAAAGCTCCCTAGAGCAGGAGCCTGGGGATCCACAGCTGATGCTCTTGGACAAAGTTCTGGGGGCGGAGGGTGTGGCAGGGGCCTCAGAAATAGGGAAGGTGTGTCACTGAGTTGTAAATGGTCTCACTAAGTAGCTGAGGCCATTCATGAATTGCATCCTCTTGTCTCAGCCTCCCAAATGTTGGGATTACAAGTATGCAGCACCATACCAGCTCTTAATATCATTTTCTTAACTCACTTTGTATATGCAATTATCTTAAGCTCTTATCAGCAATAATGTCCAAATATATATTGAACTTAATCATTTTTTCCATCCATACTGCTAAAATCTTAGTAAAACTAGCTATTTATTTGTGTTTTGTTTCAGTATCTATGGAATACTTAAAATATATAAACTGCATATTTAGTGCTTAAGAGATATTTTACAATTAACATTCTACTTCAGAAATTAAGCAATATTAATATCTTGAGGCTCTTTGAATGCTCTTGATAATCAAGTTATCTCCTTTTCTCCAAGAGGTTTATAGTCTCACAATTTTCTCATTTCAAAAAGTATTATTTTTGCTGCTTGTGGTCGCGCACTCTTGTAATCCCTGCACTTGGGAGGCGAAGACAGGAGGATCACATCACGCAGGTTCGAAACCAGCCTCTTTGGCTTAAGAGACATATATATGTCTGGGAGTGTAGTCCGGAGGTAGAAGGGTTTCCAGGAACCCTAGTACCACCAAAAAAAAAAAAGTATTATTTTCAATCTGAGCATGGTAGCGAACTCTTGTAATCCCAGCATTTGAGAGGGTAAAACAGGAGCATTGAGGTTTGCCAACAGCCTCAAATATTTAGTGAGGCCCTTTGCAACTCAGTGAGACCCTGTTTCAAAATAAAAAATACCCCTGGGTTCCATCCCAGTACTGAAAAAAGTATTATTTTCTGTATTATAGATAGTGTACTCTTTAATTTGGATAGTTTGTGAACTTATCTTAAATGGAATTGTATAGTATATATTTTCCTGCAGCTAGCTTCTTTCTCTCCACATCAGTTTGCGACATTTGTCTATTCTGCTGTGTGTATTCATATTTCATTCACTTTTGTCTATCTATGCTAGAAATTATAATAGCTCACAATTTATATATGGATTCAAATTAGGGACATATTTGGATGGCTTCCAAGGTTTTTCTTAATAACTTATTATTATAACTTTGGATTTAAAATAATGGTGCTATAAACATTTCTTTTGTAGTTTATCATGAATATGTGCTAGTTTCTTCAAATTATAACCCTGGAATGGAAGAGCCAGTAAAGGATATTTCAACATGTTCAAATGCAGTGGATTATGCCAACCAATTAAATATTTATACTGATTGACACCCTCATTAGCAATTGATGAACAATACTGTTGCTCCATTCTCTCAACAGTTCTCATTATCTCTAACTTTTTAACTTTTATCAATCTACAGAGAATAAGACTATCTTTATTTAATAGTTTAAATTTTAAATTTATACTTTTTGATGCAGTTGAACAGCTTATATTTTATGGTCAATCATATTATAAATATATCTTCTCTGAAAAAATGTACATATATATGTGTATATATACATATATATGTATATATATACATATACATATGTATATGTATATATATATATACACACATAGCTACTTGAGCATTGTTTTTAACTGATTATCTTACAAAACTGATTTGTAAGTGCCTTGGAAATATTTTTATCACTGTGACAAAATACCTAAGAACATCAATTTAGAGTATGAAAAATTTATTTGGGCTCATGATTTCAGGGATTTCAGTTCATAATCAGGTGGTTCATTACTGTGGGCTTGTGACAAGCTAGTGGGAAGAGTGTGGCAAAGCAAAACTGCTCACCTCATAGAGTCAGGAAGCAGAGAGAGAGAAAAAAATAGAGAGAGAGAAAAACCCAGGCTGGGGACAAGATATAATCTGAATGGGTATATCCCCATGACCGAATCCCTTCAAATCAAATGGATCCTACATCCTATGTGTCTATCACATCCCAAAAATGCTATGAAATTATGAATCATCAACAAATTATCTATTGATCATAGCAGGGCCGTCATTATTCAATGAATTTTCCAAAGCCCTATTTCTGAACATTGCTGCATTAAGGATCAATCTTTCAACATATGTGCCTTTGGTGGGCATTCCAAACCCAAGCCATAATGTTCTTAATATATTTTTGCCCAATATACATTTATAAATATGTTATTCCATTTCAGATTATGACTTTTTATTTTATAATATCTTCTGAAGATAATTTAAAAATTTTTAATCCAGTAAAGTTTATCAGCATTTTTCTTTTAAGTTTGGACTTTTTGAATCTTCTCTAAGAGAAAGTTTCCAAATTATGAACCATAAAGATATTTTTATATTGTCTTCTAAACTTTGAGTTTTTTCTTTTCACTTTAAAATATTCAACAGCTCTTAAAACAAGTTTCATGAATGACACATATAAGGATTTTATTTTATTTCCCTTTTTCTTTTGAATGGTGTCGACATTCCAGCATCACTCCTTAAGAAATATACTCCTTCCCAGCGACCAGCAGTATAAAAATTTAAATTTTCATACAAATGTGTCTCTAGGCTTTTCATCGAGTCCAAATATCATACTAGTTATATCACTGTGTCTTTATAAGTTGTCTTCAATGACAGAAACCTATACAGTAGGTTTCTTCACATGATTTTTTTTTCTAGAAAGTCTTGGCTATTATTATATCCTTGTTCTTCTACATATATTTTAGAGTTACTTTTCAGTTGTTTTAAAAACTCTAATGTAAATTTGGTTTGGTGGTACATGCCTGTAATCGAAGCTACTCAGGAGGTTGAGGCAGAAGGATCCCAAGTTCAAGGCCAGTTTAAACAACTTAGTGAAAGCTTGTTTTTAAACAAAACTAAACAAACAAAAATCAACAACAGAAAAATGTCTGGGGCTGTTTCTTAGTGGCAGAGTGTTTATCTTCTCATGTGGCAGGCCATGGTTCAATTCCCAGTGCTAACAAAGAAAAGGAGGAGAGGAGGGGAGGGGAGGGGAGAAAGATAATAAAAGCAAAGAAAAACAACTATAATAAATTGTTAAGCCTTGAAACTACTTTGGGGAATATTGTATCTTTAATTTTTCAACATTCCCATTCAAAAATATGTTATACCTCTGTAACTAATTTTGTATGCCTTTAATATCTTTTAAATAAAGCTTTCTAATTTTTTCCCAAAGCACTTCTAAATATTTCTTTCTTTCTTTTTTTTTTTTTTTTTTTTTGGTGGTACTGGGGTTCCTGGAAACCCTCCTACCCCCGGGCTACACTCCAAGATCTATTTTCTTATACATTTTTATTTGGAAACAGGGTCTCTTAAGCCAGTGCGGCTGGCTTTGAACCTGTGCAATACTCCTGTCTCCGCCTCCCAAGCGTGGAGATTACAAGTGTTCACCACCATGCCTGGCTCTTCTAAATATTTTTAACCTTACTAATATTTTGAGTTCTTTTGTTTCTTTCTAGACATGTTATGTTTTTTGTTTCATTAATCAGAAAGGATTTCTTTCTGGTTGCCCAGTCTGTCTAAATGCTAAATGCTATAAATGTTCTTCCCAAATTTCTTAACTGAAATATTGTGTTTGCTTTTTAGCTGGTGTATCTGTATCTCTCTCTCTTTCTCTTTCTCTCTCTCTCTCTCTCTCTCTCTCTCTCTCTCTCTCTCTCTCTTAATGAATTGGTGAGACACATTGATAATATTTCATAATGCATTAATCCAAAGATTCTCCTTTCTCAGGAATATATATATATATATATATATATATATATATATATATATTTCTTTCTGGTTGCCCATTATATATAGTCTCCTTGGCTATTAATTAACTAGCATAGATAAAAATCATGGAATTGTAAACCAAAAGATAATATTTGTGACTAGAGCATGATATAAAAGGAACTTATGACCATTTATTTTTTTCTCTTCTATTCTCGAGATGTGTTGACCTACAGAGTATTTTTGAGCATAGTGTAGAATGATACCATTGAGCACAAGTCACTTAGTTCTGCTTCTCATCCAGTGTACCAGCCCCTCCATTGCATCTTTGTTGAGTGACCACATGACTTCCACTTGATCCTCTTTAGTGACATGTAACATAATCTCACCTTAGAATTCTGTTGCATTTTCAAGTAGTTCTAATTGTGTTTGTGTTTTTCATTCTGATCTAAATTCTGCTTCTCTTGAGGCCCCATTCCTTGCTCTTGGCTCTGACTGCCAAACCCTCAAAAAATAAAAAGAAATGTAACCTCTTTAGATACAGTGGCCCTTCAGATATTTTAATCTATTAGGTATAATATTTTTTCTCTTATTCTAAACACCCACTTTCTTTTATACATACATTTTTTTTTCAGTTATGACTTCTTGGGTTTAAACCATGTGCTAAGTATAGCAAAGGTAACAGCAATTTAAAAAGTTTCTTCTCATAATAAAAATTTTTATTATATCATAATTCCTAAAATTAATTCTTATCCTTTCAGAAGATACTTGTCAATAAATAGGTATTTAGTGGAGATTTTGAAATTCTTAGTTTTGGCCACAATCGTGGAGCTAAGACCGCTTTTACAAACAAAACAAGTGAAAATCCTACGGTGCTTAGCAACCTTAAAATATTTTTAGAAGGAAACAGACTAAAGTTTTTAATCACGCTAAAATCAGACTGTCTGGAAGCTTATATCTCTTCAATTCCTTTCAACAGCTAAAATAATTTTGGGTTGATTCTCCAAAGAATTCTGTGGAAATGAAAAAAATTCTAAATTTCCTGGAAAGACCATCTGGCAACTTCATAAGTGTTATATATTTTTAGAGCTATTGACTTTGTTCTCTGACTAAGAAGAGTTTTTGAGGAAAGAACTAAAGCCAAAAATTGCACCACATTTTAGTTTTCAATTTTGGCCCTAATTATTATTTATCAATTATATGAACACACACACACACACACACACACACACACACACAAACATGCACATTAAACTTTCCAGATTCATCCCTAAATTTATCAAAACTTGAGTCTGATTAATTTATCTTAAAGTTGAATAATGATTATTAAGTGCATGAAGTTGATTTTATTATATATTCCTTTGCAACGTGTTGCTCTAAAACTTGGTTATCCACAAATTCGAGACACGGATAAACAAAATGTCACAGAGAAATAGAACTCAGGTTACTTGCTCTTTTGGAATCATAACACTTATATACCCAGTGGACAGGATTTTGACCTATAAACCACAGACATTATTTCAAAGCCTAAAATACTGACAGCCGTATTTCTCAGGTGTTACAGCACAGTGTGGGCTTCAGTTTCTGCAACATAATCCCTGATCCTCATTTGTATACTCTAATGTCTTATATATGTGTTCCTGGTAACATATGTGTTCTTGAAAAACATGCTATGTTGTGTGTGTGTGTGTGCATAATTCCTAATTAATTTACATAGAAGATAGTGTGAGGTATGAAATGTTATCTTGTTCAGTTTCTTGTTTTATCAATTTGTATTTATCCAGTTAGTTAAATGTGTGTAAGCATTTCCCCAGTTGGCTCTTTGGAAGAACTTACCAGACTCCACAAAGCATACTCAGCTGAGACTTTTTTTTTTAATGCAAAAGAGAGACCACAGCAAAAACAAAAAACAAAAGAAAACAAAAACAGAGCACAGGCAAGGATGAGAAGCCCCAGAGACATCCCAGGTACAATGCACCATTATTGAGAAAGTCAAAGAGTATCATAATTCATTCAAAAGTACTCTCTGAGCCAAGCATTGTGGCACATTCTTGTAATCCCAGTATTTGGGAGGCTGAGACAGGAGGATCCCGTGGATAGTCTCAGCTACTACTTAGTGAGGACCTTTGCAACTCAGTAAAACCTTGTTTCAAAATAAAGAATAAAAAATAGGTTGGATATGTAGCTTTTAGAGGTAGAATGCCACTGGGTTCCATCTCTGGTACCGAAAAGGAAGGAAGGAAGGAAGGAAGGAAGGAAGGAAGGAAGGAAGGAAGGAAGGAAGGAAGGAAGGAAGGAAGGAAGGAAGGAAGGAAGGAAGGAAAAAGTACCCTCTGTGGTCTTCTTTTGTAAGATAACTAATCCTATTCACAAGAAGCCCCCAATGCCTCCACTTTCTAATACTATAATGTAGGTGTTAGAACTTCCACATATGACCTTTGAACAAACAAAAATATAAAACCATAACAAAAAGCAGTTTTCAGGGAAGCCTGCTTATGTCTTTTTCACCAAATAAACAAGCCAGGTTTGCTAAACCCCAGTGGACCAGATGTAATCATCAGGAAAGAAACTAACCCTTGATTCTTTAGTAGTTTAAATCCTACATCCCTTGTCATGACCGTAAAACAGAACCAGACACTCAAATGCCCCAGAAATAAAATTCCAGATAGTTAAAAATCAACTCTATATTTATATATATTTACAACTCTATATTCCGTATATTATATATAATATATAGTTATTTATAACTATTTTATAGTAACTCATGGCTGCATTTCTTAACTATTATTAGTTCTTCTCCTAAATATGTAAATCTATGTTGGGTCCAGATTCCAACTAGACCTAACAATATTGGTGTATATGTACATGCATACATAGATAGAGAGAGAGGAGGAGGAGGGTAAGGATGAGAAGGGAAAAGAAGGGAAGGAAAGAGAAGAAGAGAGAAAAGGGAAGAGTTCTCGTGGGTCTAGAAGAGAATTTTCTGAGAAACTGGGGTGTAAATATACTGGGTCATCAGTAGGAAACTCATAGTTTATCATCCACCCTGAATAAATTTTGAGAATGGAAGAGGATATTACTAGTTACTATTCTATAACAACAGCATGATTCAGAACCAAGGTAGGCCAAAGCATATAGCCCTCTGAATACAGGTTGCACATACATATTTATCACTGCAAGGCTGTTCTCCAGAGGGTATGGAGGCACCTGCCTCAACACTTTCTTGCCAAAACTTTGTATGTTTACATTTCCAGTTTTGCATGTGCAATGTTCCTTCATTTGAATATATCTCCACATATTTGTTAACTACAAAATCTTTTAATTTCTAACTTGAAGCTTATTTTTCTGGTTATAAATATAAATTGGTATTCAGCTTTATTTTTCTTCATTTTGTCACACAGCCATTGACTTTGTTTTTCACCAAAAATCTTTTATTTCAACATGGTGAATCAATTCTGTTTTCTTTTGTTAACTTGTTTGAAAAGTATTTCCCCATCTTAAGGTCACCAGGAAATTCTCCAATATTTTCTTCCTTTAGTTATATGACTTTCTCATTCATAATTAGGAATACTGTCTAGATTTTAATCCTTTAATTAGTATGAAATAGGAACCCAATTTTACTACTTTCTTTATATCAGAATTCCAGCTTTGCCCACAGAGTTCTTGATCTTAATCCCAATTAAGAACTCACTATCAATCAAACTCCTCCTCTTCCTCCTCCTCCTCCTCCTCTTCTTCTCTGTTCTTCTTCTTCTTCTTCTTCTTCTTCTTCTTCTTCTTCTTCTTCTTCTTCTTCTTCTTCTTCTTCTTCTTCTTCTTCTTCTTCTTCTTTTCTCCTTCGTTAGTCAATACTTTCCTCTATTTGTCCTCTGTTTATAATCTTTATACCAAAAGAACAAACTGTCTGCACTCAGGTATTAAAAGGCACACGGTGACATCAGGACCCTTCTGTTACAGAGAATGGGTCTGCTGCAATTTTGGAGAGGGCAGCCTGCCAGTATCTGGTGGGCACCTGTGCCTCCTGTGTCTGGCAGAGGGACAGGTGTCATTTGAACACACTGGAACCAGTGTATTTTTTTTATAAAAAAGTTGGGCTGGGGGTGTAGCTAGGAGGTAGAATGGCCCTGGATTCCATCCCCAGTACTACAAAATAAAAACAAAAAGTAATGCTGAACAGTTGCCTTATTTTGGTTTATTTGGATATTTTTGTCATCTATTGTTATCTCCAATATTAACGAAAGTTTTTGTTGTGGTGGTTACTATTAAGTTTTATAGTTTATATTTAATTTATTACAGTCATCTTTCAAGTAATAGTATAGCATTTTACATATGGCATGAAAACTGCAGCAGTAGACTACTATTTTCCCCATAAATCTTTGTGCTATTATAATTTGTGTTGTAGTGCATTTTTTATTCTAACTATATTATAAATTCTATAATATATTGTGTTTGGTTTTCCTGTAAACAGAAAAAATAGATAGGGATTGGAATTAAAATCCTTTTATATTTAACTATGTATGCATTATTTTCAGTGTTATTTATTGTTTAGATTCACATTTCTACCTGGGGTCATTTTTAGTCTGAAGGACTTCCTTATATAAGTCTTGTGAACGCAGGTATCTTAAAGCTTTTCCATATCTGAGGAATTTTTTATTTTGTTTTCGCTTCTCAGAAATATTTTTACTGACTATAGAATTCTTGTTTTCAGTACTTTAAAAATGTTTCCTCATTGTTGCTTTGTTTGCATTGTTTCTGATTATAAAAATGTCACGATTCTTATATTCTCTGTTCATATCTCACTTTTGGCTGCTTTTTATTTTTTGTTTTTGCTTTTTTTTGTTTGTTTTGTTTTTGTTATAAAGAAAGGCAGTCTGCCATATGCAGCATCTCATTTGGATGTGCCTGGACTACCCTAAGTTCTACAAATGGACCTTGAGAGCTTGTTTGTAGATTCTAGCAGGGGAGTGCAGCTGCCCATATATCCTTGACAGAAGACCAGTCCTTTTCTGTTCAGGGAAGGTCCTCTTCAGCTTAGCACACAGCTTTGGGAGAGAAGAACATGGAGTGATGAGGAAGGAAGGAGATACCCACCTAGCCAGCCAGGTCAGCCAAATCAAACCTGGCAATTAATGGGGTGATGGATGTCGCATCAGACTGCCCTCACATGCTGTCTGCTTTTTAAAATAGTCTCATTTTGCCGGGCGTGGTGGCGCACGCTGAGACAGGAGGATCGCACAGGTTGGAAGCCAGCCTCAGCTACTTAGTGAGGCTCTCAGCAACTTAGTGAGACCCTGTTTCCAAATTAAATATAAAATAGGTCTGGGGGTTTAGCCCGGAGGTAGAAAGCCTCTGGGTTCTACCCCCAGTGCCACCAAAAAATAAAAAAATAAAATAGTCTCATTTTACTTTTAAGAAAGTTCATTATGATATAGTTTTCTTAATGTGTTTTATTCTTAGCATTTATTTATTTATTCGTTGTGATAATAAGAATTAAATGCAAAGACACTCTACCTCTAATTCCTAGTACTGGGGATGGGATCCAGGGGCATTTTACCTCGGAGCTACACCCTCAGCCCTATTTTTAATTCTTTACTTTTGAAAAACAGGGTCTCTCTGAGCTACAAAGGGCCTCACTAAGTAGCCGAGGCTGTCCATGAACCGTGATCCTCCAGTCTCAGCCTCCCAAATGCTGGGATTACAAGCATGCACCATTACACCCAGCCTTTTTTTTTTTTTCTTTTCTATTTTTAAACATAGTCTTGCTAAATGGGTGATGCTGTCCTCCAACTTGCAATCCTCTTGTCTCAGCCTCTCAAGTACTAGAATTACAGGCATGCACCAGCACACCTGGTTTGTGCTTGGCAATTTTTTTTCTTTTTTTTTCTTTTCTTTTCTTTTTTTTTTTTGTGGTACTGGGGTTCCTGGAAGCCCTTCTACCTCCGGGCTACACTCCCAGACCTATTTTTTTTTACATTTTTATTTGTAAACAGGGTCTCCTAAGCCAGCGCGCGCGGCTGGCTTCGAACCTGCGTGATCCTCCTGTCTCTGCCTCCCAAGCGCGGGGATTACAAGCGTACGCCACCACGCCTGGCTTGCTTGGCAATTTTTGAACTTATAGTTCAACAAATATATGGTTTTCATCAAATGTAAAAGTTTTCACCATTGTTTACTTAATATATTTTTCTATTCTCCTTTTCTCCACTCTTTCATAGACTTCTAATATGTGTATAGGTGTAGAGTATGTGGCTTGAAGCTCTTCAGTCATTAAAGATGTAGCACAGTGATTGAAATAGTAAGGGTGCTAAGTATTTGTTAAATTGGAGAATGAATTGGCAAAGTCACTTTCTTTTATAAGACTATTTTTTTTGCCATGATGCTTTTTAGAATGGTCTTCTTTTTGTTCATTATTCTCAGCCCTCATTTTTTTCTCCTGTGACTAATTGGAATTTGGGGCATGGTTCCCTGTACGAGAGATGTATATGTGATTGATAGCATTTCTTGGACTATAGGGATTGAATCGAGCATTTCCAAGAAAAGGGAAAGGGGCATGCTTTTCTTGACAATATATGCAAATGTGTGAAGAAATTACAGAGAGCTAATAAATTAAATTGCAATATGAAATAGGATATTTAAGAGAAAAAATCTTTGGAACAAAAGTAAGGATTGACATATGCCTTTTTTCATGCTTGTATTATTTATGAGCGTCATTTTTTTTCTGAGGAAAGAGTAAAATGACTTCAAAGATATTGAGTAAATACGGATCCACAAAAAGCAAATCTTAAAAAATCACTATTTTGGCAGCTGTTTAATGCAAAGTGAATAAAAACATAATGGCAGCTCCCTTCAGCATTTCTGCTATTCAATTTAGCAACTATTTATTGAGCATTCCACGTATGTAATATATTGGGACATGATTCATAAGAAATAAAATGTGCTTTCAGAGAGTTTTCCAACCAGTGGCAAGGAGCCATGCCAACAAAGCAACAGTGCAAGGCAGAGGGTAATAACTACTTTGACTTCTGTGACTTGAGACTATACAGGAAACATAAAAGTGACGGGGACTTTGCACATATTGTCTTCATTTGTGTAATAGTCCTTCCGAGGCAGTATAAATTGCCATCTCAGTGTTTACCATTGAAGAGAGTAAGGAGATACAGAAATTCAGAAATTTTCCTAAGGTTATACAATGTCAGAACCAAAGTTAAAATCCTTATCAGGTCTGACTCCTACATCCTATTTGGCTGCTCTGCAAGCCAGAAATATAAAAGTTGTTGAGAAGCTAGAGAGTAGAAGAAGTACATTTCTTTCTACTCTAAGCCATTGCTCCCCCAAATGTGACGATGCAGTGTTAAAGAGTCCAAGGACCAAGTTTTGGAAATGCTGTTGTTATATACTTAAAAGGCTGTGGGTTTTTAGGGAAAAAAAAATAGCTTCTTCATCTCTTTACTCAGCACTGTTTTTTTTTTTTTTGTGTGTGTGTGTGTGTATGTGTGTGTGTGTGCATTACATATTCTGCAAAACTGTCCTAGGCAGGAGGATGCTATAAACCTTTGGTTTCTTGCTTTTTCTTCTAATGCAGACCTGTGCTTCAGGAGATAATTTTGCTAGCATTCTATATCCTCTCCCATCTGATCCTTCTGTTCAAATTGTTTACTTCATCAGGAACACCCAAATTTTTTTTGTGATATATGGTGAATTCTTATTTATATACTAGTTCAATGTCCCATCATCTAAGTTAACCCCTGAACATGTACAGGCATATGACATTGCACACAGAAAAAGTACTAATGAGTTATAATATACAAAATAACATTAATGACCACTTATCTTTAATTAGAATTTACTATGTTTTGAGATATTTCAAAACATCACAAATTTCATATGAGGTTCATAATGGTTATTTTGTTTCCCTCAATCTAATATGTTTTTCTTTGAATCTCACAGAAAAATTTTCTAAGATGTCTCCACTGCATGACTTTTACTCAGTGTCTCTGGAGCACACCTCAGCTAGACTTGCCCCGATTTACCATAGTTGTTCTTGTCCAGCAGGCCGATAACTATTAAACTGATAAACCTTCATCTTTATTTTATTTGAATTATCAGCAGCATTTTATGAATTTAATTCCTCTTTAGAAATTAAAATCCTTCTTTCACTTTTCTCCCAGAAAACTACATATTTCTAGATTTCTTTATATATCACTGGAAAATCCCTTTGATCTACTCTAAAGTGTTGGCTTGCCTTGGCTTTTCGTGGTCACGCCATCAATGATTTCACCAAGTTTCATGCTGAGCATCATGGTTAAGGACACTATCATACTAGAATGGCTTTGAATAACAGTCAGTCTGTTTTGTTAGGCATAAACATGAACCAGTGTTTTATGTCTATCTATCTGTATCTCAGTCACCTCATTTGTAAAAATGGAAATTTTAATAGTACTTATGCAATAGAACTGTTGGAGCATTGAATTCATATATACATATATGTATGTATATACATATATGCGTATATATACATATTTACATATGTGTATACACAAACATATGGTAAAGCATAATGTCTGGCACTACATTTGTTTATTGATTTATTATTACTATTCTAATGACCCATACAGTCTATCTAGGTATGATAAAATCATAAAGTCTGTCTAGCCTGGACTTCTGCCATGAATTTGTAAATTACATATTCAACTCTCTGCATAATATCTCTTTTGGAAGTCTAATGTACATTTTAAATCTATTATGCATAAAATGGAAAGTCCTTATCCTCACCCTTAATCTAGGTGAACTCAGTAAATGGCAACTATGTCTATTTGCTAAGGTTAAGAGTTGAAGGCATCCTTGACTTCTCTTTCTCTCAGAACAACCTCCAACCATTAAATCTAAATTTCTTTGCCTTCAATTCTCCAGAATCTTCCCATTTATTACCTCAACTATGCTAATGTTGAGTCCAAGCCATCAAGATTCTTTATCTTAATTACTGTATTAGTCTCCTTCCCTCCCTATAGGCTATATTGAACATAACTAAGGGTAAGATTTTTTTTGTCTCATTTGTGGACTAGAAAGAAAATAAGAAACATAAGGAACATTAAATAATGCAGAGAGAAACCTGCAGAGTGGCTGAGGGAGGCTGGGGGAAGGAGTTGAGGGGAAGAGGAAAGACTGAAGAAGAAAACAGTTAAAATAAGACTATGGCCATATGTGAGGATATTACTACCCATTTCACTAATTCCTGAGGGAATGAAAGGAGGAGGTGAGATAGGATGTATATTTCTAATATACAAAAAGCTGTGTGGGTATATTTTTGAAACAATGAACCTCAATTATGATGTATGATTTAAATAAACTCTCCTTTACTCATAAATGTCTATGACTTCCAATCTCACTAATTGAAAGCTGGAGTCTTAAAATGTTTTAAAAGAATTTTCTCCAACTAGAATGGCAATCATTCAAAATATAAACAACAATAGATGCTGGCGAGGATGTGGAGAAGTGGGAATTCTAAGACATTGTTGGTGGGATTGCAAATTAGTGCAACCACTTTGGAAAAAAGTATAGAGAATCCTCAGAAGAATGGGAACAAATCTACCATTTGATCCAGCAATACCACTTCTGGGTATCTACCCAAAAGAAAAGAAACCAAACTACCAAACTAATACATGTGTATCTATGTTCATAGCTGCACAATTCACCATAGCCAAACTATGGAACCAGCCAAGATGTCCATCAACAGATGAATGGATTATAAAACTGTGGAATATGTACACAATGGAATTTTACTCAGCAATCAAAAAAAAAAAAACCTCAATTACATCATTTTCAGGGAAATGGATGGAACTGGAGGACATTATGCTAAGTGAGATTAGTCAGTCACAAAAAATAAGAAATCAGATGCTTTCCCTAATATGTGAGAGTTAGGGAGAAATGGGTCATAGGAGGAACTCTAGATGAAAAAGAAAATCCTATGGAGGAGCAAACAAGACAACCTAAAGGAGGAGAAAGGAGAGAGGAAGAGGAAAATCTCTAAAACACACAATGTACTTAAACATATCGAAGTCATCCACTAAGCCGAGCAAGGGAGGGAGGGAAGGGGAGGGAATGGGGTGGGAATTGGGTAGGGGTTAAATCAGTGATGTGTGCATGTCTCTACACACAAGTTTTTTATCCCAATATGATGTATGAATATAATGCACCAATTAAAAAAAAGAAAAAAAAAAGAATTTGCCTACCCTAAACAGGTAGGGTAGGACACATCTGTAGTCCCAGCTACTGAGGAGACTGAGACAGGAGAATCCCTTGAGACCAGGAATTTGAGATAAGCATTGAAAACAGAGGGAGAATCTATCTCAGAGAAACAAAAATTTGCCTGTTTCACTGATTTCTTGAATCTGTGTATTCTCAATGTAAAACTACCCTCTGCTCTGCCTCCTTCTTGGGTCCTCTAGGAACCTAACCATGTTTTTTCCTCAGGGTCCGTGTATTCACTATTTTGTCTGCCTGGGATATTATTTTCTCAGGCCAACCACAAGGCTCTTTAACTCACTCGCCCAATTATTTTCACAAAGTTTAATTCCCCAAGGTCTTCTTTGAATATTATATTGAAATTTATTTCTGTCCTACCCTAGCCCTCTTTCTCTGCTTTATTTATCTTTCTAGAAGTCAAGATAGCTGGGTGTGGTAGCACACTCCTGTAATCCCAGTACTTGGGAGGCTGTAACAGGAGGATCACAGGCCCAAGATCAGCCTAAACAATCAATTTACTGAGGCCCTTAGCAACTTAATGAGGCCCTGTTTCCAACTAAAAATAAAAAATAAACCAGAGCTAGGGGTGTAGCTTGGAAGTAGAAAGACCCTGGGTTTAATTCTCAGTCTCCTTCTCTCTCTGTTGCTCTCTCTCCTCTCTCTCTCTCTCTCTCTCTCTCTCTCTCTCTCTCTCTCTCTCTCTCTCACACACACACACACACACACACACACACACGAAAAGTCATAGAAGTCAAGACAATCTGGCACACTATAGATTTCATTCATTTGTGTCTTTGTTGTTCAAATGTCCTCTCTAGACTATAAACTTAATGAGGGGAGGAATTTTTATTTCATTTGTTCCATGCATATCCCTGGTGACTTGCAAAGTACCTGACACATATCTGACACTTAAAACATTTTTATAAAATAAATGACTTCCTCCCTGTTATGGATAAAGAAAGTAAATCCCATAAAGCTGGGCCTGGTGGTGCACGCTTGTAAACCCAGCATTTGGGAGGCTGAGAACAGAGGATCAGGGTTCGCGGACAGCCTCAGCTACTTAGTGAGGCCCTCTGCAACTCAGTGAAACCCTATTTCAAAATAAAGAATAAAAAAATAGGGCAAGGGGTGTAGCTCGGATGTCGAATGCAGCTCAGTGAGACCCTGTTTCAAAATAAGGAATAAAACATATAATAGGGGTCGTGTCAGTATTCAGGAGGCTGAGACGGAGGATCACAGTTCTCAGACAAACTCAGTTATTAGTGAGGCCCTTCACAACTCAGTGAGATTCTATTTAAAAAATAAAAAGACTATTGGGAAGCTGATACAGGAGGATTACAGTTCGTGGACAGCTTCAGCTACTATTTAGTGAGGCCCTTTGCAGCTCAGTGAGACCCTGTTTCAAAATAAGGAATAACAAATAAAATAGGGCTGGGGGTATAGCTGGGAGATAGAATGCCCCTGGGTTCCATCTCCAGTACCACAAAATAAATAAGTAAGTAAAAAGACTAAAAAATAGAGCTGGGGGTGTAGCTCGGAGGTACAATGTACCTGGGTTCAATTCCCAGTACCACAAAAATTAATTAAATAAATAAATAAATATTCTAATGAGAGAAAATCCAATGCAAAGCTGCCTATTTAGATAGAGTTTTACTATTTACTTCTGGAATAATAAACAAGTGAGGTTCATATTTCCTCCAAAGTACAGTATTTCTCAAAATATATTGTCATTTGTATTTAAAAAAAATTTTATTGGTGCATTGTAGTCACACATCTTAATGAAGTACAAGATGGTAGAGGCATATATGCACATGTCACTCATTTAGGTCTTCCTTGGTTTCCACCCCATTCCTTCCTCCTTCTCCTATTTGGCTTAGTGATTGACTTTGATAAATTTATGAATGTATATCATATACATTTGGGAATTTCCTTCTTCATCCCTCCTATCACCCCCTACTAGGCCTGTCTATGATTTCTCCTTCTTCATGTAGAGTTTTTTTTTCTATGACCCTTTTTCTCCTTAGCTTCTGCATATTAGGGAGAGCATCTGATTTCTCAATCTTTGTGACTGATTAACCTCACTTAGCATAACGTTATTCAATTTCATCTCTGTAAATGACATAACTTAGTTCTTCTATATGGCTGAGTAAAATTCCATTATGTATATAGCTCATAGTTTTGTAATCCATTCATCTGTTGATGTTCCATAGTTTGGTAATGGTGAATTGTGCTGCTATGAACATAGATATGCATTAGTTTGGTTTCTTCTGGATATTCTTTTGGGTAGATACCGAGAAGTGGTATTGCTGAAGCATATAGTAGGTTCATTTCTATTCTTCTGAGGATCTTCCATACTGTTTTCCAATGTGGTTGCACTAATTTGCAATCCCACCAACAATGTATTAGAGTTCTAACTTCACATCCTCACCAGCATTTGTTGTTGTTTGTGTTTTGAATGATTGCCATTCTAGTTGGAGTTGGGTGAAATCTCAGGGTAGTTTTGATCTACATCTCTCATTGCTAATGATGTTGAACTTTTTATGCATTTATTGGCCATTTGAATGTCTTCTTTTATGAAGTGTCCATTTAGTTCTCTTACACATTTTTGATTGAGTTGTTTTCTTAGTGGTGTATATTAGCTGTATATTCTAGATATAATTGAAAGAATACTATTGAAATACTTTAGGAAGAATAGTTGGCAAAAATTTCTCCCATTCTGGCTCTCTGTTGAGGTTCTTAATTTTTTTTTTTTTTTTTTTTTGTGGGTCTGGGGATGGAACCCAGGGGAATTCGACCTCTGAGCTACAGAGCTACACCTCCTGTCCTGTTTTTTATTCTTTATTTTGAAACCGGGTATCACTGAGTTGCAGAGGGCCTCACTAAGTAGCTGAGGCTGTCTGAACCGCGATCCTCTGGTCTCAGCCTCCCAAATGCTGAGATTACAAGCCTGCACCACCATGCCCGGCTTATAGATTTTTATTTTTTTATTAATTTTTTGCTGTACAGAAGCACAGACTTCCCAGTTACCTCCTACATGGCTTGAATAACTCTGTCCTAGAATGACAGGATATGAAAGGCAGGTTATTTCTATAATTAATGTCCAGTTCCAGCATGTGTATGGAATCTTCATACTAAAGAAAGAAAAAAAAGACTTGCCAATTAAATAAATGCATGAAATGTATAATTTCTTTAGATGCTTCTTACTGCCCTTTAGACTCTCTCTCTCTCTCTCTCTCTCTCTCTCTCTCTCTCTCTCTCTCTCTCTCTCTCTCTTTAACACTTCCTAATTTTTTATCAACCCTTCATTATAAAACATGGTTTTCAAAACTGGCAGCTTCCAGACTGCCTTCCTCTGACATTCCATATCCTTGCTTTGTATTGTTTCTTTCCTCCCTCCACATATAGCTATAACCTCTTATTATAGTTCAAGTTCCCACTAATGTTCCAGGCATCTTTATCACCTATGATCCAGAATGATATTTCATTTAGCTTAAACTGTAGGTTATTTTTATTTGAAAGATAATCACCTTATTAGTCAAATAATAATTATCTTATTAATCAAATAATAAGTTGGATCCTTTTATTTCTCTACCTCTGCAATGGACTTTTAACTCTAACACTGTATGTTGTCTATTAAATTCCACTGTCAGTTTCAAATCAATGTTATAGTCTATGAAGGTCTTTGAAAATTATATTGCATATTCGTAAAGCTTCCTAGTAGATTCATTTTATCAAATAAAATTTGTATTGATTACATAGCTTATTTTAAAATGACATGGTTTCCTTAATAGAAATCAGAAACTGACTCTATTTGTGTTTTGACAGAGCAATTAACCAGTGTTGTTGTATAGGAAACAAGCTAAGGATTCAAAAAGTACTTAGCTATCCTAAGACACATATTTGTCATATTCACAAAGAGATCTTAGGAATTATTTTAAATGCCTTTTTGAAATTCAGGAGATTCAGATGAGCACTGTATCTTCCATGAAAGCTTTTCCCTGAAATTCAATTGTATACATGTCCTTCGTGTTCCCATAAAATTTTATGAAGTCCCTATCATAGTTCTCACCATAATTAACCCTGATTTCCATTTGCATCTGTCTCCGCAGGTACCATGAAGTCCTTGGAGAATGAGTCTCTGTGTCCTTTATTTTTACATTATCTGAACTCTGTGTATAGCAGTTATTCAAGAAATGTTTGTTAAATCAATGAATAACAGAGAGATTCATTTATGGATAAAACATATGTCTTTTGTTAGACTTATTTTAGAAAGTAAATTACTAAAAGTAACACAATTCTGGGGAATACAGGAGCCAGTATATCTTAGGCAGCTCCCTTAAGAAGCTATTTTAGCTTCCTGCACATATGAAATGTGTGACTTAATTTTATAACAAAAAGATAATTTCATCCATTTAAAAGCATGATAATGTGCAAGCTTTTGTGGCAATTTCTCTTTTCTTCTTTTCATATTTTACATTCAGTATTTCTTTTTATAATATCAAAAACAGTATTTCATTAACATTCTTCAGAGAAAACAGTTACCAGTGTTTCAAATTCACAGACCTGGAGTGCTTACTATAAAACCATGTGAAAGTAAATGAATGCAGGAACCTCACAATGTTCCTGAGGATTTACTTACTCTGGCAAATAAAATTTACATTGGCTTTTCTGTTCCTTGCGTGATGCTTATAAATTCCATAACATATTTGAAGCATAATTTATCATTACATTATGTCAGCCTTTTGGTGGTCAAATACAGATTCTTTTTTTCCCCAAATCTAAATTTCTATGAGGAGAGACTCCATAGTAAATGCTCTGTGTTACTGCATACTTGTTGAGTAATTAGGTTTTACTGCTGACTGAAAAAGGTAACGGAGGGAGAACAAAAAGTCCTTGTATAATATGTACCATCTTTATTAATTTAACTCTAAACTAGCCCTTGAGATTTTTACGCAGTCACAACAGAAAGGTCAGTGGAATACCAATAAATATCCTTGTATTGTTAGTTTATTTTGAAAATGCTTAAGTTGGGTCAAAATTTATCCAGTCTCTTCAAAATCCAGCACCAAAGAGGATAACTTTTTTTTTCTTCTTACTTCACCATTTGGATTTACTTAGGAAATTACATTTGCAAGGAAAATTAGAAGGAATATTTAATATAGTCATGAGCACAATAGATGTGGAGCATGTTATTTCTTATGCTTTTCTGTTACAAAAACATAGAAATAGTAATATTTACTTATGCTAAAAGTTTAAGGTCCTATTCTAGAATCTAAGTATAGTTATTGGCCAGTGCCCTCAAAACTTAAAATGAAAAATAGAATATTGAGAATATGCTTATCATGATCAATGTGAAATAAACTGTGGTAACAGGGGATTGAAAGATGAAACTTTATATAGTGGGAGTAATTTGAGTTGTACATTATAGTTACCAGAATTTCATGAGTTTTAGTGGAAATACTTATCGTCTCCTAAGACTCCGACCTGCAGGTGCTTAGAGAACGGCACAGACACCTCTTCAGCTGAAATATGAATTCTTCTTTAATGGATCCTTAATTCTTCTTCTAATATGTCTCAATATGTCTCCTAATATGTCTCCTAATATGTCTAATATATCTGACAATGCGTACAGCAAGCACAATATATATCAGCAACATAATCCTTCCCTCTATTCCCTACCAACCCCAAGCTTTCCACAGCTAGGGCATGCACATTTCTGACTCTCTCATAGGCAGGCTGGTGGTAGCAAGAGGTGCTGCGTCACTGATCATTCTGCAGGCACGTAGCGTGGCACACTGCGTATGCTCAAGGAGACGTCCATCTTGTGAGTCTCATGACTTGGCTGCAAGCCTAGGCGCCATCTTGAATCCACGCTGGCAACAAGCCTGGGTGCCATCTTGGTCCAGCCGAGTGGGCCCCGACAAATACTAAGTAAAAGTAAAAATATTGGCAAAGACTCCAATGGAGTGCAGTCGAATGTAACTGAGATACGATCATGAACAATGACATAAGCCTACTAAATGAAGCTTAAAAGCCGGATGCAGCAGTGACCTTTTGTAATCTTAGTACATGGTAAAATGAGACCAGAAGATAACAGGTTCAAGGCCAGTGCACAGTAACTTAGTAAGATCCTGTTTTAAAGTAATTATTTTTAATAAAGGGCTTGGGTTGAGTCTCAGAGGTAGAAATCCCCTGGGTTCAATCTCAAATACCATGAAAGCACACACACAAATACACATAGACACACACACACACACACACACACACACACACACACACACACAATGAGCATTAAATTTGGAAGATCATCCTTTCCTTTTTATGCCAAGCTTTTTACCCATTAGCCTACAGGAAATAAGAGGGGAACTACTGAACAATTTAAACCTTGGAATGACTTGTCATGGCCCTGAATATCTGTGTTTCAAGAAATTATCATTGGTGATGGCACAGAAGGGATTAAAAGTGCAGTTGCCCTACTGTAAGTGAAGAGCCTATTGTCTGTGGTTTTCAAAGTGGATTTAAAGGATGGAAATATTTTTAAATTAGAATTAAAATGTGCTGTTTAGTTGAAAATGGAAATCAAGGAGGAAAAAAATGTCACTAGGGTTTCTTTTCAGTATTATTGATAATAATTATAACCAAATGTGAATTCTTGAATATAACTAAATATTTCAGTCTAATAATCTAATAAGCACTTTGGTTCTTCAACCTGAGAGGTTTTATATTTTTTGTTTGTTTTATATTTTTTTGTTGTACTGTGTATTGAACCCAAAGGTATTCTACCTCTGAGCTACACCCCTAGTGCTATTTTATTTATTGTGAAACAAGGGTTTCACCAAGTTGCTGAGGGCCTCACTAAGTTGTTGAGGCTGGCCTTGAACCTGTGGTTCTCCTGTGTCAGGCTCCCAAGTACTGGGATTACAAGTGTGTGCCACCATGAATGGCTATGAGTATTATTAATTCTGAACAAAATTTAAATTTATAAATGTTTGTCTAATATCTTACAAGTCTGGCAGATATAAACATGAATGTATGCATGTGTTTGTCTTATTTTACTAAACATCTTGAAGCATATTTTTAGTGAAAAATTTAAGAACACAAATGTGTACTTTTATCATGTGTCTAGTTTTTTTTATTAAGGAGATTACAGGTTTTCTTTTGGGGGGGAAAGGGAAAGTCTTTGTTTTACTAATGTCTAAACGTCTAAAATCTTTTTCTAATTAGTGAATATCACTAGAAACTCATGTATATTTTTAGCCTGGCATAAATAAAAATTGTGTGCCTATTAAACAGTTATTTTGGTCTACTTGATGTCATGTATGGATATGTTTAAGTGTATGCATGTATAAGTAGGAGTCTAAAAATCTCAAAAGGTAATTGGTGGGTGTTTTCATAAAAAAGTGAATATTTTTGTAATTTTTAAATTCCAATTTATTCACATAAAAGCTTCCTAGTGCCACATCTTCACAAGTTGGTAACAGTGTTCTTGCATGGATCACTGTCTCTTTCTTCTTCTTTTGTGGTTTAATAATTTATGTTTTGTGTGCTGTATTATAAAATGTTATATTTTACTATTTTAATTTTCTTGTGCATTATAGTTGTACATGATAATGAGATTCATAGTAATACATTCTTATATGGAAATAATATTATTTCATGTGTTTTTCCCATATTTCCCCTTTTTCTCCCCTTTAACATTCCCAAGTCCCCTTCCATTACACCCTTCTCATTTTCATGGGTTTCTTTCTTTACTTTTTTTCACTACAGTTTCCACATATGAGAGGAAACATTTGGCCCTTGATTTTTCTGAATCTGTCTTATCTGACTTAGCATAATATTCTCTAGTTCCATCCATTTTTCTGCAAATAACATGAATTTGTTCATTTTTACATATACTTTCATTAATGCATTGTAATTATACATCTTAATGAGGTTCAAAGTTACAAAAACTAACATACACTCAGGTCTTGGTGTATATCCCTTGAGGTCTCACCCCACTACCTAGCCTTCTCATAAATATTCCCATAAATACCTTCATACATAGGTAATGCATAATTTGAACTGTTTCTTTCATCAGTTCTTCCTTTTGCCTTCCCCACCCCCTCTCCTTAGCCCCTTTCACTACTATCTCCTCTTCCTCTATCCCCTCCTATTATTCTACTGGTCATACTCTCTTTAATTATCTGAAGTCCCTTTGATTTCCTATTTAACTCTTTAGCTTCCACATATAAAACACTCAACTCTTGACATTCTGAAACTGACTAATGTCACTTAGCATAATATTCTCTAGGTCCATACATTTTCAAGCAAATGTCATAGTTTTGTTCTTTATGACTAAATTTCATTGTGTGTTTATACCACATTTTCTTAATTCATTCATTTTTTGGTGGACACCTAGGTTGATTCCATAACTTGGCTATTGTGAATTGTGCTGCTATAAGCATAGGTAGGCATATATCACAAGAATATTCTGACTTTAATTATTTTGGAAAAATACTAAGGAGTGGTATAGTTGGGTCACATGATGGTTCCATTCTTAGTATTTTGAGGAACCTCCATACTGATTTCCATATTGCTTGTGCTAATTTACAATTCTTTGTAGTCTCATCAACAGTTTCTAAGAGTCTCTATTTTCCCATATCCTCATCAGGATTTAATATTGGTTATATTCTTGGTGATCAGTTATGGAATAAGATGGGATCTGAGTATGGTTTTGATTTGTATTTCCCTGAATGCTAAGAACTTTTTAAAAATAATGATTATTTGTATTTTTCATCTTAGAAGTGTCTATTTAGTTTAATTGCCCATTTATTGATTGGATTATTTTGAGGAGTGGTGGTGAATAGGTATATAACCAAAAGCAATCTACATATTCAGTGCAATCTCTATCAAAATAGCAATAGCATCATTCATAGAACTACAAAAAAGTCCTAAAATTCATATGAAAGATTAAAAAATGAAGAATAACCAAAGAAATGCTATATAATAAGAATAATGCTGGAGGCATCACAATGGCTGATTTAAAATTATGCTACAGAGTGATAGTGACAAAATGCATGATAATTACATAAAAACAGAGCCATAGAGCAATGGAAAAGAAGAAGCAAAGACAAATTCACACAGTTACAGCCAGCTGTCCCTTGACAAAGTGCCAAAAATATTTGAAAAAAGGACAACTTTTCAACAAATGATGCTTAGAAAACTGGATATCATTATGTAGAAGAATGAAAATAGACTCCTTCCTATAAACCTAGAAATTAGACCAGAAACTTTGCAATTATTAGAATTGGACCAGTTTGCAATTATTAGAATTACTGGATCAGTTCTCCAACATATAGACACAGGCAAAGACTTCTTCAATAAGACTCCTAAAGCTAAAGATAAAATATTAGGTCATAGCCATTTTTTAAATAAAAAGGCAAGTTTGATCTTTTATTTTTTTGCTGAGGTAATTTTCTAATGCTTTTTTCCTTTCCCTTTTATTTGAATCCTAGGATGAATCAATGCTGTAGGGTTTGGGGGTCAGTAAAATTTATATGGTCATGTGATTCCCTTCAAAATTATAAATTATATTATAAATTGTTTATCTCAAACTGCCCTAGATAGACCATGAGTCTACTTTTGAGACACGCTTGGCTACAACATAATTATCTTTAACTTAAAGCAGATTTAAGTTTATAATTTGACTTCTAATTGAATATGATTTATTGAATTTGAAGTCCAGGCCAATTTATCCTAATTTGTAAATTTAGTTGGGTTTGACACCCATGAAAAATAGCACATAAAATTGTGGTTTCCCCAATATACTAAATTTAAAGGGAAAAATTCTTCTCATTATACCAAGAGTATAATGAGTTTACACTTACATTTCATTCAGGCATTTAAGCTGCACTAGAATACATGACTTGTCATTCAAGCCAATAGGCATTACCTGTGGAGACCTGAAAGCATTTTGAGAAGTTCACAAAGATCTGGTGGGCTAAAAACAGTGAGCAAGTCAAGAGGGAAGTGGGCAGGACCAATTGGTGAACAAACAATAGTCTACGCACTTGAATGAAAGTAGGGGAGGAGTCCAGAAATTTTCAGAAATATTATCACAGAATTATTTAAGATGATTTCAGGTTTAGTCATGAAAAAATTATATCTCGTATCTGTTATGGATTAGATATAAAATATCCCCTACAAAAGGTCATATATTGGCAATTCAAAAAATGGTCAGAAGTGAAACAAATAATGAGGGTTTGAATCACATCGGTGGATAGATCCATTGATGAATTAAAAATTTGGATTTGTAGCTGGTGATGGGAGTAGACAGGTCACTGGGTGTGTGGCTTGGGGAATACATATTTGCTTCTCATACCTTCTCCTGGCTCTCTCTGCTTCCTGCCACTAGACCATGGGATTTGTAGACATGACTTACTCTAACATGGACTGAAACCTCTGGAACTGTGAGCAAATAAATCTTTCTTTGTGCTGTGGCTATAAGGTATTTTGTGTTGTAGCAGTGAAAATGTTGACTGAAACAATATCCATCTACCTATATATCTTCATAGGTATAAATATAGAGGCATCTTATATTCTTCCTTTCTTTGTCTTTGCCAGTGTTCAACTCCCAGGTGAATAGAATTCTCATACTGACTCTTATTATGAAGGAAATTAAGACTACAGAATCCCATTATTACCTTATCTACCCTCCTTATCCAAATCCAAATTTAAATTAGCTTTATAAAGTTAACATTAATTTGCTAGGGCTACCAGAATAAAATACTAAAAATTAGGTATATTTAAAAAAAAATTAGGTCAGGAGTGGTGCTACACACCTGCAATTCAAGTATTTGGGAGGCAAGAAAGGAGGATTTGAGGCCATCCTCAGCAGCATAGCAAGATTCTCAGCAACCTAACAAAAACCTCTTTCCAATTAAAAAAAGGGTAGGATTGTGGCATGACGGTATAATTCCTTTGGGATCAATCCCCAGTACCACAAAAATAACAAACAGCAAAGAAACAAAATATTCTATCACAATTCTGGAGGCTAGAATTCTAAAAGTAAGGTGTCAGCAGGGTCAAACTCACCAAAGGCTCCAGAAAGTAGTCTTCTTTTCCTTTCCAACTTCTAGGTATTGCCAGTAATTCTTGACATTCTTTGAATTGTTGCATGGTAGCTCCAGTCTTTTTTCCTGTGTTCACATGAACTTTTTTCTGTGTGTCTGTGTCTCCAAATATTTGTTCTTATGTCAGTCATTGGACTGAAAGCCCATTCTAGTTCAGTTTGACTTCATTGCTTTTCCCTTGACTTTATTAAGCAATTTTTGATGAATAAAGTATATAGTTAAGGTGTATAACATGAAGATTTTTTTGGAGGGGATACTGAGGATTGAATCCAGGGAAGTTTTACCTCTGAGTTATTACCTCCAGAGGTTTTTTTTTTTTTTTTTTTTCCTTTTGAAACAGGGTCTCATTAAGTTACTGAGGGCCTCACTAAATTGCTGAGACTGGTCTTGAACCTGCAATCCTCCTATCTCAGCCTCACAAGTACTGGGATTACAGGTGTGGGCCACCATGCCAGGCTTCGTGATGCTTTGATATATGATGACCACAGCAAACTAATTATCATTCCAATCTTAACTATGGAATGATAATTAGATTCTATCTAATTATCTGAAGATTCTACCTCCAAATAAGTTCCCATTGACAGGGACTAAGAATCTTATAGGGGACACAATTCAATCCAATTAGGTTGATGTTTAGAAGGACAACTGGATCCTAAAAAATAAATGAGCAAGAAATTAGGAATAATTCTAGGGTTCACTTACATTTTTAAAGAAGGACTTTGTATCACAAATGTATCAAATGAACTAGCACTGGGTAGAAATCAAGACATTCCAGGGACCTGCTTCCTGTCCAGAGTTCCCACTCCCTACCTTCCTAAACCCACTCAAGAACCAGGAACACTACAGAATGAAAAAAGAATGCTCACACAGAAAAAAATATATACTTTTTAAAAATATTAGCTCCATATTTTATTTTATTCTTTATTTCTTCAGTGTGAATTAGAAGAAAATAAGAGAACCTTTGTGGAGTTCACAGCAGTCAAATGGGGTTCCCTTGTGTTTGCCTAGTAGAGTCAATATCCATTCACATTTATAAAAGACTCGCCCCTGGCAGGGTTAAGGCCAGAGAACGTGGTACCTTTATTCAAGCTATTAAAATCCTGAAATTCAAGTTCTCAAGTGATTCAAAGGCAGATAAATATATTTTTAAGCAAATTGCTTTTGCTTGCATGCCAGTAGTGAGCTTTGTGGTAAAATCACCTTATGTTCCAAATAACACAATGTATTTATTTTTTTTTAAATTGTATATATTTGTAAATCACATACTATCAAGACATAACTCAAACCATTGTGTTTACAAAGAAATCATAGCTAAAATTTTAATGAATTCGGTTTTCCAGAAAATTTATTATTTGTTTAAGAAACAGAATATAAGAAATTCTAATTTAAAAAAAATTTGTCAGTATAAACTCAACTTTAGAAAACAGAAAAATACTTTATTTCAAATTAAGTTGTTGAATTTAGTGCGATATATAATATCCAACTAATATTTTTTATTAAATTAGTACTGATTTTTGTTAATTACAAAAAAAGTGCTAAATTTTATTTTGTTTTACTTTTGGGGACTTGGGGGTTGAACCCAGTCAGGACTCTACTGTTGAGATACAACCTCAATCCCTAAATTTTATTATTTGTATTATTGATGTCCCAAGAGAGTTTGGTCTAAATGAAAACTATATCTTGAATATTATAATTAGAATTTATACTGAAAGATCTATTTACATATAATTATGTGCAAGAAAACAATTACTTATGTAATTAAAATGAGTTTTTAATAGCTCTTTCATTCAACTATATTTAACACTGAAACTGATCTTTTATTTTTGACAGAATGATCCCCTTAATCTGCAAAAAGTTCCCTGAGAAATAGACCTGTCCGATATAGAAATGTTAGATTCTACCTCTTACGCACTTATTAACAGATCTATAAATAAACTCCATAAATCTGTATTTTTAGTAAGTCACTCAGATGATTTTTTATTCCCATTAAAGTTAGAAAAACAAGTATTAATGGTGAAAAAACTGTGTATCTTAATCTTTACAACATCAGTGACCTCTTGGCTGGGCTGTACCTGGGGGAACCTGTTCAAGATGTCAAGTTCTAGAGAAATTAGTCCAAGAGTCAGGAGGAGAGGAAAACCTGAAGCACCTCCCACTGCGCCCACAGTACTGAAAACCTGGCCAGGGAGGACAGGCAACATGCTTACAGCCACCTCAGTGTCAGTGAACTGAGAACAATAATCACAGATTTCTCTCCCCGCCTTTCCCTATTTCTTCCTTCCATCTCTAGTCTTTCTCTTCTTCCCTCTCTTTAATCTTTGCCTCATTCCTTCCGTCTTCTCAATGCCTTCTCCAAGTTTTTATATTTTTATTAGTGCATTATAATTATATGTAATAGTGAGATTCAGAGTAATACATTAAAACAAACACACATTACTTGGTGTGTTTCCCTCTGTTTCTTTTTTTACTTCTTCTGAACTTATCACAATTATGGGGAGGGAGAGGTCTCTGGAGAGCAGGAATGGCTTATCAAAAATCCTCCCTTATCCTGTCCACCTGGCTAATCTCACTGAACTTACTTAAAAGCAAGTGCTTAAAAAAAAGAGTGTCTAATTTGTTGTTGTTATTTTATTGCCATAATTAAGAAATTTAAAAAAAAAGAAATGAGAAGAGGTGTTATCAACTCTATTCCTGGCCTATTTTCCCACTCCTGGTGCTAGGAGTGAATGATGATGAAAATAAGTATTATACAATATTTATCTTGGTTTTACTTTCCATCACCCATTTAAGATCAAGAATCAAACCCCATCTGAATAAGCATGAAATGCATAGTAGTCATTAGGAGTAGCCACTGGAGCTCAATCCAAGCCTCCTTCTGTCCATGGTCTTGGGCTACTGGCTTGTCTACCTGTCCCAAGCCTGGTGTCTAAGCCCATCATTCATTTGAGTTATTATACCAAGATTCCCCCTTAGAGTCATTAAGAAATGAAGTGCTTAACATTCTTGACGCAACCGAAAGACAAGCACACAAAGTCAAGCCACTTTTCAGCCAATATTAGTAAAATTTAAAAATAAAAATATTCGTTATGGGCTGGACCAGAATTTGGCAAACTATCCCAATTACTGACACCTGCTTTCACAGTACAAAAGCATGGTAAAATAGGTGCAACAAAAGCTGTATAATATGTGAGTATCTATAGAACAACCTTGACTTTGTTTCTTGACCCCTAATACCTAAAATGTTTACCACTTGACCCTTTAGTGCACAAGTTAACTAACCTTTAGCCTAAACAAAGACAGTTATGATTTATTTCTTCAGCATTTGAGGGCAAAATGTACATCAAGTGTATTCAATAAAAAATCTCTATACCCATATGAAAGCATACATATTTTTATTTCTTACTAAGCACGGAAAACAACAATACATGTATGAGAACAACTGTCTTTATTCTGATAACCAGAGCTGTGCCTATCACAGTAAAGATTTAGTAAATATTTATATTAAATGAATAAGTCTTAAAGTCTATATACATTCTGCATTTTATTTATGATATCTATTTTAGAATATATTTCATTTTTTTAAATCTTTGGGTAAAATGGATGCTCCAGGCAGAATGTACAATAAAGTTTCCAGGACTGCCTCAGGCCCCCAGGGGGAAAAGCTTGAGTTTGCCCTGAGGGCTCTGCAGATTTTATAAGAAGGAGCTATTTTTTCCCCAAAATGTTTGAGTTAACCAGGCATGGTGGCGCATACCTATAATCTCAGTACTTGGCAGGTTGAAAAGGACTACGGGGTCAAGGGCAGCCTCAGTAACTTAGTGAGACTCTCAGCAACCTAACAAGACCCCATTTCAAAAAAAAAAAAAAAAACATTTTAAAAGGGAGCTGAGGAGGTGAAGCTTATAGGTAAAATGCATCTGGGTTCAATCCCCAGTACCAAAGGAAAAGAAAAAGGGAAATTTGAAATGATGAAATATACCTATACATTTATAAAAATTGATTTTAAGCATCTCTCATAACAGTCACTAATCTATATTGCAGGCATAAGTATATTTTAGGTCCTGAAGACATTGGTTGATACGTGACAGTGGTCCCAATGCTACTAATTCCCTGCTTTGACTCAGCAAGCAAGAACCGGCATCATCCCCAGCTAGCTCTCTTCAGGAGCCCCGACCCTGCTCTCTCCAATTCACAAGGATCTGTGGTATATTCACTTTAACTATGAGTATCAGGGAAGATCATTCAAGCCAGCTAAGTGTTGTATATTATAGAAACTCATATGATTCAATAACACTTTCCTGAAAATTAAAAAAAAAAAATAGTTGGTAATGATGGAGGAAAAGGAAAGCTCAGGTGGATGAGGATTCCTGATGATGCAAATAGGCAGAAACTGTGAAAAGAAACACAGATCATAGTACTCTACCACAGCAATTCTCTCTTTTGAAGTGCTGCCCAGATAGGAACCAAGTAACATGACCTTTAAACCACCCAGCCCAGAATTTAACCCAAAGTAAAATTCTTAAGAAACATCATGGTTTTCTACTCTTCTCCCCTTTTCTCAACTGGTTATGTGCTATAAGGTCCAGGATTCATATTCCCATTTTTACTTAACATAAAGGAAAAGCCAACATTCTTGTACTATGAGGAGCAAAACAAATTATGTCCATGTACTTTACACCTGCGGAATCCTTTAGTGCATCCCCTGTTGGCCAGAAGAGGTAAATATCAACCCGTCTGGTTCCAGTCCAGATCCATTACTTACCAGCTGGATGACCTTAAACACATTGCTTAAACCTCTCTGTGTTTCCTGTTCCTTCTCTTTAAAAGAAGATAGCATTGCTTCACAGTCTTGTTCATAATATTGAAAAAGATATGTATTTAAGTATATACACATAGGTGGGATATTTATATAAAACCTCCCTTAAAACTGGGTCTGTATTTAGTGATGCAGTGAGCATTCTTTTACTAGGTGTTGCTATTTGTGTTAATGAGGTTCAAGCTCTCAGCATGACTGAGGGCCCCTCCAGTGGCCAGGCCTCTGCTTACCTCCCAGCCTCCGGCATGCCCTCTATTACACTTCCTATCGCTCTGCCCCACCAAAGTCAGATTGCTTTTTAGTTCCACACTTTATTGCCCTGTCCTGCTTATCTCTGCTCCTGCTGCACTGCCTCGCCGTCATTCAGCATTCGCCTGGCACAGCCTATTTTCTATTAAGCTCCTGCCAAGTAAAATGGAATGCTGCTACATTTGTGTCCCCAGCCAGACATTCTGTACCAACTTCTTCATTTCTCTTTCTCTCCTTCCTCCTCTAGACTGTGAACCTTTCAAGGGCAGGAAGAATGTGTTAGAAACCCTGAGAGCCTCCACACCTAGTGGCTCTCTGTTACATGGAAGGCACTTAGAAAAATGTATGTTGAATTAAAGAGGGCTTAAAAGCCCTGTATAGTAATTCTGAAGTCATAAAATTCCATTTAAAGTACAGTAGCAGGAATTGGCATTGTGACCTCTTCTGGCAGCAAATCTCATTTATTACCATAAATTGTGTGAAGTAATTGCCGTTATTTGTTCAAAATTCAATGTCCTTTAATCACATCTGGTGAATTGAATTAAGGAACTGTTCCTCTTAATGGAATTCAGGTTTGACTATATCTATTTCTAAAAGCATTCAGTGTCCTCTAAAATTTCTTTCTTTAAAAGCAATGTTTTGTTTTGCTATTTCGCTAGTTTTTTTAAATTCGTACATCAGTGTTATAAGTCATTTACAAAATCTTTAATCAACAAGTTCAACAGTAGTTGAAAACAATTATGTAACACTAAGCTGTCTCCATATTTTACCCATTTGGTAGATTTTACACAAACCTACTAAAGTATCCTGAATAAATATCTACTTTCTATTATTTGTATTAACACTTCTTTACAGAAAAAAAGTAATAACTTATGTTATAATGATGGGCAAATAATGAATTTGCATTCATGAAAGAAAAAATTAACGAATCAGATTTATACTTAATTCAAATATATCACAAAAATACAAACTTTTTTCCATTACCAGTGCTATAAAATATAATCGCCATATCTCTCAATTCAACTACTGTAATCACTACTGGCCACTGATTCCAGGCTTGTCCTTTCATTAACAAGGAACATGTAAAGTGATCGTTAAAAATTTTAATCAGATAATACTAGTCCCTCAGCCAAATCCCTCCTATCTCTACTGTACTATAAATATGACTGAACTTATAATGGCTTTTGAAGTTCAAAATGACCCGTACTATCTGCTTATCTAGATCCACCTCCTGAGGTCACTACGACTACAGGTACACTGTATTTCATACTTCTTGAACATGCATTGTATGTTCCTGCCCCAGGCCTTAGTACCTAGTGTTCACATCAGAATGCTAGATCTATTGTGGTAGTGTGTGTGTGTGTGTGTGTCTGTGTGTGTCTGTGTGTGTCTGTGTGTGTGTGTGTCTGTGTGTGTGTATTATTGGGGACTAAACCACTGGGATTACAGAGGTATACCACCATGCCCAACTTCCCAACTTAGTGCTAGGTCTTGACTGTAGGACAGAGTCCTTATCTTGAGCTCAAACAGGACCTCCTTCCTCAGGCTGGCCTTCCTCACTGCCTCCCCTCAGTGGGCCTGTCCAAACCATTATTGTGAGCCATATGGATACTGACATCCCTCTTAGTTAGATCTTATCTCTGTATCTGCCTAATAACCCTGTTAATGTATTTTGTCCTGGATCTTGGAAATCAGACCTCTCTGATTCTCTGCTATTTCCCTCTTCTGATACCTAGCTAAAGCTAAGAACCTCACAGACCTCTGAGCTAGTTTGTTCTTTCAAGACCCATTTTAGCCCCTCAATTCATCCATTTCACATGATAGTCAAGTGAGACAAGATTGCAGACAGAGTCTCAGCCCAAGAGACACTCTTGCATAAAATTATATACCAGAGTAAACTCTTCCCCAAATGGTAGACAACACACCTGAGCATCCTTAACCTGAGGTTTCTAATGCTCCTATTTCTAGAGGTTTGGCTTCAAAGAACTAAGAGGAAGCTGGGCATGGTGCCTCGGTCCTGTAATCTTGGGAGACTGAGACAGGGGAATTGAAGATTCCAGCCTCAACAACATAGTGAGATGCTCAATAGCCTAGTGAGACTCTGTTTTGAAACAAAAAATAATAAGGGTTAGGGGTGTAGCTGGGAGGTAAGATATCTCTGAGCTCACTCCCTGGTGAAACCCCATGCCCACAAACACACTCACACACAAAGAACCTATTAGGGAGAAACTAAAAGCTGTGGCAGCCACTTTCTTTCTCCATAATCTTACTGCCTTTTCTGACATTTCTCAAAGAATAGCTGAAGATAGTTTTCTTCCTGTTTTTCCTGCATGATGTGAAACTCCTGTGCAAACTCAGGTATTTATATGTGAAAAACATCAAGATGAAAGGTAAACACATTTAAACATCTCAACTTTTCAATCTTTAAGTTAATAAGCCTTTGAATCTTGGCAAATCATCCAAGGAATAAACTATTCAACTCAGCCTGGTCCTGAGGTGGTAAGAAGGAAATGAAGAAATTTAGAAGCCATTTCTTCCTCAGTACTTATTGACGATGGCCATACATCATATATTATCATTATTTTACTGGCTTAGGCACAAATATAGGGGATGGGAAACAATGATTTTCTTCTGATTAGAGAAAAAGGAGACTAGAAATAGTAACTGTTCAAACGTTATCAACAAAAATAAACAGAATACAAGACTAACTTTATTACTTGAGTATCATTTGTTTAGCACACTGAGCCATGAAGTCACAACCATTTGGAAAATATACATACGCGCACAAATTGCATATAAGGGGGAAATTAGGTAGAAAAGTAGGGGCTTTTTCTTTTCTGGTTTTTTTTTGGGGGGGTACTGGGGGTGGAACCCAGGGGCTTTTCTACCTCTGGGCTACACTCCCAGACCTAATATATATATATATATATATATATATATATATATATATATATATTTTTTTTTTTTTTTTTTTGAAACAGGGTCTCACTAAGTTGCTGAGAGCCTAAGTAGCTGAGGCTGGCTTTGAACCTGTGCAACCCTCCTGTCTCAGCCTCCCAAGTGCTAGGATTACAAGTGTGCACCACCATGCCTGGCATGTTTTTTTTTTTCTTTCTTTCTTACTGAGCATAATTCAAGACTATGGTTAAGTCCACAAAGAAATCAGACTAATTTTTGTTTTAAAATTTCAGAAAGAAAACAAAAATCAAGCATTTACGAGAAATGAAATTGAAAGATAAGATGTGTGGGTATGTGTGGGTATGTGTAGTGTGTGTGTGTGTGTGTGTGTGTGTGTGTGTGTGTGTGTGTGTGAGTAGTGAATTCAGGGAACCTAACAATTATACTTGGAAACTTATAACTATAAGATGTTGATTAAGTTTGTTCCACAACAAAAAACAACCTTCTGGACAGGAAATCTATGTAACACAATTTGGGGACATCAAGTTAAAAACTGAATTTGTCCTCTAGTTTACTTTAAATTATTCAATATGTTCTTTTATGGTACAATAAATACCAGTAAGTCAGCTTTCCGTTCTTATTAAGTCTAATTCTTATTCATTTGTAGAATAAATAATTGAAAAAATTGAAAGAACGTGCCCATTTATCAAAACATGTGTTGGGTGACAAATATAAACATAAAAATGGAAGATGTTTAGAAAAGTAATCTAATTATTTGAACTTTATTTTGCTAAACATCCAAACTGTTTTGTAACTTTGCTCTATTTGTTTTCTATACTATGAACACAATTTCTAGTATAATGAGAAACAGAAAAATTAGGAACCATGAAATATATTTAATTATCAAGATCTACTCAATTCCATAGAGCTCCAAATATGAGGTTCATCCTTTTTAATATTTTTCTTTTTTCTTATAATGACATGTATTTCATTGACATTTCTTTGAAAATTGAGTTATAAATGGATATAAGTAACTGATACAATAATATATACAAAAATATAGATTTGTGACAAATGTGATTTAGTTTTCTTTTGATAATTTAGTTACATATATAGTACACCCAGCATGTTTAGCTGACATATTGTCCATTTCTCTTTCTTGACAGGTTTAGAATGTAATAATAACTCAAGAATTTGATAACAACGTGGAATAGTTTAACAACAGTCTATGTGTTTCTCATGATATGTTCTCTATATTGTAAGTACATATTTACTATCTCAATCCAGTTTGATTGTGGGATAAATGTGTTCAATTATAATTTATAAATAATTTAGATTCTTTAATGAAATTATAAAATAAAACTCATTCAAGATGTAGAATAGCCGGGGATGGTGGTGCACACTTGTAATCCCAGCATTTGCGAGGCTGAGACTGGAGGATCATGGTTCGAAGACAGCCTCAGCTACTTAGTGAGGTCCTCTGCAACTCAGTGAGACCCGGTTTCAAAGTAAAGAATAAAAAATAGGGCTGGAGTGTAGCTCGGAGGTTGAATGCCCTTGGGTTCCATCCCCAGACCTGCAAAAAAAAAAAAAAAAAAAAAAAATATATATATATATATATATATATATAGAGAGAGAGAGAGAGAGAGAGAGAATAAATTTAGAAGATTATCTAATATAAAATCTCTAAACTTTGATTTAATATTATATAAAAGTTAAAGCTTAAAATAATTTTCTTTCATGATAGGCTAATATATTTAATTATATTTTAGGAATATAATAGTATTTTTAAGAAATGACAAATGTTTTAAGAGATAGATATACTGCCCCTGATTTGAATATTATACATTCTATATATGGATTCAAACATCACATGACACCTGATTATTACTTAATATTTTTATGTATCTATTGAAAATAAACAATTTAAAAACACACAAGAAATAAGTACTAAGCAGTAAGTTCTAATTCATAGGAAGGGAAAAGAGAGGAGGAAGCCTAATTCCTTCCCCTCAGAAGAAAATAAGGCATAATCTGAAGCTCCTGAAGATCTTCAGTTATCAGAAGCTATAATTCATGCCATGTTTAGGGCATCAGGAGATGCGGTCCCTTAGTACCTATTAATACCAAAATCTCCATCTCAAGCTTTGCTTATTCCCTATTTTCTCAGCCTACATTTTTAAAAAGTAAAAAGCAACAGGTAACAGAGATGTTTAATAAAATATTTCACTTAACTTCATATGATCAAAATAAGTCATTTAACTCAGATTAATGTAAAATCAGACTCATGATTAATGTAAAAATATTAATGAGAAAATTTACATCTCTTTTCATCTCAAGTTTTTTAAATCAGTGTGTTTAAGGCACATTTCAATTCAAAGACTAAATTTTTTAACTGGATAAACTTGACCTATACTTAAATATTACAAAATTTATAGTTGAATTAGATTCACAAACTCAAGTTAGCCCATACATATTTAAAGGTTTTTCAATAACTAGATGAAATAAATTTTAAATTTACTTCAAGTTAAAGCATTTCTTTAGTCACACCAGCCACATAACCAGGGCTCAGTAGTCACATGTGGCTAGTGGCTACATTACTAAGAAACTACATCCTGGATGACTGTTGATACTATAATACTATAATTTTGCTACCTGGTTAATTTTGTGTGTGTGTGTGTGTGTGTGTGTGGTACTGGGAATGGAACCCAGGGGTATTCTACCTCCAAGCTACATCCCCAGCCCTATTTTTCATTCTTTACTTTGAAACAGCATCTCACTGAGTTGCAAAGGGCCTCACTAAGTAGCTGAAGCTGTTTGTGAACAGCGCTTCTCCTTTCTCAGCCTCCCAAACGCTGGGATTACAAACATGCACCACCACACCTGGCTTACCTATTTAATTTTGAGGTCTAACTTCAGGACTCACCAAAAAGTTGATAACTTTAACACTTCAATGAGAAAACAGTAAATCCAAAAGCTCTGACTTAAAGTGAGGGTTTATAGAACCACATGTTTATGTTTATGACAAATTATGTATAAGAAAATATATAAGATGTAAGCTTCCAAGCTACAGTACAATATTGGAGTTTGGACACTTTTAATTTGCGCTCTCTCTCCCTTCTCTCTCTCTCTCTCTCTCTCTCTCTCTCTCTCTCTCTCTCTCTCTCTCTCTCTCTCCTCTTTCATGTATTTATTGGCCACTTTTAACTTTTTATGAAGTGTCTATTTAGTTCGACTGCCCACTTCTTGATTGGCTACTTTTTTCTGCGTAAAGTCCTTCAAGTTCTTTGTATATTCTGGGTATTAGTCCTCTATCAGAGGGATAGCTTGAAAAATCTTCTCCCATTCCCGTTTCGTAGACTTTCTTTTTAGGGTCTTGATGCTTTCCATTGATGAGTGGAAACTGTTTAATGTCATTTCATTTATTAATTCTTGTTTTCATTTCCTGAATTTTGTGGGTCTTGTTGAAAAAGTTTCCTTTTTAAAATGATTGAATCAACTGGGCAAGGAGGCACACACTTGTAATCCCGGTACTTGGGAGGCTGAGACTGGAAGGTGGAGGTTAGTGGCCAGCCTCAGCTACTTAGTGAGGCCCTCTACAATTTAGTGAGACCCTGTTTCAAAATAAAGAATAAAAAATATTGGGCTGGGGAGTAGCACGGAGGTAGAATGCCTCTGGGTTCAATTCCCAGCACCATTAAAAAAAAAAAAGTTGCAAAGAAGGTCGTGATAAGAAACACTGAGAAACACAGCTGAGGAGATGACAGTCATTATGATTTGATGCAATATGGTCTCTTCGATTTGATCTATCTTCCCCCCCTCCTCCTCCTCCTCCTTCTTTATACTAAGAATTGAACCCAGAGGCATTCTATATCCAAGTAATATCCCCAGACCTGTTTTATTTCTTACTTGAAAACAAGGTCTCACTAGGTTGCTGAGACCCTCCCTTAATTGCTAAGGCTGGCTTTGAACCTGCAATCCTTCTGTCTCAGCCTACCAAGTACTAGGATTACAAACGTGCACCACTACGCCTGGCTTACATTTGATTGTGGTTGTACTGGGATTCGTGGAAACCCTTCTACTTCTGGGCTACACTCCCAGACATATAGATAGATAGATAGATAGATAGATAGATAGATAGATAGATAGATAGATAGATAGATAGATTTTTTTAATTTGGAAACAGGGTCTCTTAAGCCAGCGCGGCTGGCATCAAACCTGTGCGATCCTCCTGTCTCCGCCTCCCAAGGGCGGGGATCACAAGCATGCGCCACCACGCTGGGCTTATATTTGATTTTGAAAGAGAAAAATGGGCATTAGTGAGAAATTAAGCGAAATCTGAATAAAGTCTATAGTTTATTTAATATTATTACATTAATTTTTCTTAGTTTGGATAAGTATGTGATTCCTCTGTGGGGAGAAGCTGAAGAAAGAGAATATGTGAACTCTGTACATCTTTATAACTTTTCCATCAATCTCAAGTTTTTATAAACTAATTCATTTTATATGAACAATAAATTTTTAATAGAAATAATATCCAAATTTTATCAAAAAATAAAAATCTCACTATTAAAAAATATAATCCAGCCAGGTATGGTAGCACACACTTTTAATTCTAGTACTAGGGAGACTGAAACAGAAGGATCACAAGTTTGAAGCCAGCCTCGCTCCTTTGTGAGGCTTTCTGCAACTTAGCGAGATCCTGTTTTAAAATAAAGAATTGGCGTGGTGGCACACGCTTGTTTTTTTGTTGTTGTTGCTGGTTTTTTTTTTTTTTTTTTTTTTTTTGTGTGTGTGTGTGTGTGTTACCAATGATGGAACCCAGGGACACTGTACCTCTGCTCTACACCCCCAGCCCTATTTTTTGGTCTTTTCATTTCTGAAACAGGGTCTCACTGAGTTGCGAAGGGCCTCACTAAGTAGATAAGGCTGCCCACGAACCGGGCTGGTGATAAATCTACTAAGGGAAGATTTTACTCGCTTGCAATAAACTGTCTACACCCCCATAAGCACATTTTTTTCATTTTTTAAAGAATTATTTTAAGAGCTTCTACTACTGTTTTCTTTAAAAATTATCCTTCATGACTTAAAGTTTTATAATTACAAAAGTTTTTCGCACATGTTTGCATTTTGAACAACTCATAAAATTTAAATTTTCTAAAGTTATAATTCAGTGTTAATCTCTCTATAAATCTAGTAATACTGTCTTGCTGTTCATACAGGCACAGCAACTTGAAAATCATTTTCATTAGTTATTTTTATTATATAAATAGCTATGTGTTTAAATGCCAGATAAATCAATATACTAGATAAAATAATTGTTTTTATTTATAAAATTAGGATAAAACTTGTCTATTTTATTTAATACAAAAATATATTTATTTAAAATCATTCATATTTAAATGAAAAATCTCACCTGAAATGTCTTTTTCCTGTTGGAATTCCAAGTACCATTTGGGCTAGTAGATTAGAAATCATTCTTGCTAATTTATTTGCATTATATTATATACAAGGATATGTTCACTTTAGGGAAATCTAATATCACATATGAGAACCAAAAAAGATCACATAACACATAAAATGTCTCAGTGATTTTTATTTATTTATTATTATTATTATTATTATTATTATTATTATTATTATTTTGGTGGTACTGGGATTCCTGGAAACCCTTCTTCTACTTCTGGGCTACACTCACAGACCTATTTTTATATTAATTTGGAAACAGGGTCTCCTAAGCCAGCGAGGCTGGCTCCAAACCTGCACGATCCTCCTGTCTCTGCCTCCCAAGCGCGGGGATTACAAGCGTGCACCACCATGCCCAGCTGATTTTTATTACAAAATAATTTGTTTCACAAAACAGTCATTATAATCTTTTCTTCCATAACAGTCTTCCCCAGAGCAAATGCATTAGATTTATATATTTCATTTCAGAAAAAATAGATTCATGTTATAAAGCAAAGCATACTTACCCTGGAACTGCATGCCTTCCTGTTCATATCACCTTCATTATTTCTATCTGCTGCAATTATTTTAAACAAGAGTGATTTCATAATCCACATGCAGCTTTAAAATGGAGGAAATTTATAGCATACTTTCACTCGTCAATAAACCAAGTAAGTCTTCTTCCTACTGCTTTCTCCTAGTGGTGTCGGCCACTAGGAGAGCTTATTTTATTAGATAATTTGAAAAAATCTTTATTAGGCTATTTGAAAAGCTTACTGAATGTGAAAGGATTATTAACAATAAAAGATACATCAATAGAAAAAAATTCTATACTTTCAAGTAATGGTATAGTACGTACGGGAATGACGTGAAATCTGTATGGTCCACCTTATGCTTAAATTCATTTGATGTTTGCTAAAATGAATGAACATATTTTGAAAAGAATATCCTCAAATCTACCACCCTGCCACATTTGAAAATTTAGAATTGTCACTATTTATTCTAATGTAAACTCCAATACTGCAGTAAAAGCCTATCTTGTTTATTCTTTTGCTTTGGTTTCATTTAAGTGGTTATTCAGGAAAGCTTCTTTCATATAAAACCTGTCTCTTTTGTACTAAAGCTTTGTACTATACTGGTGAATAAGATATTTACAACTATTTTTGATATTGAATTTCTAAACAATACCAATGAACGCATTTTTCAGTTATGGAAACTGGGCCCAATAGGTTAGATAATTTTAGGAGTAGTTACCGTAGTCTGGGAGAAGCTGCAAGTGGTAGTGGAAGGGGAAGGGGATCCAGATGATGAGCATTATCAATACCTCAAAATATGGTTCTTGGTTGTATTTATCAGCATTTTCACACGTATAATCTGAAGTATTTACCCATTGTAACTTAGAAGAAGGAAGATTTGTTAGCTCATGGTTTTTGAGTTCGGTTCATGTGAGGCCAGGGATCGTAGATTTCAGGATACGGCAGTGGGAAGTGTAGAAAGGGAGAACACAAGGTTTTGATCCTCACATCAGGGATTCTAGAAGCAAGAGAGAGGTCAGCGGGAGGCAGAACTATATATAACATCCCAACATCACACCTCCAGTGACCCACCTTCTCCACTGAGACCCTGTCTGCCTGGGCCACCACCTACATAAATCTATTACAATGGATTTTCCCACTGCTGGGATTATAAGACTCCTGACTCAGGTACTCAACTATAGCAACTCTGAATATTAGTAAATGAGCTCTTTAGGGGACATTTTTTATATCTAACTATAACATTGGTGTAGATGTAGATAAAGAGATGAGAATAATTGAATGAAGCAATAAACTTTTTCATACATTGTGCACCCAGACATCTTCCATACCATAGACTGTGTTTTATCCAGACATGAAAAACTTATTGAAAGTAAATGAAGAACAAAGTTCATAATACAGAATCTTGTGGAACTTAGATAATTTTTAAAACAATCGAGCTTATAATACCCTTTGTATCCAGGAGAACTTAACTGCTTTATTTTGTTTACCCCCAAAATAATGTCAGCTTATTTTCACTTTTATAATAACATCAAAATTAGTGCTTTTGAACACTCAATATAATAACGAATATTTTATGTTCTTTTTATTTTATGCCTTTAGGTAATATATTTTTATTTTGAATGTGCACAAATAAAGAGCTCAAAGTCTATGTTTCAAATTATATGCTCAAGGTAAAGAATAAACTGAGGAAAGTTTGAGAAAAATCTCAGTTTGTTATTTTCAATTTTGTCGTAAATTATTATTTTAGAGACTGTAATTTACCTGTAGCCACACTATAAAGACAAAAGAAAAAACTTCATAGTGAACCAGTCCTCTAAGAAAAAAACACTATATGGTGTGAATATTTATGTTGGTAAGTACCTAGAATGAGCAGAGGCAAATAAAATTATCATAAGCATTTATTTTAAATCTTACATATTAGCTTTGTGGGCTTTCTAATTATCCTTATACAATAAATTCTCTATAATTAAAATTATTTTCTGCCAGCTTTATTGTAACTTTCTTCTCTATCTCTTTTTATTAAAAACAAATCTCACATTTTATTAATTTTGTACTCTAAACACCGGAGGGTGATAATTTAAAATTTGTGACTTTAAATTAGTGTCATTTAAACCTACCAAAAAATTTCTTTCCCATACCATACTTTCTTTCAGAGCAAATCCCTATGTTACTACAGGGTGAAACTTTGCAATGCCTCATTGGTTTTATGTGAACACAATACCAAGTCTCTTCTTGCTCAGAGTTTAGATTGAAGATAGCTGCCTGGTATGATAATGTAAGGAGAACTCATCACTGAGACTTCAAAGAGATGAGAGAAGTGTTAGGAAGGCAGAAGGATTCTGGGAAAGTGATTGCTTGTGTTTAATATTAATGTATGTACCCTGCTGTGATATAAACTGCTCCATCTGAAATTTCAGAAACATCTGCTAATCCTGCACATATCTCATGCTAACATTGCAAAGGCATTAAAGAGAAAGTGTCAGGGATGAGATCCATGAACAGCTTAAAGCAATCAAAGGACAGGTGACATGTATGATAGATACGACATGGGTGGATTTGGAAATCCCCAAATAGAGGCCCAGAGTTCTAAATAACCAGATTTCTCAGAATAACCTAAAATTCTCAGAAATCTTGTGAGGGATTGGAATTTCCAAGGAATATGGGAGGGTGGGATAGAATTCTCATTTGCAAAAGCCACAATTTATATCTTAATAAAAAAGAAAAATTTTAAGGTGAAATAAACATTAGAACACTATTCTAAAACAAAATAAGAATATATTTCACTCAGAACCCAACCATTTCAAAAACTCATATAGCTACCTACTCATGTTGATTTTTATTTCTAATCTATGTTTTAAACAAAATTTTATATAATTATAATTTTCTGTTTGATTTTTGTACTCAATGCCACCATAACATTTTAACATATTCAGTATTTTATAGATGTCTTTATACCCTTGGTCTGCTTTACTTTTCTTGTGATGAAAACTGAGTGTTTCTAGATGGTAGAAAATATAAAAAAGAACTTCAGTTTAAGTATCTATCAAAGGCTTGTGCTTTTATCAGTTTATTTTCTAAAGAAAGTAGGGCTTAGGGGACCCCTTAGGGCTTAAGATTCAATTATCTACCTATTCAGTCTACTAGGCTTGTGGCTGTGGAAATTGTCCTAAACTTTCTTTTTTTATTATTTATTTATTTATTTATTTATTTATTTATTTATTTATTTATTGCAATACTGGGGATAGAACCCAGGGGCATTCTACCTCTGAGCTTCACCCCCAGCTCTATTTTTTATTCTTTTTGAAACAAGGTCTCACCAAGTTGCAGAATGCCTCACTAAGTAGCTGAGGCTTTCCACTAACTGGATCCTCCTCACTCAGCCTCCCAAATGCTGGGATCACCACATTCAGCTGTCCTAAACTTTCCAAGCCTTGCTTTCATCAAATAAAAATATTAAGATGAAAATAAGTCTTACATTATAGTTATTATGAGGGTAGAAATCAATAGTGTCTAACAAAGATTATCCAGGGTTCCTACTTGGGCAAATTTCTAAAAATTAAATTATATAGGCAAAAAATATTACTATATCTATTCTTTCCAAGACTGTGCATATATGGTTGACTTCCAGAATGTAGCGCTGAAAGGGGAAAAATCCTCAAATTTTTAAGCAAAAAGCCTGAATTTGTTGCTTACTTAAGGAAGGGGAAATACACTGGTCAGGCACAGGTCATCAGAGAAGATAAGACTACTAATATGTACGGTTTGGAGTAAGAGTAGACTTCAGTGATTGTTGAACTTTGAGAGAAGTCTATTGATGCATTTGTAGAGAAATGCTTTCTCAAGTAGACATATAATTGACTAGCTTTAATGTCATTATCATTTACTTTCAGAGCAAATTCTTTGGAGTCTTTTTTTTTTATCAACTGACTTTCAAAAGTTAGGGTCGTTACTAATTGGTTGACTTGGAAATTTATGTTCACGGTGATACATTACCATTAATTTTTAAAATCTGTGTAAAATCCATTCTAATGGCTTCTAAACAGTGATTGATTAAGCAGTTTTAAAACTAATCTGATGACTACTTGCAACTACAGCTACAAAAAAATCAGCTATTTTCTAGGATGGTAAGGACCACTTTATTCCCCAGCCATTTAAAAAAAAAAAAACATATGAAGAAAATAAAATATATGGGGATGAAAAATGCCAAGAAGGGATCACTGTAAAAAAGACTTAGAAATAACTAGATGTTTGCTTTTATTGCAATCTTCTTCTGAGAAGAAATTTGTATAAGTATCAAATAGTTAAATAAATATGGAAAGCTAATATCTGTAGAAGAAAGCAGTAGAACCAAGATGAAGGAATAGGTAGATTTTATAAAAGTCAATAAATCTGTTAAGGAAAATGTACTTCCTACTTCACTATAAAGATGATTAAATTTTACATTTATGTTACTGTTTATTAAACATTTTAGTTCATAGGCTGCTTTTCTCTGAATTTATATTCATCTAGATTATATGATGATTTTTTTGGGGGGGTTGTTTCTACTTCATCTCTCTCTCTCTCTAATATAAATTATTCTATTCCTTTTATCCTATTCTATCATGGCTTCTAATCTCCTACCATAGGATTATTCCTGACAGTTCCTAAGCACTTTTCTGGCTCTGATCCTCTTGAATTTTCTTCTCCATTCAAGTCATCATTTTTGAGCCCTCCCCTTTGTGTTTTTAAAGAACATTCATTTCTGAAATATTGGCTTTTCTCATTCTCCTTCCATCCTTCTATTCTTCTATACAAAAAATAATGCTCTTCTTTTTCTGGCTTAATACTATAAAAATTCAATTGATTTTCTTTTTATCTTTTTGAGAAATATGTTAGTAATATAGATCCAAGTTAACTCTCTGCAGGCAATGCCTGTGTCTTGCTTTTCTACAACCCATAACAAAACCATAAACAGATGACTCATTTTAATCTTACCTCTTGAAAGAGGCTTGAATTCTAAGATAAGACAGAATAACAAGTGATTCTCCTTTCTTCCATTTACTGGCAGATGTAATTTTCTATAAGTAATTTAAGCTCTAGGAGTCCCACCTTCTATATCTGTAAAATGAAAATTCTAGACAAAAGGTAGCTAAATGATACAATGATATTTTGTACTAAAAACAAATAACATACTATTTTTACCCAAGAGGAGCCACATAAATCATTAACCTTGTTTGTGTTTACTTTCTCTTACCATATTGCATAACTAAAATTCTTATAATGCCCCCCAAAAGTACAATGTCTTTGAAACTTCATGAAGCAAGTCATTTTATCCAAGTTTATCCACCTAAACCTAACAATAATTTATTCTCAATCCTAATCTCATTATGAGAATGACAAATGGAAGTGTGATAATTATCACAAAAGTGCTTAGGCATTATTTTACTAATAAGACCTAGAGAATAAATTGGTGAGATCAGTCTCAGAATGTCAAGTGTTGTATGATTTATCTCCTGTGAAAGCTAGAAGGAAAATAAGAAACAAAAGGGAATTCAGATAAATGAAGAAACAAGTAGAATAGTGGGAGGGGTTTTAGGGAGAGAGATGAAGAGGGAAGGAAGGAGAATTGATGAAGGAAACAGTTTAAATACTGCTATGTCCGTATATGAACATATCACCAATAATTTCGCTAACATGTGTGGAGAGGGAAACAAGAAGGGGAAAAAATCTGGAGAGAAACAAACCAAGTGATGTGTGCAGTATGTTTGCATCACTTTGAATTTCTCTATCATGTATAACTACAATGCACCAATAAAAGTATAAACAATAATCGTTAGCACTTTTTTAAATTTGGAATTTTGCATTTGCATGGTACTATCCTGACCCTTAGTGTTGTCTTTATAATCACCCGCCAAGCAGTTACTATTTATTATTCCCAGTATTTGTGGGAGGAAATTATTGCTGAGGATTGCTTTGGCTGTTCTGAGTCTTTTCTTTTCTCCATATAAAATTCATGACTGATTTTTCTAGGTCAATGAAGAATGTCATTGGTATTTTGATAGAAATTGCATTGAATTTAGATCAATTTTGTTATAATGGCCATTTTGATGATATTTATTCTGCCTATCCATGAGCAAGGGAGATCTTTCCATCTTCCAAGGTCTTCTTCAATTTCTTTCTTTAATGTTTTATAGTTTTCATTGTAGACGTCTTTTACATCTTTGGTTAGGTTTATTCCTAGGTATTTTATTGGTTTTGAGGTTATTGTGAATGAAATTGTTAATTTCTTTTATTGTGCATTCATTGTTGGCATATAGAAAAGCAATTCATTTCTTTAGGTTGATTTTGTATCTTGCACCATTGCTGAATTGGCTAATCAGCTCCAGTAGTCTTTTGGTTGAGTTATTTGGGTCTTCTAGTTAAAGGATTATGTTATCTGAAAACAAGGATAATTTTATTTATTTATTTTTATTTTATTTTTATTTATTTATTTATTTTTTTTTTGGTGATACTGGGGTTCCTGGAAGCCTGTCTGTCTCTGGGCTACACTCCCAGACCTATTTTTTATTTTTGGAAACAGGGTCTCCTAAGCCAGCGCGGCTGGCTTCGAACCTGCGCGATCCTCCTGTCTCTGCCTCCCAAGTGCGGGGATTACAAGCGTGCGCCACCACGCCCGGCCTAAAACAAGGATAATTTTAATTCTTTTCCAATTTGAATTCCTTTTATATCCATCTCTTGTCTTATTGCTGTGGCAAGAGTCTCAAGGACTATCTTGAAAGGAGTGGTTATAGTGGGTATCCTTGTCTTGTTCCTGATTTTAGAGGAAATTTCTGCAGTTTTTCCCCATTCAATGTGACATTGACTTTGTTTTTATTGTATATTGCCTTAATGTTGTTGAAATACATTCATCCTATTCCAATTTTCTGCAGTGTTTTTAACATGAATAGGTGTTGTATTTTGTCAAATGCTTTTTCAGCAGCTGTTGATATGATAATGTGATTTTTGTTTTCAGTTTTATTTATGTGGTGAATAACATGTATTGATTTGCATATGTTGAACCAGATATGCTTTTCTGGGATGAAACCAACTTGGTCATGGTACACAATTCTTTTGATATGCTTTGAATGGGTATAGGTAGTATTTTGTTTAAAATTTTTGCATCTATATTCATCAAGGATATTGGTCTGTAATTTTCTTTCCTTGAGGTATCTTTATTTCGTTTTGGTATTAATGTGATACTGGCTTCACAGAAGGAGTTTGCGAGAATTTCACCTCTTGATTTCCTGGAACAAGTTGTGAAGTATTGGGACTCGTTCTTCACTGAAGGTTTCATAGAGTTCTACATGAATTTTTATTGCTGTTTTTATTTCTTTGCTTGCTATTGGTTAGTTTAGGCTTGCTATGTCCTCTTGGTTCAATTTAGATAGGTTCTATGTGCTTAAAAATCTATCAATTTTTTCCATGTTTTCCAGTCTATTGGAGTATAAATTTTCAAAATAATTTCCTATAATTCTTTGTATTTCTTCAGTGTGGGCACAGTGCATCACTGCGGGTGCTGCCTCTGGTGAGTACACGAGCTTTTAGATCTTTTTCTGTATCCCTGAATGGTTGTGCTGGTCACTTGAGATGTTGGAGCTGTGCTACAAATTTCTGCACTTCAAGTTCTTGTATTTCTTGTTGGAAATTCTTAGGGCTGTGAAGTCACACCGGCAATCACAGTTTGGGCTGGTGGCCCTAGATGGCACCAGCCGCCACACCAGATCAGTCACACACGCGGGCTCTTTGCAGTGGATCTTGAGTTCAGAGTATTGGATTTCCTTCCACCATGATTCTCATTTATGTTTTTGTTCGTGAATATCTTCCACTGCTTTTTAAATTTTTTTGTGTGTGTGTGTGAAGATGCTGCCTTCTCTGTAGTTGAATTTTATTTGTTCCAGTACTGAGATGTGTTGTGTCTCACAGTTGCCATTTTTCTCATCCTTAGTATTATTATTAATTCATAAATATTTTTGGATTCCTAAAGATGTATATTATTTTGTAATGGTGTCACACCAAAACTGTAATGGTGCCCCCGTTGGCTGCCAAAACTATAAATGTGTAAGATGTAGCCATGGGTAGGTTTTAAGCACCTGTGAGTGTTAGAAATGAATGCATGTGCCAAGTCCCCTTAAAAATGTAAATGGCTATCAACAATAACTCATAGTTACCCAAACTAAATAAAAAGGAGTTCTTTCCAATAAATAAATAAATAAATAAGATAGAAAAATAGAGAAACCTGATATGAATGTTAATGTCTCATTAATTACACCATTAATTATACTCCCACACCACCATTTGCCATGAATGTCTCAGTGACACAAGAACTGGGTCTCTAGGAATTGCTTGAAAAACCAGATACCTATCCTTTTGTAGAAATACTTCTCAAAAATATAAAAAATATAAAGATCTCTTAGTTATTGGATATTAAAGATATGCTGTAGATTCATTGCAATTTATGAGCCTATGTGAAATTTTTAGACACTTCACTTTCCATAATTATTTATATGCAGTCTCTCTATACATATATCTTTTTTTGATGATACTAGGGAATGAGACATATATTTGTTTTAAAGATTCAAAACAAATTCTTTTCTGTAAGGGTAATACATTCAAATATGTTTTATTCTACACTATTTTGAATGAACTACATAGATTGTTGTTTTGCAACTTAGTGTGAGAATAAAAAATGTGTTCAGTATCCTCTTTCTGAGGTTCCAGTATAGCATAACAGGTATCATTTTTTTTAAATTATGTTTTAATATTTGTAGGAACCATTATGTTGGTTTGAGAATTACAGGAGATGGCACATATTAGTGCAAGGCACAGAGCTCTTCACCAATATGAGCTGCTAGCATTATTGTTTCGTCTGAGTTTTATCTATCACCTACAGCTATCTTTTGCTTCATTTCCAATTTAAATTTCATATCAACCACTTAAATAAAGAAATTTTAAAAATTAATACAATATGTCTTCAATGACTATTTCCAAAAACTAATCTCCCCTGCATTCTCCAGATGACACGTGGAAGAGGAAGCAGCTTGATCTTCCTCCTTTTCCATTTTTTTTCTCTCCTTTTTATATCTATATGAAGCATCCACCATCACCACTTACTAAAGATGCAAAGACTATGAGTCTAATGACAGCACACTCTCCCATGCCATACATACCCTTTTTTCACATCACTGTTGAGCTTAAACAAATCATGTTAACATAATGGGGAAATCAAGGCATTTTCTCCATATTTCTGTCTCTGAGGAGGAAGTTCCCTAAAGACAGTTACTCTTACACTACTGCTTTGAGATGTTCAAAGGAGAGAGATGATAGTCTGGTAACCTCAAGATGCCTCAGGGAATCCCAGTTTCCACACATTCATTCACTACTTCCTCCTGGAGGCACTCACACAAATCCTCCAAGGAAAATGAGATGCAGAAAAGATTTCCCATTACTTTATGGATATTACAGAAACCCAAAGAAATCGTCTTTCCCTTTTACTCTATTACACATAAATTTTTTTTTACTGTTCCCAAAGAAAAAAATCAAATTTTCTACCCCATGAAGACAAGTTAGGAAAGGAGAGGTGATCTGAAATGTACTCAATTGCCTCAAACATGTCAGTAAATTATAAGCATTAATTTTTACAATCACTACAATCTTATGAAAAAGGACTTGTAGTCTGCATTTCTCCTAAGTCTCATAGAAGCTAGATATTTGTTCATATCTTGATCAGAAATCAAACAGGGTCAAATAATATCATTGGTCAATTCCATTTTCTTGCATCTTCCCTATGAAATTCCATTTCTCATGATGCATTTATATCACTTGAATTTGGGACAAATATGGAAGCCTTCTTATGTGATTTGCTAAATATTTTTCCATAATTGCTAATATTTCATGTATTATAAGAATTTTTCCTCTTTAAAAAGTAGTATTCTGCATCATTCCAGACAGCTGAGTGAAAAGCACAAAGACTTAGATTCATACTGCTCTTTTTTTGACAGGCATTTATGAGACGAAAATGAGCAAAACATCAGTTCCTTTGCCCCAGAAAAGAATGCTTCCTTCTCTGGTTTTAGCTGCAGTTTATAGTCTGTGTGTACATAAGCATTACACACCAGATCATGGTTTGGAAAATAGAGAAAGATGAATTGAACTCTAAATATACATAATAGGGGAGACTATTTTCACTATTTTCCTTCACAATAAAGCTGAAAGTTGTCCTTCCTCTGGTAGTGAAGCGAAAGTAGTGAGTTCAGGATCTTGTCACTACCAGGCTAGACAATATTCACTGGCTATTTATAGTTACTTAACTTTATTTTGTTTTAATACATTTTAGTGATTTGGACACACCAATTCTTATATGAGAAAATATTTTATAATGTGTTTTGTTACACTTTAATAGTATTTGTGCCAAAATGTGAAGTCATATATAAATTCCCATAATCTATCTTTCTTCCTTTCTCTCTCTCTTTCTTTCTTTCTTTCTTTCTTTCTTTCTTTCTTTCTTTCTTTCTTTCTTTTTTCTTTCTTTTTTTCTTTCTTTCTTTTTTTGTGGTACTGGGGATGGAACCCAGGGGCATTGTACCTTCGAGCTATACCCCCAGCTCTATTTTTTTCGTCTCTTTATTTTTGAAATAGGATCTGACTGAGTTGTGAAGGGCCTCATCAATTAGCTGAGGCTGTCCATGAACCGTGACCCTCCTGTCTCCACCTCCTGAATGCTGGGATTACAAGTGTGTGCCATCATGGCCGACCCCATAATCTTTCTTAAAAAATTTACGAAATGTAATTTCCTTAAGCAAAAAATTTATGTGCAGAGTTTTTAAATTCGAGGCAAATACACACACACACACACACACACACACACACACACTATTGTTTCGTACAGAGCATTTTTCTCATTATTAAGATTCATGTATATTTAAGGAAGATATAGCACATATATGTATATATATATATATATATATATATATATATATATATATGCATACACATATGCTGGGTACTGATATGAAATAAATTTCTTACTGAAGGTCATAGTCAAAACTTAAATGCCATTGCCAAAAAGAAATAACAATTGGTTAGAAAAACAATTGCTGAGAAACTTTCCATATTCCCAAAACATGCACTTGCACTTTTCTGGTGGGTTATTTAAATAACTGAAAATTAGGTAGGATTGAAATAGAAAGATACAGTAAAACCTAGAAAAAGAAAACTACCCAAATCATGGCAAATATCTGAGTAATTCATGGGTTGTTGTTTAATAGTATAAACATATTTTAATATTTAGTTACTAAATGTTGGGTTCAAACCCTAATTCTCTAATTTGCTGATTGAGGAACACTGGACAAAGTAAATTATCACTCCAGGCTGCACATCCAAACCTGTAAAAGGAGGACAAATCTACCCCATCACCCTCCAAGTTAGCTTAATTATGGGATAAACTTTCATGAATGTTTATTCCTCACATAAAACTTAACAGCTGGCTCAATACACCTACTGGAGGAATTACAAAGTATTAATTTGCAGATGTATCCAGTTTTTTTTCCATGTTGTCTGTTTTTTTCATATTTGTATAGCTTATAAGTTGTTAAGTGTTATTTTCAAAATCAGTATAAAAGAAACTTTGCCTTTTAATCTTCAAAGAGATAGTACTTATTGTAGGGTCCTATGGCTTTTCTAACCATAGAATAGAGATGGTTTCATTTCACATAATGTTTTGCTGCAGAATTTTAATAGTGGAAGTAAATATGTGCAATTTTAAAACATAATCTTAGATCAATGTATCAATAATAAATGTATTAATAAATGTAGAAGAAGAGAATCTCAGAAAACAGGATATGACATGATTATCAGATACATTAGTTTTCAGATTAATTGAAAGGGAAATATAAAAGGAAAGATGTGAACATAAAAAATTCATTTTTAAAATACCTTATTTTCCAGTTATAAAATTAATACATAATGTTTATAAAATTCATGTAATATGAAAAGACATGAATAAAAATGTCAGTATTTTGGCATACAAATCTTGAAGGTATATTCTGTGCCTATTTATGATTAATGGATTTATTTTATTTATTTTTATTTTTTGGTGCATTGTAGTCGTACATCTTAATGGGGTGCAAGATGGTAGAAGCATACATGCACACATTATTCAATTAGCTCTTACCCAATTCCCACCCCATTCCCTCCCCCTATAAATTTTTTTTAAATGAGACCAGTTTTATGAGTTTCTTTTGTTCTGTTACCATGGCTTGGATGTCCTTTATGTCAACACACATAAATCATGTTTAAACAACTCTATAATAGTCCATATTTTGTTTGAACTATACTTTTTAACCAATTAATAATGATTTAAAACTTTACCTAATATCTACATTTTGAGATTGTAAACAATGCTTCTATATGTGCAAAACTCTTTTTCTCCAGATATTTCATTAGCATATATTTGTTCTCTTCTAATTCCCAAAAGTAGTTGCCAATATTGAATGCAACTGATTTTCCAGTTATATTGTTAAAAGTATTTTGCATAAATAATTTTATATAATTATTACAAAAATCCTATAAAATATACACCTACATTAATCCTAATTTGTCAATTAAAGAAGTTTTAGATGAATAAAGTTGAATAACTTATAATATTTAATGTTACATAATATGAATGAAGATAATATAAAAGTTAAGATCATTTGAGTAGTATGACTAGTATTTTTATCTACAATAGCATGAAAGCTCAGATCTGTATATTATAAATTTAAGATTAATAATGATGACTAATTTGTAATGTTGAATGTTATATAATATAAGTGGCAGATAATATAAAATCAAATATCATTTGATTATTCTGGCTAATATTTTTATCTACAATAGCACAAAATCTCAGATCTGCCCATTATAATCAAATCCAAGCATATTAATGGTTAATTAATTAATTAATATGTGGTACTGGGAATTGAACCCGAGTTGTTCTATTTCTGAGCTACATCCCCAGCCCTTTTTATTTTTAAATAGGATCTTATTAATTTGCTGAAGGCCTTGTTAAATTACTGAGGCTGTCCTTGAACCTGTGATCCTTCTGTTTCAGCCTTCCAAATACTGGGGTTATAAGAATGCTACTGTGTTTACAACCTGGCTGCTGTATGGTATGTTTATGTAAGGAACATATTATTTATTAAATATTATGTATAGAGATAGTCCTTTAGTTGCTACTTAGTCTTTTTAAAAATACTGTAGAGTCAATGTTCTGTTGACATTAGAAATGAGTGAGTTAGTGGGGCGTGGGGGTGCACCCTTGTAATCCCAGTACTTGGGAGGCTGAGACAGGAGGATCGCACAGGTTTGAAGCCAGCCTCAGCAAGTTAGTGAGACCCTGTTTCCAAATAAAATACAAAATAGGTCTGGGAGTGTAGCCCAAAGGTAGAAAGCATCTCGGTTTCATCCCCAGCACTCCCCCAAGAGAGAGAGAGAGAGAGAGAGAGAGAGAGAGAGAGAGAGAGAGAGAGAGAGAGAGAGAGAGAGAGAAGAAAAAAGAAATGAGTGACTTATTTTGCCCAGCAAAGAGTATTATTAAGGAAAAGTCAGAGGATGCCAGTACCCAGAATGCTTGCTAGAAAGATCAGATGCTAGCCAGTCTAATTCTGACAATGATTCACCATGAAAAGAAGTGGTGAGATGGGTGTGGTGGCACACACTTGTAATCCCAGTACTTGGGAGGGTGATCACTGATTTGAGGACAACCTCAGCAATTTAGCAAACTCCTGTTTCAATATAAAAAATGAAATGGGGTTAAAAGTGCAGCTCAGAGCTAGAATGTCCCTAGACTCAATCCCCAATACCAAAAAAAGAAAGAAAGAAAAAAAGAAGGAAAGAAAGAAAGAAAGGGACAAAAGAAAGAGCAAGAAAGAAAAATAGATAAAAGAAATTGAACAGTGAGCTAGGTGCATGTCTGTAATTTCATACTTGGAGGCTGAGACAGGAAGGTTGAAGGTTCAGGACCAGCCTCAACAATTTAAGTCCTTAGCAATTTAGTAACACTTGGCTTCCAAATAAAATATGGCTGAGGGTATGGCTCAGAGTTAGAATGCCCCTGGGTTCCATCTGTAGCACCGCGGTAAAAGGAGAGGAAAAAAGAAAGAAAGAAAGAAAGAAAGAAAGAAAGAAAGAAAGAAAGAAAGAAAGAAAGAAAGAAAGAAGGAAGGAAGGAAGGAAGGAAGGAAGGAAGGAAGGAAGGAAGGAAGGAAGAAGGAAGGAAGAGAGAAAGGAAGGAAGGAAGGAAGAAAGGAAGAAAGGAAGTGTTTATAAACGCTAAATGAACTGAGTAAGAGTAGGCACAGCAAACATAAAACTCTGCTTTTCTACAGCATGCAGATTATTGAAAAGAAAGATACTGGAGAAAAGGAAAAATAGGGATGATGTTTAATGGTGTTTAATGATGATTCAGTTATACAGGATGAATAAATTCTCCAGTGCTGCTATACAATGCTGTGCTCATATTTAATGGTAATATATTGTACACTTAAAGACTTAAAAGTGGGTAGACATAATTGTCCTCTTACCGTGATTTAAAACAGAAAGGAAAAGTACCTTTGAAATGAGGAAGTAGGAAATAAACATTTTTCCCAAGATCAATAAGGTCATCCCTATAATTTCAAGTGAGTCCCAAGTAGCATATTTCAGTTATATATTACATATCTAAATGCTTAAGCCAATTACTCATTTCTATAAAAATGACTTTTTGAGATAAAGTCTATTAACAAGAGCAAAGCCAAAAGAAAATTATGCAAAACACCTGATCACTTATAAACTGACTTTTTATAATGCTTGATGATTTTCCTTATCTCCTACTTGCCTAAGAAATGTAATGGCAATATGTTAATGAACACATTTTAAAATAACATTCACATGGTACATTATATCATGAAGCAATGCGTTGTCAGAGTGAAATATTACTAAGTTATAAAGTCACTTAGCTTAACTTCTTAGTATTTTATTCACTTAGGCTTGAGCTTTGAGCATAATACTTTGACTTAGGATTTGATGGATACTAAGAAATAGGATATAGTGAGAAATACCTCAATAGTCAAAACTACGAACCTCTGAAGACTTACAGCAAGTTTCAATATATATATAATTGAAAGTTTAGATTTAATTTTACTAAAAATAAACCCATTTAACTTTTTCATTATAAAATATAAATAGCATCATTTTCTTGAAATTATGAAATAATTTTATTGTTTCTTTAATTTTAATTGTTCTATCTTTACATTTTAACTGTGATAAACACTTTAATATATCTAAAATTAGGAGTACTTTTGAATATAGAACATTCATTAAGTGATCTGCAGGTCCTAAAATACTGATATCATGTTACCAATACCATTTTTTTTTCTTTTTGTGATACTGGGGATGGAACTCAGGGGCAGTCTACCTCCAAGCAACACCGCCAGCCCTATTTTTTATTCTTTATTTTGAAACAGGGTCTCACTGAGTTGCAAAGGTTCTCACTAAGTAGCTGAGGCTGGCTTCGAACCTGCGCAGTCTCCTGTCTCAGCCTCCCGAATGCTGAGATTACAAGCATGCGCCACCACGCCCGGCACCAATACCTTCTTCACAGCACTTGTATGTTATTCTGTGGCTTCAGAAGAGAGCAAATTTTGTTCCAAAAAATATAGAGCATTGCCACACTTATAACCTATGTGTGGAAGTATAGAGCACTGCCAATTTTAAAAGAATAGAAGAAAAACAGTAATTATAATGTTACTCTCAAGTCAGAAGCCATCAGACACATTTCATGAATAACCATTGTAATATGATTTTTTAAAATTTTATATTGGTGTGTTGTCATACATCTTTTTTTTTCCAGTACTGGGGATGGAACCTAAGGCTCTTCTACTTCCAAGCTACACCCCTAGAACTATTTTAATTCTTTATTTTGAAACAGGGTGTTCACAAACCACGATCCTCCTGTCTCAGCCTCCCAAATGCTGGGATTATAAGTGTGCACCACCACCCAGCTGTAGTCATACATCTTAATGTGGTACAAAATGGTAGAGGTATACATACACACATCACTCATTTAGCCCTTCCTTATAACCTCCCATTCCCTTCCCTCCCTCCTCCTTTTTGGCTTAGTGATTGACTTTTTTATATTTGTGAATTTCCCATTCCCCCCTCCCATCACCTCCAGTTAGGTTTCCTTATTTGCTCATCTATAGTTTCTATAATATGATTTTTAATATAAGTTTCAAATATAAATTTTTAACATGATGTATAAAACAGGCTTGATCTTAACAGCACACAGACTATGTTCTAAAAATAGAAAAGGATATTAGAAAATAAAAACTTTAATACAGAGTTTATAAATCTTTGACTTTTTTCCTTATGTTCCCCATGCATAAAGTTAAAATTTATATTTATGGTCATCTGAGATTGATCAACAAATATTCATTAATAACTTATTAATTCAAGGTATATTATGAAGTACATAAAGTATGAAAACCATGATACAACTTTTTCTTCAAAAAATGAAAGAAAAATATTTTCTTTAATGTAATAATTCTAAATTTTTCCTTTTCCTTATGTCTTTATATTGAGGATACAATGATGTTTAGGCATTCTGTGGTGGTTTTCAAAACTGTTTGTTGAGAGACAGTTGTTTAGGCAGTTGTATTCATTTTCAAAATCATATACGAAAATCCTTTCATTATTCAACATTCAAGTAATATATTTTTCTTTCTGAATATAAAGAAAGATTCTGAGCATTCAGGGTCTTATTGTGGAAGTTTCTTATAGTACCTATATGTTAGTGTTGGTCCTATGCCTTCTTCTAGGAGTTTCAAATTTTCTGGTCTAATTTCTCGGTTTTTGATCCATGTTGAGTTAACTCTTGGGAAGAGTGAGAAGTTTCTGTTTAATTCCATTTTTTAACAAATGGATAATCAGTTTTCCCAACACTATTTTTAGAAGGCTGTCTTTAATCTAGTGTATGCTTTTGACTTTATAAAAAATCAACTGCTTACAAATATGAAGTTTTGTTTCTTAGTATTCTATTCTGTTTCATTGTCTTTATGTCTGTTTTTGTTTTTTGTTTTGTCTTGTTTTATTACCATTATCATGCTGTTTTCATTACTATTGCTTTGTAGTATTTTAAGTCAGGTATTGTGATGCTTCTGGCATGGTTCTTATTGGTTAGAATTGCTTTGGTTATTCTAAGTCTTTTGCTTTTTTTTTTTTTTTTTTTTTGGTACTGGGGTTCCTGGAAACCCTTCTACCTCCGGCTACACTCCCAGACCTATTTTTGTATTTTTTATTTGGAAACAGGGTCTCTTAAGCCAGCGAGGCTGGCTTCGAAGCAGGGCAATCCTCCTGTCTCCTCCTCCCAAGCGCGGGGATTACAAGCGTGCGCCACCACGCCTGGCTGTCTTTTGCTTTTTTATATAAGTTTTATTATTGATTTCTCTAGATTCATGAAGAATGACAACATCATTTTAATGGGGATTAAATTGAATCAGTAGATAATTGTTAATGGGATTTCCATTTTAATTATGTTTTCTACCTAGCAAGAGCATGGGAGGTCTTTAACAAGTGGTATGGTATTAAATTAAAATGCTGTGCATCAAAAGAAACCATCGAAAGAATAAATAGATAACATACAGAATGGGATATAATGATCGTTTGCAGCTACTCCTCTGAAATGGAACTAATATCTAGAATCTACAAAGATCTTTAAAATTTAACACTAAAAAAACCTCATCAAGAACGGACAATTTAACTGAATAGACACTTCTCTGAAAAAGATAAATAGCCAACGTGTGACAAAATGTTCAGCATCGTTAATCATCAGGAAAATTCAAATCAAAACTGCACTGAGATTCCATCTAACTCCACTTAGAATGACAAGTGTCAAGAACCCAAATAATAATAAATTTGAGATGGACAAATGGAAAAGATATGGGGAAATGGGAACTCTTATACACTGTTGGTGGGAATGCAAACTAATGCAATTATTGTGGAAATCAGTGTAGCGGTTTCTCAAAAGATTGGAAATGGAACCGCCATATGATCTAGCCATTCCTCTCTTTGGCATCTTTCCAAAGGAAATGAAGTCAAAATACTATGGTGATACATGCATATCCAGGTTTATAGCAGTACAATTTACAATATCCAAATTATTGAGCTAGCTTAGGTATTTATCAACAGATGAATGGATCACAAAATTTTGGTGCATGCACAGAATGAAGTTTTGCTCAACCATAAAAAACAAAATGATGTCATGTGCAGTAAAATGGATGGAACTTAAGAATATCATGTTAAGCAAGATTAAGTCTCAAAAAGCAAATACTTGTATTTTTTTTTCTCATATTGGAAGCTAGGTAGCAATTGGAAAACAAGAATAAGCTCAAATAGAGACTCCAGTGAAGTCATGGAGTGGGCTTAAGGTAGAGAGCAGGAGGGATATAGATGTAAAGGAGATAACAATTTAAATAATGCTAGGTACATATATTATATTAAACTACCAATACCAAGCTCAAAGGTATGTATGGGGAAAAGGAGGAAGGGAAGGGGGCCCGGAAGGAAATGATCCATGAATTGTGTGCATGGATTTCTATCACACTGTACCTCAAATGATGCATAATTACAACCCATCAGTAAAAGATAAAAAAAAGAAATATATGACAAGAATAAAGAAGCACCAAATGAAAGATTGTCCAATGGCTAGTTTTTGGTGTTTTTTTTTTTTTTTAGGGTGTGGGGATGGAACCCAGAGGCATTTGACCTCTGAGCTACACCCCCTGCCCAATTTTTTATTCTTTGTTTTGAAACAGGGTCTCACTGAATTGTGGAGGCCCTCACTAAGTAGCTGAGGCTGTCCACGAACTGCAATCCTCCGGTCTCAGCTTCCCGAATGCTGGGATTACAAGTGTGTGCCACCACGCCCGGCTCCAATGGCCAGTTTTAAGGAATATTTACTGGAGCAATTTGATAGACAAGTGCACTAAATTACATTATCTAATATACAAAATGTTTATAAATGCATACTTATATGAATAAATTATTATTTATACTAAAAAAGTAAGAGAGCGAAGACAGATATTTCAAATAAAAATAATGCAATAGTTAGTATAGATTCTCCTCCCTCAAAGAAGAACATAACTTCAAGCTCTTTAAGTGTGAAGTGCACATAATGATCTCCACCCACATAATACCATAGAGAAATATAGAAAAATAGGAGCTTGACAGTGGAAAAGCCTGATAAGTACTGCTTTGGCCAGGAGATAAAGGTTAGCATCAACACTATTAAGCCTGGTGAGAGCATGTATCCTTGGTATGATGTGATGTGGATAGCAAATTATTTCTCAAGTCTTCCTCCTTAAACCCATGACATCAGCCCAACCAGAAGAATAAAATCCACCAATCCAAATTGAGCAATATTTTACAAAATATCATGTCAGTCATCTTTAGTAGCCTAAAGGTCACTTAAAAATAAAGAACTACCAGAAAAGACTAAGAAATGATTGAAAGTCATATCATAAGTGGGATCCTGAAACAGAAAAAATGACTAAGTAAAAGTTAAATGAATAAGCTATATGAATACAGGATGAAATTTGGTATCAATGTTGAGTCATTAATTTTGACAAATAAACTAAAGTAATATTTTAACTAATGACAAATAAGTAAACATCTTACCAAAGTCAGATGTTAGTGATAGGAAAAACTGAGTTTGGAATACACAAAAATTATCTGTACATTCTTTGCAACTTTATGCAAATCTAAAATTATTCTGAAAAATATGAATGTATTTAAATTGTATTTAGGGGGACACCTGAAGCTGCAATCTAAAGAAATTTACAGAACATCCCAGTGATGACCGAAAGGAGGAAATCTTGCCTGCTGCTTACCACTGCTAATCTGCAGAGCTGCTGGATCATTCCCTGTGTGTTCTTTTGATGAATATCCTACAGATCTGTTCACATTATTATTGCCTCTTTCAATAATAACCTACAAAAAGACACAGAAATCAATTTTATTAGGCATGCACTTTCTTGTTTAAATTAGGGCAGCAATGATTTACTAATAAATAACTGTTTATGCTATGTCTTTAGGAAAAATGACTTAGACAAGGAGATTTTGAAAGGTCTTTGATCTAATTAGAATAATCTTAGTGAAGGTGGAGGGCAAGTTTTGTTTTCATTTTCTTCTCTTTTATGAGTTTCTATTTATTCTTTATTGCATCACAGAAATAGGTCAGAATGCTGACAAAGATAAGAGAGCTTGCAAAGAAAAACATTTGAAGGAATACTCTTAAGTAACAAAGTGCGAGCATCTATGTATTCTTTTTAACACTCTAATTTTAATTTTAGAAGGAAAATGAAATTTAAGATGATAATTCTTCAGGCAAAAAAGAAGAGGAGGATTAAGAGAAAAAAGAGGAGGCGGACATAGGGGGAGAGAAGGGGAAAAAACAACTGTTAGCACAGATGGTTAGCAACAAGGTTGAGGACAGAGTTAAGGGACTGAAGTTTTACTATTGGATGGTCTGCCAGCAATTCAGAAGCTACGGTGGCAGCAGCCAGGACTGAGTTAACTATATTACTAAGACATCCTTTCCCTTCTTTGCTTCCTCTTAAATAATTTGTCGCTATACATAGAGACATTTTGAAGTGTCTACAAATGAATTTGACTAATCAAGAAAACCCACCTTTTCTGAAACACGCATTACCACTTGTCAAGTAGAAATTATGTTTCAGAAATACTTCAGCTTAGTTTGCAGCTTTTAAATAAGATCTACAGCAAATGTTTCACAAGAACTAGACCCTAGGAAAGATGTCACCCTCTTTTAAAAATTAATCAACTACATATTTATTGCTTTAAATGCAGAAAATGCAAATCTCAATTTAATCTCCGTGTTTAAAAAATGTTTTGACCAGTGGTCTGATGTTTCTTTCTTTTTAGCACATGAGAAATTCTAGTAAGTGCTCTAATTCTAGTACGTGTTCCAAAAACATTTTAAGACCAGTAGGAGAAATTTTGCAGAAGGCAACAAAATGTAAGTTAAATAGAATATTTTATGCCTTGCTGAAAAATTTGAAACTTCCAAATTTCCTTTTAGAATGACTGCTTTGGTTGCAATATGAATGGTGGATCGGAGACCTATTTAGGGAAACTTTTCAGTAATTAAAACAAAACAAAAACTGAGAAAAAGTGGTTGTAATCATATCAGAAAGTAGTAGACAGACAAACTATGTATTAAAGAACAATGTCAGGATTCGAAGATTGGCTCTGTGTCAGAACCAATTAAATTGACTCTGACAATAATAATATAATATAGTGAGACCCTGATTATAATATAATAATGAATTAAATGTATGATTTAAGTACTTAGCATTTAGCAAATCCAAAAATTCAGGCATATAAAAAGGAAGAATCAGCCAGGTGTGGTGGCACACACTTGTGATCTCAGTATTCGGGAGGCGGTAACCAGAGGATCACGGTTCGCAGACAGGTTCAAAGCCAGCCTCAGCAACTCAGTGAGGCTCACATCAACTTAGACCGTGTTTTCAAATAAAAAATAAAAGTAAGCTGGGGGTGTAGCTCAGAGTAGAATGCCGCTGGGTTCAATCTCCAGCACCTCACAAAAAAACATGATGATGATGGTGATGGTGATGATGATGATGGTGGTGGTGGTGGTGATGATGATGGTGATGATGATGGTGGTGGTGGTGATGGTAACCACTTAAATATTAGGGACATTTGGAAAGTTCTGAGGGCTATAAAAGTGCCTTTTTGAGAAGTTGATGAGAAAGTAGCTAGGAACTTGTCAGGCTATAAAAGAGCCACATGATTTGGGGGACAATAGATTTGTATTAATGTCATATAAAGTGGTTTCAAAACTTCGTAGGTGAGCAGGAGTCAAAGTGCAAGAAACAGCAATCAGATGGATTGACTCAGGTCAAGGTACAAAGGAGTTGAGGGTTTCAGTGAATTCTATTTAAGTAATAGAATGAAGTAAGATAGAATAAGGATGGGAAATAAATTAGAAAATTTATAGCTGAGGTAAATGGAATAGGATGTGCAATCACAGAAAGGTGACACAAAAGGTGACAGTATAAGAAATTGCAGAATATTTGAGTTCAAAATTCAGAGGTGGATCCACATCCACCCATTATGGCAATTTGCCACATGGTTTAAGGAGTATGCAGATGACAGTTGCCATGGTTAAGGAATGAGTGGCCATGATATTGGACTGTTATATGCACAATATTCTTGTCCTTGTTTGGGGTGGGAATAAATAGAAAAGCTGGGAGTCAAATACCAAAGAATTTAGAAATTATTGAGAACATATAGGAAGCAGGAAAGTAGATGGTAAGAAAAGAGATGGAAAGCAATTCCAAAGGCACAGGAAAGCAAGGGTTTGCTCACAGGAGAGGAAGATGGAGCAGCAGAGAAATGTCAAGGTGAAGCAAGCCCAGGAGATTTTCAGAAAGCTGCATTTTTTACTAGTGAAATGGGATGGTGGAAACAGAAAGCATTAATTTCCAATTTTCACAATACAATGACACTGGGAAACTTCAACATACTTCTTTCAGCATTAGCTAGATCATCTGGATAAAAGATCAGTAAAGACTCTCCAGACCTAAAGAATACTATTCTTCTGAGCTGCTCACAGAACCATCTTCAAAATAGACCATATTCTAGGTCACAAAGCAAATATTAGCGAATTTTAAAAAAACTGATATTCCTTGCACTTTTTTCAGATCATAATAGCTTGAAAGTAGGAGTCAACAACAAGAAGATCCAAAAAAAATTACATAAATACTTGGAGATTGGATATCATAGAAGAAATAAGGGGAGAAAATTTAAAATGTTTAGAATCAAATGAAAATAGAGACACGACATACCAAAATCTCTTGGCAGTATGAAGGAATTTTTTGTTTTTGTGCTACTCGGAGTTGCATTCAGGGGTGTTTTACTTCAAAGCTATGTCCATAGCCTTTGTTTTCATATTCGTCTTGCATGGCAGCCGAGAGTATCTCTAAGTTGCTGAGGCTCATCTGGATCCTGCAATCCTTGCATCTCATCCTTCCAAGTACTGGGATTGCAGGCATATGCCACCATGCCCCACTGAAGGAGGTTTTTAAGAGGAAACATAATAGTGAGTGCTTACATTGAAAAATAAGACAAAAACAGAAAGATTCCAATTTTCAAAGAGAATTTAGGATTATATAGCAAGCTGAGAGCCCAGGAATTGGGAGAGTAGCTGGAAATTTAAATGTGATAGTCCAGTTCTTGCTAGGACCTGACCCACTGATGTCCTACCACTTCTCCAGATTCTGGCTGTTGTCACAGATTTTGCTAGCTCTGACTTGGCTACTTTTCTTGGTTATAATTCACAATCCCACTCATCTTTCTGATGGACACACCCCACCCAATTCTGATCTTGTCTCTTCTCCACTTTACAAAAAAGCTCTCTTTAAGAATTAATTAGTCCAAAACATCTATATATATGTATTCAACATCTGTATATGTGTATAATATATATATATATATATATATATATATATATATATATATATAATTTTTTTGGTGGTACTGGGGTTCTGGAAGCCCTTCTACCTCCGGGCTACACTCCCAGATCTATTTTATACTTTTTATTTGGAAATAGGGTCTCTTAAGCCAGCACAACTGGCTCCGAATTTGCGGGATCCTCCTGTCTCTGCCTCCCAAGCGCGGGGATTACAAGTGTGCTCCACCACGCCCGGCAATATAAAAATATATTTTAATGGTAATGTCAGAGTAGAGGTAAACAGTAGGCATACTTAATTTTTTCATAAACTGGCCTAAGAAACTATAAAGACCTTTTAAAAAGCTAGTGATTTCTCTGATCGAACAGGTGTGTAAAGAGGGCAAAGAATGAATTTTATTGAAATGTTCTGGTCTTAAGGCGAGTTTCTATGTACTAAATTCATCTATGCAGTTTCTTCTTATACTAACAAATATTAACAGAGGCAATATTTATCTGTACTTAAAGAAATTATCTTCCTTCTAATCCATAAATATTTAAAAATAAATAAAGCAGCCGGGCGTGGTGGCGCATGCTTTTAATTCCCTGCGCTTGGGAGGCAGAGACAGGAGGATCGCGCTGGTTTGGAGCCAGCCTCGCTGGCTTAAGAAACCCTGTTTCCAAAAATAAAATATAAAATAGGTCTGGGAGTGTAACCCAGAGATAGAAGGGTTTCCAGGAACCCCAGTACCACTAACTAACTAACTAAATAAATAAATAAATAAACCAAAATCTAGTTATGAATAAGGGCAGTATCCAGAAAAGGACTGGGGTATGTCACTGTTGAATCTGTGGTAATTATATGAAAGATAAAATTAGCTATATTTGGCCAAAAGTGAGAAAGATACCAAAGATCAGAAGAACAAAAAGGAAAGAAAATCATCAGAGTCACGACAGGCTTAGAATTAGGAGCTATGTAAAGGTCCATCATGAATGAACACAGCACAATTAATGAATTTTATCCTAGATCAGGAATTGTCTTTTCATTCTCTTTTGTGTATGTACCTCCATACCTAAATTAATTCATTTTTTCTATATTAAGGTCTATTATGTGGTCAATATTGCAAGTTGTTAAGAAAACATTTTAGAAAGAAATATCCAAGCCTAGCATAGTGGTGGATACCTGTAATCCCAGTACTTGTAAATCTAAGACAAAAGGATTTCAGGTTCGATGATAGCCTCACCAACATAGCAAGACTTAGCAACCTAAGGAGACCCTGTTTCAAAATCAAAGAGGGCTAATGGCATAGCTTAGAGGTAGAATATCCATGGGTTCACACAAAGGATGAAAGAAACAAAGGAAGGATGATGGGATCATGAGATCATGGTACATTATTTTATTGAAACATCAGCATCATCAAAAATCTCATTAAAATACACACAGTGTATACAGAGTATTATTTACATATTAGCACTCTAACACAATAAATTATACAAATATAGCTTTCTTATTATTATGTTTACCCATAAAAAGATTTTATCTATAGATGAGAATATATAGGATTAGTAAGTCATTATCATAGTGATAAAAATAAAATAAATGTAACATGATTTTTAAAATTAACCTTGCATATATCATGTTGCCTTCTAAAATGTGTGATTTCAAGAAGTCAGCTTATCTGTGCTTCAAAGAGGAAAAAAATTGAATCTTAGTGAAATTAAGAGTTGCTATGGTCTGATAATTTGTGTCCCCCTCAAATTCACATGTTGAAAACTTAATCACCAATGTGATGACATAGGTAGTGCCCTTTAAAGTTAATGGGATCAGGAGGTCAGGTCCTTCATGAGCGGGAAGTCCTCCCAGAGCAGCTGTGACTTTCTAGCAAGTGAGGACCCAGTGAGTTGACCCTCGTCACTTGCCTAATCTGCCAGGTCCTGATTTGGGAGGCTCTCAGCTACCATAGCTCTGAAAAATACAAATCTATTTTTATCCATACACCACCCAGTTTATGATATTTTGTTATAGAGCTCAAGTTGACCGAGACCAATATCTTTGTCTCAATGACATAACTCATCAATGTCACAGTTAGAAATACAGCCAAGACCACTTTAACCCTAGCTAATGGGGTCTCAGGTACTATATCTCCTCTTCACTTAATTCTTTCCTGTTATTTGTACTTGCAGAAACTTGAACATTACTTTACCTTTCTATACTTAGTTCCCAGTCTAGAAAATGTGAATACCAATGTGATTTCCTTCTGAGATTTGCTGTGAGGATAAAAGAATGGGATGAAGAATGTAACTGCTCTGCATAGTGGTGAGGAGCAAAGATGTCCTCACAGATGCCAGCCCTGTGAGTACTTCTCTGATGTCATAGGAGGAAACATGCAGAAAAGTTGGGGATTCCTCCACAGGCATCTATTCCACAAGCATTCATTGGATGTCTTTGATAGGCCAGGCATTGTGCTGGATACAAAAAATAAAAAAGACAAGAACATAAAGTTAGCTGATGACCCCAAGTGATTTCTGGCCCAAAGATTTTAAGTTAAAGTTGTATTTCAATTATTGAGATGCAAATAGTGGTGATGGGAGCCTTTGGGTATGGCTAGAGAGTAAAGAAACCAATGACCCAGTGACACAGGCATTGAGAGATAAGGAGGTGCTTTCTTGAAATAGGAAGGTCACATGGTTCTCTCTCCTTTCTCCCTCCTTGCTTCCTTCCTTTCTTCCTTTCTTCTTGGCTTTCCTTCTTCCCATTCCTTCCTCTTTCCCTCTTTCCCTCTTTCCCTCCTATATCTCTGTCCTTCCCTTCCTTGCCCTCCCTTTTTCTTTCCTTTATTGTTGCTTTTAACTTTCTCTATGTCTCAATCACCAACCCTCAGGTGTACCCTATCCTCAGTATTCATGTACAAGGCAAAGGTCCATTAGTAACTACTGCAGTATCAGTATTTATTCAATAATTTTATTTTAAAACATAAATGTAAGAATTGGGTGAGTGAAATGAAATTTTAAATAGAATGGCCTAGTCATGTCTTTGTTCAAAATTAGAACGTACTGTCCTATTAGAAGCTAAGAAGAGGACGTATGACAAAAAAAAGGACAGTATTTAAATAATTTAAACAAATTCACCCTCCTCCCTCCACCCCACCCATCTGCTTTGTTATTACTACTTGGATATAGGTAACTGGTTGTGGGTCTTTCCTGCTAGAGTGAACTGCAGTTCTTTCTCTCCAAACTGAGTCTACTGTTTACCTTTCTCTGGTTCAGTACTCCCCGACCTGCATATGTTTTCTCAGCATGAGGCCCTCAGCCGCACATGTACATGCACACACTTGCAGCAACGGGAACCTGTTTCTTAGAGCATCTGTGACTTGCTTTTATAGGAACTTAGCTTCTAAATTCCTTTTCTTCCTAGTGATTTTTGTCCCCTATTAGTTGAGCAAATGATGGTATTTGCTTGCAGCTTTCAGTGTTGCCCATAAAGAACACCAGTTATTCATTTGGGAAAATTACTTGATCAATGCTATGCAGGGCTATTATATCTTTTTTTTTTTTTCTGCTGAGAGGAGAAAAGAGTGATATGCCAGATCGAAACGACTGGAAACACAGATTGCTGAATTAGAAGTGAAGATATAATTAGATGCACCCTTCAACAATTGGTTAGAATTGGAAGCATTTATGTCTGTACATAATCAAATATTGCCTGGAAATGCTACAGCATCCTTATTTTATGCTAAATAGATTTTTATGGAAGGGTAATAAAGGAGGAAATCTGTTTGCTAATTTGATTAAAAACATGATGAATCTATATTATTTTAGCTATTAAGACTCCAAATAGGAAGAGGCTAATTAGAAAAGAAAAGAAATTAATTTCATATTTCAATCTATTATCAAACATTGCATATTTTAAAGCAGAATAATTCATAATAATTGAAGATGTGTTTTCATAATTACTCTCAAAAAAGAATAGATATGTTATTAGTTTCTTTTGCAAATGAAAAAATTCTAAAGAAATAACACTGTAAAAATTAGCACTTATGAGCAAAAGAAGGCAATTTATTAATTGCATAAACCCATTTTGCAGAAAATAAAATGGAATGAAAGAATTCCACTTACTGAAAGCCATCCCAAAACATAGATATGTAAAGTCACCTAACTTAAAGACCACATTTACCTAATGCATATACTATGTAATCAACATGCATTAGACAAGTATTTACTGAAATCCTTCTATGACAGGCAGTGTTTCCAGCAGGGGGACATGGCAGAAAAGGGAGAAAAAACGTCCTGTCACCAAGGATCTTGAATTCCATTAGAAAATGAACAAGGCTAAAATAAAAGTAAGTATAATGCATAATATGCTGGACAGTAATAAGTTATAGGTAAGATAAAATCTGGAATCACTTTTAATTTTAGAAAGTGTGTCTAAAGCTGGGCGTGGTGGCACAGGCTTGTAATCCCTGCACTTGGGAGGCGGAGACAGGAGGATTGCATAGGTTCAAAACCAGCCTCACTGGCTTAAGAGACCCTGTTTCCAAATTAAAAAAAAAAAAATGTGTGTGTGTGTATATATAATAGGTCTTAGAGTATAGCCTGGAGGTAGAAGGGTTTCCAGGGACCCCAGTACCACAAAAAAAAAGAAAGAAAGAAAGGAAAGAAAGGAAAGAAAGAAAGAAAGAAAGAAAGAAAGAAAGAAAGAAAGGAAGAAAGGAAGAAGGAAAAAAAGTGTGTCTAAGAAGATCTCATTAAGAAAACTTTTGAGCAAAACTTTGAATGAAGTCAAGAAGCATATCAGAAGAAATACTTTAGGAAGATGTGCAAAGGCTTTAAGGCAGGCATGTGCCTGGCTTATTGGGACAATAGTGAGAAAGCCGGTGTTTGTGCTATAAATCAAAAGGGTAGCATGGATAGGAGTGGGGGGCTGGTTTTAGATCAGGAGGTCACAGTAAGGATTTTGACTCCTGATAAAAATAAGGTAGGAAGTACTGGCTAGTTTTCAGCAGAAGAGAAGTGATCTACCCTGTTTCATTAGATGTGGGCTTTTAAATGTTAGGGGGTGCTCTGAACCATGCATCTTCATATAATTTCCCTCCACACCTGTTATATAAATTTAGACATGTTTTTAAATAAATAATAATTTTCAAGACAAATTCAATTTTCTTTCTTATTTATATTTATTACTCTATTACTAAATACAAAATCCACACTGGCAGGTATTCATTGATAATGCTGATTACCTTGCACATACCAAATCTAAAACAAAGATCTATATCTAATTTAAACACAGATGTAACAACTTTGCCAAAGAAAACACAGGTACCATATATTTATAGTCCTGTTTAAGTACCCATGTTTCCTGAGAATTGGCTAGTTTGGTGCTAGTTTAAAAATATATTCATACATATGATAAATATTCTTTGCTTTTCCTCCTTTAAAATTTCATTTACAGAGGAAGAAACTAATTCTGGATATCACTTTGTCACAGAAATAAGCCAAAGGACTATCTCTAATTTCATTTATATGCACCTTTTCAGTCTTTCCCACGTTATCATAAAACAGCATTACTATTTGTTGGAAGTTTTGTTTTATTATGAAATGGAAAACAAATTTTAAATTCATTTCAAAAAACTCATCCAGGAGTCAGCCAAATATGTTCATGGGTCTGCTCCAGCCACGGTTTTATTACTACTAATTGACAAGTCCAATTGTACAACACTAAATTTGGAACTGAAAATTTTCTATCTTTAAATAGCAGTAATTTAATGAAGCTTATTTTAGCTCTCTTATTATTTCATAATGAAATATAAAATATCTTACAAGCAAATACCTCTCTTCCAGAAATTAAATAGAGCAAAGAATTTATAGGCCAAAGAGTAGCAATCAGTGCAAATACAATTACCTTCTCACAAGACCAAGCAGTTCTCTTTTTCTAAAACCAATAACAGTTAATAATCCAGTAACAAAACCTTTTCTTCCAACTTATACAAGTATATATCGTCTTCACACTTACATTAAGATTAAAAAGGTAACTGTAAAATATAAAAATGCTAAACTATTTTGATTTTCCTGAGTAAAACAAGCCTTCCAGGTTTGAGAAAGTTTGACCTTACACTTAAGGACAGATGTATGCCTTTTCATATATCCAGAAACAGTATGAAAATTACACTAGTATCAACCATACTAAATCTTTTTTAATTCTCTCTTCCTAACCATGCTAATAGAAATGATGGAGATCTAGGGGGTTAGTTAGCAGTCATCTCATACAAACTGCTGAAGTATCACTGCATGATGGCTAGCCAGGATGGACTCAGGCTTGCATAACTAATCTGCAGGAGTTCTTTGAAGATATCATAGCCTTGCTAGATGAAAGATACACAGGGACTGAGATATAGTTAATCTTTCAGGAAAAAAAAAGTACATTTTAGAAAAAAAAAGTACATTTGATATGGTTCCATGCCAGAGATAAAGGAAAAAGAATCACTGAACATGGAATAAAATGTACTGAAGGAAAGATTAGTTTTAGAGAGAACTATAAAGAAAAACCCTTAATAAAATATATGTATTTATATATTTTAAAATATAATGAAATATATATTATATATAGAGAGAGAAAATAATATCTGGACATCCCATATTCAATTAAATCAAGGCCTGCCCTTCAGTATTAAACATTTTCAATGTACTAAAAATCTGACAAAACTGATAATTATTTCCATTTTATTTCAGCAGACTAATCACCAAACTGGGAATATAAAAATCTAGGTTTCAGTTACAGTACTACATGACTTTAAGTACTTAAATGCCCAAGGTCATAGGCGCTTTACAGAGAATGGGACATTAGGGCTAGATAGATCATCAAAATTCCTTGTATTTCCAAAATCATTTGGTTTTAATAGATTTAGCTCTGGAGAATTTGAGAAATAAAAGCTGGTCAATAATCACCAGCAAATCAGTGAAAGTATAAATTAATAATCACCTAAAAAGATCCTCCTTTAAGGGAGATAATTAAAATGAATGAGTATTGAGGTGCATTAAGGCATATACAGACTGCTGGCCTTTCCAAATTTTACAGTTTTGCTTTAGTAAAAAGTACATGGCAGAATGGGTTAAGTTGTGCTATGAAGGTTATCCATGCCTGGATTTTTCAATACTCACATTAACTCTAAAATAATGGTTAAAGATCCCAAAGTTTGGAGGGAACTTTTAGAAGTTCCAGTTGTAATAATTGTGTGTTACCCTAGGTACAAATTGCTATAGGTATATATTTTGTAATAGGGTTGAAAAAATATTAATGGAAATAACTACTATATTACTATAAATAAGTGAAAATCTAAACAAATACATTGTCTACTCTAAGTCTACCCATGTACCCAAATCTCAACAAAGTGTCTTTTAACTGTTCTGATGTGATGGTAGTTTAAACTTGGGCCATTAGATTTTGAAGTATTTAAAACAATAGGCTGCTTTCATTCATAATTCTATGATAGCATTTTACAGTCTGTACTCTTTGCATTTTTATTAAATTTAATTTAATTTTTCTATCACCAGAGATTTTTTTTTTTTTTTTTTTTTTTTTGGTGGTACTGGGGTTCTTGGAAGCCCTTCTATCTCCGGGCTACACTCCCAAACCTGTTTTTACATTACATTTTTATTTGGAAACAGGGTCTCCTAAGCCAGCGCGTGCGCGGCTGGCTTCAAACCTGTGCCATCCTCCTGTCTCTGCCTCCCAAGCGTGGGGATTACAAGCATGCGCCACCACGCCCGGCCACCAGAGATCATTTTTAAATTATAAGTTTGATTACTAATTTAGATGACATAGAGCTGAGATTAAAGCAACAAAAAAATGTCTTTGTTGGGAATCATAGTGAAATACTTGGGGATGAAATAAAAATGTTGACTTAAAATTCATTATGCCATGCCTTTTAATCCAAAATGGGTAAATATTTTAATACTTGAAATAAATGTTTTCTCAATATAACCCATCTAAAGAAGTGCTCTCATTCACTGAGACAGAAGTTTGATTACTTCAAATCAAGTGTATATTACCGACATCAAGCAAAACTCAATTATTCATAATTATCAGTAGAGGTGAGAATAAACTTTATAGAAGTAAGGACATTCCTAGAAAAAAATATATACAGTTATGATTTTCTCTGAAAGCAGCATTTCTTTAATGAATTTCTTGAAAAGTATACTTTTTCTCTAGCATAAGGTAAATAAACTCTGCCTACCTGGACCTTAGTGCTCATAGCAAGGATATCACAGATCCAAGAATTGCAATGCATAAACAAACAAATAAATAAATAAATAGGTATAAATTGGAGTCTTTCATATAAATCACCATAAGAATTCTGAAGGAGTGAGTAATTCGAGGTAGAGCAAACAGGTATCTAGGAAATCATTTTAAAGAAGGCAGCATTTTTGATAGACTGATTCATTTTATGCATGCATTGTAATTATATATATAGTTAGGTTCAAACTTATACAAACATATATTCACAAAACACCTGGTACCTTTCCCCCCCATCCCACACAGCTTCTCCCTCTTTCCTCCCTCCCTCTACAAGGTAGTGAGATTGGTAGTAATAACTTCGTCTATGGATATAACATTATTTGAGCTGTTTCCTTCCTTGGTCCTGTTTTTACTTCCCCATTTCCCTTCCTCAGTCCCCTCCCACTCTTCTACTGGTCTCTCTCATCTTTATACTAAGTCCCTTTTCATTCCTATTTTTCTCTCTAGCTCCCGCATATGAGAGAAAATGTACAGCCCTTGGCTTTCTGAGAGTCGCCGATTTCACTTAGTGTAATATTCTCTAGTTCCATCCATTATCCCGAAAGTGACATTATGTTGCTCTTCTTTATGGCTGTCAATCAACCCTTGAATAGCTAAAGAAAATACGGCATATACACAGAATGAAATTATATTCAGACTTGTACATTTTAAATGTGGCAATTAAGAGAATGATGGACCCAACACTGCAACTACAGTGAACAACGCTCAGAGAAAGTAGGGGGGCAAGGGAGAAGCGAAGCAAGTACTGAAAAGAGGAAGTGGTTTTAGCCGAGCCTCTGGTGTGTGAGAGAGAAGAGTGGGCAGCAGGCAGCTTTGGAGGCCTCACGTGGCCTTTCATCACTAGGCGGGTTTAAGAGAGGGGAAGACAGACGAGAGCATCCCTCAGGACATGTATTCCGGCAGCCTTGTGTAGGATGGATTTGAAGGAGGTGATGCTGGCTCAACAGCTCCTTAAAGTTAAAGTAGTAGCAGCCAAGACATATGCAACCGAAGATCAGCCTGCAACCCACCTGCCATGCATAATGTGAAGAAGACTGCCTGCTTCTGAGATCTGAGATCTCTAAAAGTTAAAACCTTCCTATATGTGATTTGTGTGGAGCTGGCCTGATATGGATAATTATGGAAAAAGACACCTATAATTCCCCAAGATTGGGGGCTGAGGTAAAATAACACTCCCACACTGATCTTTTTTTAGGTTCTAAAGATTTATAATAGCCAGTTACTTAATTCATCTTGAGATTTGAGCCTAGTCACTGATATCAGCCTTCTAATTATCTTTATCAGTGTGATGACGAAATGGAAAAGTACAACTCCAACTCCATAATTTAGATTTGGAAACAGAAAATGGAATGCTAATTGATATTTTGGAAATATAATTTTCAGAGTTAGCAGACCCAATAAGGGCAATCTAATGTTCTAGCATAATGTTAATTTGGAGGCTAAAATAAATATTAAATTTAGACTTAAAGAAAGTGAGAGCTCAACTTAAGACTTAAATGCTTTAATTAAACTTGTTAGTACTGTTATCCTTAGGGTAACTTCTACTTCAAGATGAGCCTTATTACATGAGTTAGGCCCTCGTAATTATGTATAATAGAATTTTTTTTCAAAATACACTGCAATGTCTGAAGGAGATAATCTCATTTTAACAGAGAGAAAGGAAAATCTGTCAAATAGAGTAGTAGGAATTATACTTTATTTTCTTGTCTTTGGTGCCTAAGGTGAAGTGAAATTGTTTGCCAGTTATCAGACCAAGTGCAGACAACCTTTAAAGACACCAACCTTCCTTAGAGATGCTATCAGATATAGACATCATGCCTGTATTCCTGCTTGCTTCAAGACACTGTAAATTGTCTCAGAGTACATCCATATGCTACTTCACTTGGGAACAATCATTCATCCAAGTTATGCAGAATAAAACTCCCCTAGATTCACAAGAGACACAAAGCTATGAGCAGAGCTTAGCTCTATGCAGATTCAGTATCCTCATCTTTCATGAGCTTTGAGTTCCAGTTAGGATATTTTGGACCTGAGGAATATTTTATCCTTTTTCTTTCTACAGGAAGCCACCTTCCAACATAAAAGTAGTTACATAATAATAAAAAAATGTAACTGTGAGCTTTGGAACCATTTCACATCTCCAGAGAGAATCTGCTTCTCTTAAAACAACCTCCGTTCCCATCTTTACATAAGGAAAGATCAGCATTACATTTTGGGAAACCATAGGGGAAAAGCCTATCATTTAAACACTAGTACTACTCAGGATTCTGTCCTTGGTCATTTTTCTTCTAATGGATCATCTCTTCCTCTACCATAGTTTTACCTATTACCACTTTACATTCTGGTGATCAAAGTTTATAAATAGCCCAGACATAATTCTTGAGTTTCAGATATGAATAATGACTTAAACTTACACATTGATGTCGCTTCTACAGGCAACTGGCGCTCACACTGGCTTCTATGCACACTGTCCCCCGTCTTCACTCCTTGCCTTGAGTTCTAAGTGTGTATAGCACCACTTTTCTCTCCCACTGGACCAAGGCTGGGAAATAATGTTTGTTTTGTTCATCTTTTAGAGCCTACCTCCTGGTACGTAAGAGCTATTCAAAAAGTGTTCCTTAAATAAATGGATCAATGGAGTGGGACTTGAAGAATTCTAGACAATTATACTCTTCATAAGATGGCCTCTTTAAGCAATCCAATCTCTAGCTACTGCAATTTAAGATGAAGGAACTATATTAGGACTTATTTAAGTGCCTGTGCCTGTCTACTTAAGGTCATAGCACAGTGATTCACTATACACAGTTATTTTAGATGATGATTTACCATGTGACTTTGCATGTTTTAATATTCCACCAAGAATGAGAATTTAGTATTACCGACCATTCTGTTGATAGAGTTATAAATGAAAAGTTGTTGCCTTTCAGAAGAAATTTGCCAACAATGCATATGCACTCAAAGGAAAACCTGAAAAAATACTATGAAATGTGTTTTTATTCCCACATTTATGATTGAGTAAAATCTGAGCTTTGATTCACTGCTAAACTGCATCTGGGCATCTTCTTAGAAAACTATAGAAATCTAGTCCACTAAATAGACACAGAATTTTTAAATATAATTTAAAAAGGCATTTCTTAGTAGGAAAAGAACTGGAATGCCTTAAAACAAGCCTATCCTTTTATCTAACAGTGAAACTTGAAAGAGGGATACTTATAAAAGTATTTACCTGTTAAAGTTAGTTGGGAGGATACATTTCTAAAAATCTAAATTTTGTAATAAAATATATGTAAAAACTTTTTTGTTATTGTTGTTTGTTGTTTTTTTGGTGCTGGAGATTGAACCCAGGGGCATCTTGCTTCAGAGCTACACCTTCGGCCCTAGTTTTTATTCTTTTATTTTTGAAACAGCATCTCACTAAGTTGCAGAGGGCCTCACTAAGTAGCTGAGGCTGGCCATGAACCTGTGATTCTCCCGTCTCAGCTTCCCAAGTACTGGGATTACAAGTGTGTGCCACCACACCTGACTCTGTAAATTTTTAAGAGTACTTAACCAGACCATCTAGGACTTGATTCATTTCATCTCATTCTAGATGTACTCTGCTCTCTCAGAGAATGCTGTTTTATTTAAACATGACCTTTTTCATAAATGGATGTTAGGCTTTTGATACCTTATATTAATCTATAATTGAAGCACACTGGGAAAACGGATGTATAATTATTTTTTGCAAGTGTGTGATATCCCTGATGCATAGACAATGAGGGGAGAAGTTGTGAATGTTTTCCAACTATCATTCATTCTAAGCATAAAATTGATAAACATCCTGAAAAGTCAGATATCAGACTAAATTTAGCTAAGAATATAGTTATGTGACTTTAGCCAGAAAGTTCTTTCTATCATGATAATGGCCATTATATCTCAGACTCTTCACTCAAACAAGACAAAAGCAGCAACTTGTTCAATGGGAATGTGAAAAAGTACTACTACCTCTTTAGGGCTCTCACTTATTGCCATGTCTTGAATCTAATTTCTTCAATTTCTTTATGGTTTTCAATTATGAGTACCAGGATCTCTGTTGTCATTAGAAAATAGAATGTCTTTATTTCTATATATCACTTGCATTTTAATTTCTTGCTCCTTTCTGAAACATTTCTTTCACCAGCAGTCAATCTCAATGGGGAAATGAAGTGATTAAATTTTTAATTCAGCAGGAAGGGGAGCTGCGCTATCTATCTTTTGTGCTGGGTTTATCAGACTTATATTAACTGTCACATTAACCTCATTTCAGCACTAGTTTTCAATGCAAGTGAGGGCAGAAAGTAGAATAGATGCCTTCACTCCAGTGATTAATCTAGCTTGACACAATATTTGCTTCCATATAATGATGATGACACTCTATATTACTCTCTAAATCAGAGCTCAAAGTGTTTTATAGTAACGCTTTAATAATACTCATCATGCTTCTTAAGTTGGGTAGCAAAGTTGAAAGAAATACAAGGACATAGAGTAGTGACATCAATTTCCCACATAGTGATCCACTGTTAATGCTTAGTTTTCTGTTATGATTCTCATTAAACGTATAACCACAATTATCTGTTTTTTTAATTATACTTTTTCTTAAATTCCAATAGTAATTTAAAAAAAACATTAAACAATGCTTAGTTATTAATAGTTATTAATTGGAAGGTATAAGCTATATTAATATATTTTGGGTTGTAAATCACATAATACATATTTTATTTATTTATTTATTTTTTATTTATTTATTTTTGGTGGTACTGGGGTTCCTGGAAACCCTTCTCTGGGCTACAGTCCCAGACCTATTTTATATTTTTATTTGGAAACAGGGTCTCTTAAGCCAGTGAGGCTGGCTTCGAACCAGCACGATCCTCTGTCTCCGCCTCCTAAGCACAGGGATTACAAGCGTGCGCCACCACGCCTGGCAATAATGCATATTTTAAACTTCAAGAAAAACAAACGTATTACTTAATATAATTTTGAGTTCAAAGGTTGGTGATATAGACTCTGAACACAGTCTGGTCAAGCCTTACTCAGTTTCCTTATAATTCTAGCAGTTTTTTTTTTTTTTTTTTTTTTTTTTTTGGTGGTACTGGGGTTCCTGGAAGCCCTTCTATTCTACCTCCGGGCTATACTCTCAGACCTATTTTTACATTTTTATTTGGAAACAGGGTCTCCTAAACCAGCACGCGTGGATGGCTTCGAACCTGCGCGATTCTCCTGTCTCTGCCTCCCAAGTAGGGATTAGGCGGGCGCACGCCCGGCCTAACAGTTTTTTTTATTCCATGAAAAGCTTGATTCTCTGTCTGAACATTTTTTATGGTTACAACTGGGTAGAGAAATTTTGGGGTGGGGGAAGGGGAAGATTTTATTTTAGATTTAGTAAAAAAAAAAAAAAGTGTACACTTTCCCACAGAGTAAAAATTTGGGAACTTCATCTCGCTTGAACAAAATTATTTCACATGTGTACTTCTAAACTAATAAATATAACTGCACACCTCCTCTGTGAGCAGATTGGAGGACAGAGTAGTCTCTGGATTAGGTCTTGAGGAACCAAGGTGCTGCTGCTATACAATAAGGGAGGGATCCAGCCTCTGTAGTTACTCAAACTTTTTTTATTTCAATTGACTCCTTCTTAAATCACAGAAGATTCTACTGTAAAGAAAAGTGACCCACAATCAACAGAGCAAAGGATCTCTCAATTCTATTGAAGTTAAAGTTCACTTCCTCAAAGCATCTGCCTTTTATTAAAAAAATATGCTTTTAGCAAGCCTATAACGATTTTAAAATATTCTTTAAAATCTATAAAGCTACAAAATGGAAGTTAGAAAGAAAAAAAAAAGGTTTAGTCTCTATTTATTTTAAAAGATCTTTCTTATCTTTGGGGGAAGGGAGAGAGGGTATTATGGATTGAATGGTATCTCCCCAGCCCCTCATATATGTTGAAGTCCCAAACTCCAATATGTAACCCAATTTGGAAAGACAGTCTTTAAAGACATGATCAGGTTAAAAGGAGGCCCTAATCAATTATGACTAGTGTCCTTGTAAGAAAAGGAAGAGACACCAGGAATGAGAGTGCACAAAGGACCAACCAGGTATAAAGGCAAAAAAAGGACAACCATGTACAGGCCAAGAACAGAGGCGTCTGAGAGATCCTAGCCTACCTACACCCCAATCTTGGACTGCCAGCCTCTAGATCTGTGAGAAAAATACAGTTCTGTTCTTTAATCTACATAGTCAGTGATATTTTATTATGGAAAGGTATTATGGCATATAGCTATAATATCCCCTTAAAAGCTTATTGTTGAAGAAAAGCTCAATATTAAAAATATGGTTCTAGTGCAGCAAGGTTCAAAGGTGAGGCATGGCTTGAGGGATAATCACTGAAGGGTGCCATAGAGGACTGTATCTTTCTGCGCACTCTCTCTCCCTCCCTCCCTCCCTCCCTCCCTCCCTCCCTCCCTCCCTCCCTCTCCTCCTCCTCCTCCTTCTCCTCCTCCTCCTCCTCCTCCTCCTCCTTCTTCTTCTTCTTCTTCTTCTTCCTCTCTCTCTCTCTCTCTCTCTCTCTCTCTCTCTCTCTCTCTCTTCTCTCTCTCTCTCTCTCTCTCTGCTTTCTGGCTGCCATGAGTTAAGGAGATTTCCTTTGCCATACTCTGCCACCACGATGTGTCGGCCTTGGAGCCAGCCAACCATACACTGAACCCCTGGAAACATGAGTCGCATCAGCCTTTCGTCTTCCAAGTTGTTTTTGTGAGGTATTTTTAGTCACAGTGACAAAAAGCTAGCACATAGCCCTAGCAATTTAATTATTTGCTTTTGTACCACTAAGTATCTGGTTATTAATGCAATTAATGTCTAGTGTTTTTTGTTTGTTTTTTGTGGTACAGGGGATAGAACACAATGGCATTCTACCTTCAAGTGACACCTCCAGCCCTAGATTTTATTCTTTATTTTGAAATCGAGTCTCATTGAGTTGCAAAGAGCCTAAATAGCTGAGGCTGTCCAAGAACCACAATCTTCCTGTCTCAGCCTCCCAAATGCTGGGATTACAAGTGTTACCCACCAAGGCTGGCTTAGTTTCATTTCTTAATGTATTTTTGTTAGGTGCATTCTAACTATATCTGGTCTAGGACTTTCTCCTGTAGCTGGTTACAGTATTTTGTACAGCTATTTAATTTGGGAAGTGACAAAACTTAGTTACCTCTTCCAGCCTTTTAATTTAGGGTTTTGAAGCTGGGTATGGTGGCGCACACTTATAATCCTAGCATTTGGGAGGCTAACACAGGAGGATCCCAATTCAATGACAGCCTCAGCTACTTAGTGAGGCCTTTTGAAATTCAGTGACACCCTGTTTCAAAATAAATAATAATAAAAAAAAAAAACAGGGCTGGTGGTGTCTCTTGGAGGTAGAATGCCCCCTGGATTTCATCCCCAGTGCTGCAAAAAAATTGAATTAAATTAAATTAAAAATTTGACCATATATGGAAGAATTTATTTCTAGGCATTTTATTTTACTCCACTGGTTTATATATCTGCCTTTATAGCAGTACTACACTGTTTCGATTATTGCATCTTTATAAGGTCTGAAATCAGAAAATGTACATCTTCTAGCTGTGTTCTTGTTCAAGATTGTTTTGGGTATATAGAGTCCATATTTCATGTTAGGATAGATTTTTTCTGAAATAAAATAAATAAATGTATGATAGTTTCACCTTAAAAAAAAAGAAAAAAAATCCTCTGGTAAGAAAGAAAACAAGAAATATTGAAATGTTATCTCTAAGTGATCAAAAGTTTGATATCAGACAAATTAATCTGTTATGAGATTATCATTGTTAATTTTTGATAAATTGCTATAATATTGAAAAAAGAAGCTACATAATAAAAAATAAAAAAGTAGAGTGGAAAAATAAAATAAAGAATTCTTAAATATAAAAAATAAATAAAATAAAATAATTTAGAGTTTTGTGATTGTAATAAGGAAAACTGTTTTCAGAAGAGGAAATATTTATTTTGCTAGTATGTTCAAGAGATACTTCTTGTTCTAGGCTGGCTTACTGTATTTCTTATCACAAATGGATTACATAATAAGAAAGCAGTTAAATTCTTATTCTAGGATTGATAATTTTTCTTTGAACCTGCAGACACTTAGAAAATCAAATCTATAAGTCAGCACACTTATTACTTTGATCTTTTTCTAATATTTCTGTTGTTTATTAGATTACCTTTTCCCTGTGGGACCATGTGGACATTCCTATCTCTTTTCATTTCATTCCATCATAAATTTGGGTCGCATAAAATATAAGCTAAATATCTCCTTGTAAATGTGTGCTGAGATTTGAGTCTCAAATGTATAAATTATGGTTGCCTGTATCTAAAGAAATGAAATATGTTGCCATTAAATAAAATAATGGGCAGGAAATGTTAAGAGTGCTCATTTTTCTCTCTAATACCATTTAAATTTGGTTTGCTTCTTTGTTAAAGAAAAGAGAAAGGAAAAAAGGCAAAGCTTTTGCGTAAAATTTTGTCACCAAAAGAATGGAGCCAGCCATGCCTAGCCCTAGAGGAAAACATTAAGAAATATTGCTCACTCACTAAAAAGACTAAACAAGACCTTGTTTCCTCTGGGATTTCTATTATATGTTCTTTGATTCTATATAATATGATCAATACCTCTTCATTTTCCCTTATATTTATCAAATGGGTGTGACAATTTTTCTATCTATTGTTTCTCAGAAGTTTATTATCAATATCACTGAAAATATCACAGAGTACGGCCTTGAGATCCTCAGAAAGTTAGATGAAAGTTATATAAGTAGCCGGAGCTGGTGGTGCACGCTTGCGATCTCAGCATTTGGGAGGCTGAAACAGAGGATTGCAGTTCACAGACAGCCTCAGCTACTTAGTGAGGCCCTTTGCAACTCAGGGAGACCCAGTTTCAAAATAAAGAATAAAATAATAGGGCTAGGGATATTACTTAGAGGTAGAGTGCCCCTGGATTCCATCCCCAGTACTGCCAAAAAAAAAATAATTACATAAGATAAAATGTAAAAATGCTTGAATTGTTTCATAATCTAATTATCCTGGTGAATTTTATTTGTTTTATTTAGAAAAAATGCCTAAGAAAAATTTCCTAAAAAATTAAAATTTCTTAAGAAATGTACACTGACTCAGAGTAACAGTACTCCAAGATGTTGAGGGATTTGTATTTGTTATAAAGTTCCAATTTAGAATTTATTATAGAAAAGGACATTAAATAATGATATGTTAATCATGAAAAAAAAAAGAACAGGAGAATTAAAAAACTTAAACCTCAGAAATTTCCAATGAGGGCCAATGAGCTAATTCAAGTTATAATTTCAGAATCTTATATAGTCTTTTATATAAATATTTTCCAAAGCAGGAAATGAACACCTTCTTAGTGAGAATTACTCAGTTCTGCAATTTTAATTTGAATGAATAACATAATAATATAGGGTAACCATGCCTTTCATTCTTCTCTCTGTTGATAATTCAAAGATCACTTTTCTTCAAATCTACTACTGTCTTCTGTTTAAAGAAAGTCTCATTAGAGAAATGTGCATTATTTCATAAAGGGATAATGCAAATGAAATAAATATGTTTGTAATAAATGTGATTTTTATAGTTGTTCATTTCTCTAATTCTAGCATCTTATTTGTGTTCATCATAATGTCCAGTCATTAAATATCATTAGCAGGACAAATATTATTAGAAAAATAAATACATATTACTTCAACAATAATGACTTTAAATGGTACTTTTGCAATCTGCTGCTATGAATAAAATATAGTGATTATCATAATTTTCACAGTGTTCTCTATCTAAACTTTATATTTTATATGAATATATAATTTTATAAATAAATTAGTTAACCATGGACACATTCTGACTCCATTTCTGATATATATGTTCAAGCAGGGTGAGAGTGTCATGGCCTTCAATCATTGTATCATAATGGACAGGCATCAGAAAAGGATTTTCCCCACTGTTTAGATATATATTAAAACAGTACCATTGTACAATGGCAGTTTAATGTTCTACACACACACACACACACACACACACACACACCTAATATAATTTTTAAAGGCAAATTCAATTAGGATGAACATCAGATAAAATTGAGGTTAGAAACATCAGGATGTCTCTTAGTAATAGAGATGAAAGGTCATTTTAGACTTTGGCTTGTACAGACGTCCTGATTGATATCTCAAAAATACTGCCTATGTTACCAACTTAAAAGATAGCTCAAAGTTTAAAATTGTGTGGATGCCAATTTAATGTTTGGCATATTTAATTAAGATTGGAAATTCTAAAATCTGTGTCAATGATACAATTGGGTCATTGTAATGAAGAGTTGGGGGAAAGAAGGATGAAAGAATTTGAATAAAGTTCTGTATCTTCCAGTCTTTTCAACAACTAGTTATTTGTGCTGATGAAAGACAGCAGCACATTTACCTTGTCTTGTTTTGCAGGCTAAATAGGTTTAATTTCTATTGCTAACTGTGTTTGTAGTTGAAGAACAAAGACTTTGTTCGCATGATTTCAAACAAATTCACTAGGGTCAGTCAAGTAAAATAACTAGTCAATGTATCTGGAATAGTATATATGAAAGCTTTTAAAAAACTAAGAGGTTATAAACTTTCAAGGCATTTTTTATTGTATAGTTACATTTAGTGATAAAAAATTGTCAAATTTTATTCCCTAAATTATTCTAAATCAAACACTGTGGAAAAGACAAGGTAATAGCTATCGATGAATTTTACAATTTAAAATAGATAAGTAGTTTTTCACTGTATGTAAATGGAATTTGTTAATAGCATGGGTGCATAAAATTCAATTTATCTACAAATGCATTTTGATTAAAATTATAACCCTTTTTCATAGCAAAATGGTCACGTTTGGATGTTTTTCTATATTATGTATAATTTACTTAATGTAACCATGAGAAGAAATATTAATTACCACATGACCAAGCTCAAGGAAAAGGCTTTATAGGAAGAGATTTGCTATGATCTGATTATTTATGTAATCCTAAAATTTATATGTTGAAAACTAATCTTGAATGTGATAGTATTATGAGGTGGAACTTTTAGGGGTGACTAGGTTATAGGGGCAGCCTTCTCAGGAATGGGATTAGTGCTTTTATGAGGACAAAGAGATCATGGTCTCTTCCTGATGAGTGGACATAGCTAAAAGGCACCTTCCAGCCGGGTGTGGTGGCGCACACTTGTAATCCCCATGCATAGGAGGCAGAGACAGGAGGATCACGCAGGTTCGAAGCCAGCCGTGCTGGCTTAAGAGACCCTGTTTCCAAATAAAAATATAAAATAGGTCTGGGAGTGTAGCCCAGAGGTAGGAGGGTTTCCAGGAACTCCAGTACCACAAAAAAATAAATAAATAAAAAGGCACCTTCCAGATGAAATAAGCTGTTACCAGAATTTGCCAGTGCCTTGATCTTGGACGTCTCATTCTTTAGAATCCTAAAAAGTAAATGTTTGTTGTTTATAAGTCACCCGGTTTACCATATTTTGATATAGAAGCCTGAGTGGACTAAGACAAAAATTAGATAGATGATGGATAGATAAGTGATAGATAGACTGACAGACAGATAAATAGAATTAAATTCATCAACTTTGAAAAAATGTTACATAATTTTAATTTTCTAGATGACTGAATGAATGCAAACATAAGTACTCATGGACCACACAGATATTTATGAGTCTAGAATTCAACTTGACAACCATAGCCATACAGTGGATTGATATTTTATCTTCAATGAAAATGCACTGTTTAAACTTTTTAAAAGCAGTTCTTATAACTTCAGTGTCAGAAACACAAATGCAGCCGGGCATGGTGGTGCACACTTGTAATCTCAGCATTTGGGAAGCTGAGACCAGAGGATCACAGCTCGTGGACAGCCTCAGCTACTTAGTGAGGCCCTCTGAAACTTAGACCCTATAAAGGGCAGGGCCTGTAGCTTGTAGGTGGAATGCCCCTGGGTTCCATCCCCAGACCCACAATAAATAAATAAATAAATAAATAAATAAATAAATAAATAACACATAAACACATAAATAAACACATAAATGCCAGATATCTCTCAGAAATTATACCCAGACCATTATGTATTTTGTCATGGGATGTGAAGGATGGTCACTAGTTGTTCTAAGAATTCATGCTGCTGGATTTTCACTTCTTTACTCAAATACTTCTCAAAAGAGTCTGCTCTTACCTCAATTGAGTGGTTAGTTTTAGATGGTATATTTTCAATTCAAGAATTCCCTTTGGGCTCATTTTCATATGATCCAATTGTTAAAATTCTGCATCTTTTCACCTGGTTTTTCCATTTTTTAATAATAAAAGTCATAATTATTTTGACCTCATAAAAGATCACAAGATTCTCCAGGCATTTTCTAATATTTCACTTTAAACAGAATCCCAGGTACAAGCAGCCTTTGAAGATTGTAACTTTAATGTTCCAATTTTTTTTATGTTGTCTCCATAATGAGTTACATTTCTCATTAAATCTCTTTTTTATTAACATTCTGTACTCTTATAAAATCCAAGTCCACAGGCTGAATATTTAAATAATATAGCAAGATAGTAAAATATAACAAAGTACTAGTCTTGCTGGAAGGGGCATGCTCCTCAGTGGATACAACAAAGGAGTTAAATCCTGTGTGTAATCTGCTGTGCCAAACTGAAATAAGAGAAATCTATTGACAGAATATTTTATTTGGGGAACAAATCATTGGCAATAGCAGTTAAATCACACTGCCTTTATCTTTCAAAGCATTTGCTTGTATCCACTACACCTCAGGTAAAATATGCCAAGGTATCGGGGTGATTAAATGGTTTTCTGTCAATAAATGTTGTCTTTAATGGCAAACAGCAGTATTATCATGTTAAAGAGTCAACTAGTTTTCCTATTCATGATTACAATTGATTCACAAATCTTTGCTAAAGTGGAATGCTGCAAGATATTTTCCTGATTGTATTCTTTAGCATGTACTATTATTTATTTTTCCCCCCATGGTGATATTTTATTCCATTAGCATGGACTATTATTTACAAGTATTACTCAGAAATAAATTTTGTCCAAGAAATCCTAATATAATTCTGTTTTGTCCATCAAGATTTGCCAATGGTTTCTTAGCAAATATATACAGCAATCTATGGATAATCTCATCATCAAGACCTACCAGAATAGGCTCATGGCTGAGTCAACATTACTTGTCTATTAAAATCTTCAGCAGAAGTTGTGACATATGCCAAAGATCAGAGCAAATCTTTTGATTTGTTCAGATGGAAGAAAATTCAGAAGCTATAGCCTTGCTGGAGAGTGGCTGGGTTCTGCTGCATGTACAGATACCAGCAAAGGGGTCAGTCAGGGGTATGGGACACAATGCGGACAGACTCTCTTGGGCATAACCATGGCATATCCAGCCTGGGATGTTTCGTGAAAGTCCCCTTCTTCATGACCCTTCTGGAAGGCAGTAATGGTGCTGATCTCTGAGGCAAGTCAACTAACAGGATTCAGGCTGATTATTTCAGCATATATTTTCCAGCCCCTTCAGTTATTGTAGAGCTTTATATCTGAGAGTCTGCAATTCTCCTGTGGTTGCTTGCTGGGGTCCTCAGAGCAGTTTGCTCTATGGTAAAACTTTTCAAATTTCCTCATGACTTCTTCCAGCAATTTTGTACTGCGTGTGGACTGTCTATTCTTTCCTGTAGCTCCACCTATTATCAAAGGTGAAATCACACATTTTTTATGACTCCATTCCTCCTCATTATTCTCACCGAAAGCCTTGGCATTTTAGTCAGGACTAGTTATTTTTTATTTGGAAAATTGTCCGTTGCTATCATGTTGTATTATTTGGGCCATACATTGCTCAAAGTTTACTGAATATGTGAATAATCTCATAAAATTGTGGTTATTTTTTTTTTACTTCCCAATATCCAAAGTCTCTTCTCTGACTCTGATGCCACTCAGGATATATTAAATTATTCATCAGATACACTCTATATATTTGACAGGCACTACCACATGTGAAGCTTCAAGGTTTGAGCATAAATAAAATAGTCATTTCTATGCATTTATGAGGAATTGGGTCCAGTACTATCTATCAGATACCAAAATATATAGGTGCTCCAGTCTCTTACATAAAATTTATATGACCCATGTATATGTTATACTTTAAATCAACTTAAGATGATTTATAATATCCAAGGCACTTATAAGTGCCATGTAAATAGTTGTAATGCCATACCATTTAAGGAACAGTAACAAGAAAAATGTTTAGACATGGTCAGTGCCAACACAATATTTTTTCCACATATTTTCTATCCCCAGTTGGTTGAATCCACAGATGTGGAACCTGCAACTATGAACTCAGATGTTATATAAATTTTTTTGTAATCAACTATAGTCACAGCTTCATTCTAAGATAACTTTCCTTAGAGGTAAAGAAGCATTGCTTCTCTTTCAGCTTCCAGAGGGTGCCAATACGATCATACTGTCATGAAGCCTTGGGTTGGAGACTAAACACCATTCTATACAGTCGCTGATTTCAATTTGTCCAGTTTTCCCATTGTTTCAAAGATAAGAGTGGCAACTTCTACCATCTTTACATGTTGTAATTAAAACCAGAATTCCCACATGGGGCTATTCCAATTTAAATGTAAACTAAATAAATTTGAACAAAATTTAAAATTATGTTTCTCAGGTACTTCAAACGTATTTAAAACACTCAGTAGCCATGTATGGCTAGTGACTACTCTATAGGATAGCACCCATGTGGAACTGCTAAGCCAAAATTCTTGAGACTGAGGAATCTTTGAAATAAAATGGTTGATAGAGCCATTTCAGACACTAGCGAGAAAAAGAACAGGTCCTGGGACAAACTCTATGACAATCAGCAGCAAGACTGCTTAGCAATTGGAAACATGTCCACTGTATCCAAGAATCTGGAACTTTCTTATTATGAAAAGTTGAGGAAGGAAAACACAACTTGTTTAAATTGAATCTATTATCAGCTATAGATAAGAGGAGCAAGATAATGGGAATTATCTTGCCCCTCTTATCAATAAAATGGGGAAATTTTGGAGATAGAGGTACAGTCCATAAAAAGAAAGACTTACTACTTGTTGATAGATTGTGGTCAATAATCTGAAAAGTCCACTTGTAAGCAGGATTAAGTATTATCTGGTAATCAGCCACCTAGGGTTTTGAGTCAAAGGGTCAACATACCTCAGGAATATAGAAAAGTCTTTCCTTGATGTCGTTGTTGACTGATTTACTTCCCTGATCTCTCCTTCCCTCCATTCTCTCTGACCCTTGTGGTTAAATTTAGGACATCTCAGAATTTTCCTCTTATCCAAATATTTTCTTTATCCTGGAAAGTTGTATTAGTCATAGCTGAGCTAGAGATAGCCTCTAAAGAAATTATGTAAGGCAAATTAAATAACAGGACAAAACAGGTCAATATCAAGTAATTAATGGGGAAGAGTTGGTGAAGTTTTGCTTCAGGTTCATCTTCAATAATCATTAGATATGAGAAAAAATTCAGAAGAGAAGTTAAAGACTTGATCCGTAATAATCAGTGAAAATCAAGATTAGAAATTATCTAGACTTCATTATAAATATGAGACTAAGATCAAAATCCCATTTGAGACTCAGTCATATCCTGACACAAAAGGAGATTCACCTTATAAAACAATATAGAGCAATAAAAAAAGATTTCTATTGTTCTATGACATAGCCAAAATCTAATGTGCACTTCTTGCAAGTGACTGTTGTATGTACATTTAAACTGCCTTTATATTACTTTGTATGTTTTAGCCATCAAAACTTTTAATTGCCTACTAAAATTTTAGCATTCAGTTGTGATTTTGAGTGTGTAAAACATCCTCCAAGGTCATTTGATGATTCAGCCCATGGATATAGAAATTAGTTGCAAAAACATACAAAACAAAATAAAGAAAAAGCAAGAGAGTTAGTGCAGAATTCTCTTGCTTCTGAAACACTGAACAAAAAGAAAATGAGATTGTCTGTACTTTTTATGTTAAAAAAAAATGCCATATAAGTGACTGGTCTAATGACTCAACCCTTCAAAGTAATTACAGTGCTAGGACAGTTAAATATGATAATGTCACATGAGAGTGGGGAATAATAGTAAGTTGGCATGTTCTATACATTGTCAATTATTTGAAAATTATCTTACTAGCATAGTACAGCAGTATAAAACATTTTTTAGAGCCAGGTGCCCCTTTTGGGAGGCTGAGACAGAAGGATCGTGGTTCACAGCCAGCCTCATCTACTTAGTGAGGCCCTCTGCAACTCAGTGACACTCTGTTTCAAAATAAAGAATAAAAAAGTAGAGCTGGGAATATAGCTCGGAGGTAGAATGCCCCTGGGTTCCATCCACAGTACTGCAAAAAAGAAGAAAAAAAAAAAGAAAAAGAAAGAAAAAAAGAATAGGCTGGAGAAATCATTATGCGCTAAACTATAGGTACAGAGCCACCAACAGGTTTTCTTAACAAATTGGTTATTTTTTTGAGAAAAAGAGTGTGAGCCCACATCCTCCAATACTGTATCTTGAACAACCGAAAAAATGAGCTTGCCATCATGTAAGATGGCAAAAGCAATGGGGGGGGGCAGATTTGACAGTCAGGATTTTGCATTCTTTTTTCTTCTCAAAGAGAAGTTGAGAAGAATAATTTTTATTTAATGCTTCTTCATATATCTTACAAGTATTTTGAATTATATGTGGGTCACATAAATGGAAAGATTATGTAAACATCTTTATATATGTGTTTAGAGTCCGGGAATGATCGGGTATGGAGATATGTATTTAACTTTGCACATATTTATAGAATAAGAGAGGATATAAGAATCAGATACTAAGCTCAGGGGCACTTTAATATTGAGTATATTCAAAGGAGGATAATAAAGCCAGGCATGGTGGCGCAGGCTTGTAATCCCCGCGCTTGGGAGGCGGAGACAGGAGGATCGCACTGGTTCGGAGCCAGCCTCGCTGTCTTAAGAGACCCTGTTTCCAAAAATAAAAAAGTATAAAATAGGTCTGGGAGTGTAGCCCGGAGGTAGAAGGGCTTCCAGGAACCCCAGTACCACCAAAAAAAGAAGGAGGAGGAGGAGGAGGAGGAGGAGGAGGAGGAGGAGGAGGAGGAGGAGGAGGAGGAGGAGGAGGAGGAGGACCACCAAGAAAAAAGAAGAGGAGGACCAGTAAAGAAGGAAGAAAATTAAAAGAATAAGGTATCCTGACACAGAGACAAAAAAATTATGCAGGAGGAATTTGAAAGCTACATAAAATCATTTATAAGTAAATATTCAGATGAGGCTAGAGAACAGATCATTGAATTTTGCAGAAATGAATCAGTATTTGGCAAGGCAGAAGGTTTGTTTGATTACTTACGTTAAGAACAGATACTTCTTTGTATTGTAATGGGAATAATCATATAGAAAGCGAAAAAATGAATCAATCTTCGTGGTTGGGGAGAGGTGATGGGATTTACTGTATGATTCAAGAAATTGGCTTTCCAAGGAATGAAGGTCATTTATATGGTAACTCACAGCAAGGCAGAATATTCTCATATGGATGCTGAGAGGACTGAATAGGTTTGTGGGAACCTGTTCGCTTTCTCTTCTTTATGTATATTCTGAGTAACTTACATGCCCAGGAATTGGGAAAATGAACTAATGCTAAAGTCCTTTAGACAGGACTTGGGTGGACAGTTTAATATTACCCATGCAAATCTTGATTAATATGAACAAATGTGCTGATTTCAATTTTAATGTAAAATTAAGTTGTTTTGATGGTTTAAGTTGTTTTTAATTTATTCATGGCTAAAATAATGTCATTATCATGAAGGATGGGGTTACTTGAAGATTAGTGAAATAGTAAAAATAAGGTAGCTAGCATGGTTATGTGTGAATAGTAAGTATTAAATGAATCTCAACTATAATTACATTAAGTGGAACAAAATCATAGCTTTTAGAAAGTCCTAGTTTCTTTTTTATTATTATTACAAGGGATGGAGAGTAATTTATTGTTGTTTATAATTTATTTTTCTCTCTTCTTTGAGCTTTATTTTATATTAAAATTAGAAATAGACATTTATCTTTTAGGAAGAAATTTTATTTACTAAAATTCTACAAGTTCATTTTAAATTTGAACAGTATTTCTCCTTTTCAATTATTTATTTGAATAACTATTCTAATGTGCAGATGCATTATAAACAAGACTTTTTCTCCTTCTATTCAAATCTGTATTTAAATTTTAGGCACTTACCATCTTTTGTCTTGGCTCTTTAAAATTGTTTATGATTATAAAATTGTTTATATTTTGAATTGGAGAAATTCAAAATAATATTTTTATTGCATTGAGAAAAAAATTAATTTCATATGGCAGAGTTGAATGAAAGATTTTCTTTCTGTCCGCCAAATAAATTTTGGAATAGACTTCAGTATATTTTTTATCAGCCTATGAAAAGGCTATTTTTTCCACATGTAGTTATAAAACTAGTAATCCTGACTTAATGAAATAAAACCAACCCTGAAAACAAATAGGACTCATTTACAGTTCAAATTAAATTATAAACTGAAAAATGCTTACATTCCACTATGTTTTGAAATGCTTAATGTATTACAAATATATTACAGAAAAAGAAGCATATGAGTATAGAAAACATGATAAAACCTTTAAAAGCACATTAAAACCATTGCTTTTATTTATAAGTTGGTGTCATGAAATCATGCAAGAAAATTGAATTTCCACTGAAATCGTTTGAAATTACTAAGTTTCTAAGTAATTGAGTATAAGTAGCTTATGACATACACAGCATATAAAATTGATATTGTGATTCTTGATAGTAAAATGCTATACAGATAAATGTACAAACTCAATATTGACTCTGACATATATTTTAAATAAGTCACAAGTATGATTTAATGCACCAAACACAGTGGTACATGCTTGTGATCCTTGCACCTGAGAAGCTGAAACAGAAGGACTGTAGGTTCAAGGCCAGCACACACTAGCATAATGAAACCCTATTTCAAAATAAAAAATGTTTAAAAAAGGCTGTGGATTTAGCTGAGAGGTAGAATGGCCCTCAGTTTAATCCCTAATGTCACAAAAATAAATGAATGAATAAATAAATAATATTCAAAGTTAAGAGAAAGGATTTGTACTATCCATATACTGGGAAAGGGGAGGGAGTGTGATGGTTAATCTGGATTGTTAACTTGACTGGGTTATGAAACACCTAAGATTATGTGACTTTGGGTGTGTTGATGAGGTGATTGGCTTATGTAATGGCAGATGGAAGGGGAAGTTCAGCCTTGAATGTGGGTAGCACTGTTCTGATTATGTGCAGGACCTGGATTTAAAAAAAAGGAGAAAGCTATGTAAATGTATGTGTTGTTCTCCTACATCCATTCTAACCTGGTATGTTGGTCTTCAGTTCTTCAAACTTTTACCATCATTTCTCCAGAGAGAACTAATGAACAGAATGATCTGACTTGTGCAGATCTATGACATTGGCTGATCAATCATGATGTGCCCAGAAGCAATTATAGACAGGAAACCCACCAAATTTTTGATTCATGTAAGTAGAACAATTCCAGGACAAATGTACCAAAGTCTGTCATTAATCATAAGAGCAAAGAATCAGGGTCCCTCAACAAGTTCCTAGCCTTGAGCCAGTTTATAGACATAGAACCCCCTTGACTGAAGAAAAGCCCAGGTTCCCTTACAAAAGGCTCCGATACAGAACCAAAAAGTTCTACTGTTAATCTTCCTTCCATCTTTCCCCAAAGGGACCTATGACCTTTCACCAGGTTAACTATACATTGGGAGAAAGGAAATGATCAGTCCTTACTACTAGTCTCTAGTAGAAAGGGACTACTGGACAGTGTCTTTTAATTTATATTGATTCCAGGAGATCAAAAATGTCATTCTGGTTCTCTAGTCAAAGTAAGTACTTACTGAGGTCAGATAATCAAAGGAGTTTTAGCCAAGGTCCAACTCACAGTGGGTTTATTGGATCTCCAAACTTATCTTGTGATTATTTCCCTAATCTCAGAATATATAATTGAGATAGACTTTACTACCTTTACCTGGAAAAGCTGTGAGTCAAAAACAATATTGGATACCTGGAGAGATTCCATAGATTAGGTTCACCATCAACAACTTGAAAGATGTAGAGATGGTAGTTCCCACCACATCCCCATTTAACTCTCCCATTTGGATTATGCAGAAGACAGATTGATTCTGGAGAATGAATGCTGATTATTAGTGACTCTAATTGAAACTGCTAGACCAGATGTGGTTTTCTTGCTTCAGCAGATAACACATCCTCTGGTATCTGTGTGCAACTTTTTGGCTAATGCCTTCTCCATATGTATCCTTAAGGATCACCAAAAGCGATTTTCTTTCAGACAGCAAGGCCAACAGTATACCTTCATTGTCCTACCTCAAGAGTATTTCAACTCTCCAGCCCTGTGCCATAACTTAGTTCACAGAGATTTCTTTCTTGGTCAACATTCTCTTTGCTATAAACTAGAAATTAGAAGAAAGAAATTAGAAAAAATTAAAGAAATTAGAAGAAAGAGAATTTATTTTCTCAGTTTTTTTTGAGATTCTAGGCTGAGACCAAGTGAGGCTAGGATCTGGAACTCAAGTTATGGTGATGGGAAAAAGAGTGAGGGTCTGCTCTAACATCATAAAGGCTCAAAGCAGGAAAGCCAGCAAGCAAGAGGATTCAAAGACAGAAGCATAAGCCGGGCATCGTGGTGCACACTTGTAATCCCCACGCTTAGAAGGCGGAAACAGGAAGATCGCGCAGGTTTGAAGCCAGCCACGCTGACTTAAGAGACCCTGTTTCCAAATAAAAATATAAAATAGGTCTGGGAGTGTAGCCCAAAGGTAGAAGCGCTTCCAGAAACCTCAGTACCACACACAAAAAAAAGAACCATAATCCCTAAAGCCACATCCCCAGGGACCCACCTTCTTAATCCACACCCTACTAAAGCCATTACAATACATCCAACCCACACCCCTCCAGACAAAACCATTAAAACTGATCTCATCACTACAGTGAAGCAATTATGACTCTTAGGACTTAACTGTATTGACCCTGAGCTCTTCGAAGGACAGTTCCAACATCACTAAAAAGTCCCAAAGTCCAAAGTCTCCTCAGAGACTCAAGGTGAACTCTTGACTGTGAGCCCCTGTAAAAGAAAGTAAAAAGCAAGTTACACTCATATTATGTACAATGGTACAGAGTAAATATTAGCATTCCCAAAGGGAGGAACAAGGCCATAGAAAGAAGGAATTGGACCAAATTAGGATTAAAATCCAGCAGGTCGAGTATTTAATCCTGTCACTCCGTTCCTGGCATCTGGAGCACAAGTTGGTGAAATTTAATTTCCAAGGGGTCCTGGCAGCCCCACTCCCGTGGCCTGGTTGATTGGAATGGGTGGCATACTGGTTCTTCCAGCCTCTCTCAAGAGGCTGGAAGAGTCTTTCCTTACAGTTGTTCCATGTGTCTGGCATTTTTAAATTTCAGGGTTTTTTCTTGCAACCTTGGCTTCACCCTCACAGCTTCAAAAGCTGACCAACTGAAACCTGCTTTAGGGGGTTCTGACTAATACAGAGGACTTCCAACTAATAGAGAGGGTCTTCTCAATATGTTAGGACCATGGACTGTGTTATATCAAAATTAAACTATCATTTTTTTTCTAAAGGACCTTAATGAACTAATTATAGTTATTAAACTAAAGAAAACTCACAAACATATATATGCTATTGAATTGGATAAAATAATGTAACTGTCATTTAGAATCATTACCTTATAGGTTGAAGGTAATGGAAGATGTAAGTTAATTAAAGGTAATAAAGTATATGATAATGGTAAAAAAGCATTAGAAGGAGATCCCATGTTTTTTTTCTAGCTCTGTCTTTATATAACACAATTAAAATCCTGGAGAATGAGACATTTTGGGACTGAACTCTGAGTCAAGTACAAGCACAAAATTCTAGTGATCTAAAATAACCCAAAGTTACTCATAGTGCTGAATTAGCACAAATGAAGTAACAATTTACTATTTGGAGAACAATATAGCTAATTCCTTCAGCTATTTTTCTTCTTTATCCTACTAGATCACCACTATTTTAGCTCCAGTCTTTCAGAAAAGAAAGACTGAAAAACCTAACTAACTAATTTGGGAGAATATAGAATTCTAAGAGTCAAGAGTAGAGGAGAAGGCAAGTGAAAAAAAAAGAAAAATAAAGGTATGAAAGCTGATTTGAGAATGAACTATCAAGCTGACCTATAAACATGTGACTGGCACACCAGCCCATGACACATTCTGAAGAGCCTGTTGAAATGCCATGGAACTATTTTCCTGGATGGTAGAAGACAAAAACATTTATCTGTCTGTTTCCACTCCGGTTTGTACAGGACAGAGAAGTCAGTTATTAACTCTTTTTGAGTGTCTTCTTTATGAGTACTTTGGAGGATTGCATAAAGGTCTTACACTGAATGTATCAGAGAAGTCTCAGTGCAATAAGTGCATAGCTCAGGGAATGGCACTGTTGACTAACATCTGTAACAGCTGGTGAAAGGCCTGGAGCACATGGAGCCCATTACCTTACTGAAGCAAGAGATAAAGCTCAAGGTGGGGCTCAGAAGATGGTGGAGAAGGGCACAGTACTTGTCTGAGACACTCATCTTCTTTCTCATGCAGCACTGACTCTTTGTAGCTCCCTTATTGTTGTTGCCATTTCCCCCATTCCAAGGTGATATTATCTTGGATATATGGACTTTGTTTTTTCTGGAGCCAAATAAAAACAAAATAGAGATAGCTTTAAAATTAAATATCTTATCATTTTTAACAGCAGAGCTAAACAGGGCTTAGGTAGCAAAACTTTAAATTCCTCTACCTTAGTTAAGGGTTCCCATCATCGTAGGATGTTCCCATTCTTGGTTTCCTCCATTTGTCCCAACTCTTAAGTTAGGTAAGCGTTCTGATCCTGTCTGAAACACCTAGCTGAATAAAGAATTTTTCAAAAACTAGAGACTTTTTTCACGTGGCTACTATTTTACAATTCTTAGGTTAGAAAACCTCAGTGTCTCAGTTTAGGCTGCCCAGTCAAATTACCATGGGCAAGGGATTCAGGGGCCTAAACCATTATTTATTCTTCACGGTTCTAGAGGCTGGAAATTCTACATCAGGATGCCAGCATAGTTGAGTTTTGGTGAGGTCCTCCTCCTGAGCTGTGTCCTCATAAGGCAGAGAGCTCTCCAGTATTCTTTTTATAAGACTTCTAATCCCATTAATGAGACTCTACCCTCATATGATCCCAGTGGTGGTTAGGATTTCAACAAACTGTGGAGGGCCACAAATGCTAAATCTATCTTGGTCATTGCAAGCTAATGTGAAAAAATTTTTTTTAACATTTTCTACTTATCATTATATATATATTATATACATTTTATTTCTACCAAAATGTATCTTAGTAATTGTATATAGGTCTAAGTAAAATTTCAGGTGTTCTGTCTCTCCTTTTGTAGGCAACACTACATCACCAAGACATGGTTAGCATAGTAGCTACTAGACCCTTGTAAATGACTTTTGTCCTCGAAGATTAGAGCCCTACTATTATTTCTTCATAATATTACACATGTTTAAAGACTATTGCCATAAGTAAAGACAAGATGAAAAAGAAAAGTGTTGTTGAAAAAACTGACCAATCATTGAAAGTTTAAGTCTGAGAACTGACAATTAGCAGCAAAAGTACAGGTTATTTATCAAAACTAAAGATTAAGACTCTAATACTCTGATATGCACATACTCATTCTGAGCAGGTTCATTGGCTCCACTCACACTTAACATATTTTTATTACTATTTCTGAAGTTTCTTTAGTTATTGTTCCCAGGAACATTCTTCTTTTCCTTGTATAAAAACCTTTTTAGAAGTAGAAAATATAGTAAGTCACAATTCCAGGGTCAATTACAAAGTACTGGTGGGTCTTCAGTAGGTCTTGAGATTCTTATTTTATCAATACTATTTGTTCAGAAGGGTTGACACTGAAGACATAAATCAAGAGAAACAACTCTCATTCCAGAAGAGAAATTTATCCTCTGAGAACATCATAAAGTCATATAAAACATTTATTTAATATATAATTAGGTGTGAAGTTTCCCAGTACTATTGAATCCTTTTTTTATTTGAAAGAGAAAAATTGTTAATGGACTGGAGTAAAAACTTGATGATTTTATGGGGAACATGTGAGGTTTGAATTTGGACTGGTGGAAGGAGGCAGGAAATGCACTCTTGTGAGGAGTCATACACAGGTGTGCATTGCTTTGCCAACCAAAATGCCATTTTCCCATTTCCTTCAGTTCTCTCTGCTCCTTTTTCTTCAGCTCTTTGTGGATCTAGCTTTTTCTCATCATTTATGTCTAACATGAAGTATCATTGTATAATCTCATTTATGCTAGCAGTAGACACTGTCCAGCACAAGTCCTTATTTTCTTCAAATGATTTTCCCTCATACTGTATTATTTACTTACTTGTCTTCATTGTATTACCTTATATTCCTCACTAAGTTTAGCTATATAAGAAACAGGTATCTATCTTCTTTACCTGAAGTATCAATAGAATATTTCATTTTGTATGATGCTCAACATGAAATTGGTAGCTTATCATATTTCTAAAAAAAATGGATGAATTTACCACATGTATTCATACTACTTGTCTTTACCTTGGAGAATCCAAGACTTGGGCATGTTCTTCTCTCAGTCTTTGTGTTTACTACAGATTTTCTTGATTTATATTCTTGTTTTATTTAAAGTCTATTCAACAGAAACAAAAGGAAACATGATGAACATTTTATGAGATCATGTATTCTTGGCTCTTTATTATAAAAGTATGATTTTGACAATATGAAACACTTGATCGTGTATTCTGGACATTTGATAGAAAAATTCTACCTGTTTCCTTTTTTTCCTTATACTATTTTGTGAGATCTATAATCTTGTTTGTAGCGTTAGTAAAAAAGTTTTAAGCTTTTAAGTAAATATGATAGGAATACTGTTTACATTAAACATCTTTAAGAAATCTTTTGCACAAGAAAATATTAAGTAATTTATGTGTGCCAATTATTCTTTAGATTTCCAAAATAAATGTGAAATTTTATTCTGTGAATAAACATTAAGAAAAATACAAGAAATTTTTATTATAACTTATAAAATGAGGAACTTCTTCGGTTGAGACAGAAAATTTGGAATTCTATGACCCCCAATAGTTTCCATATTCACTTTGCCATCACAGACCACGCTTCATTCCCCATCTCAAAAAACTCATAAGCAATATGTTGCAATTAAAGTAAAAGAGATGTGAATAAGTAAGTGCAAACTCTTCACCACTTCTAAAAAACAACTCAAAATTAATGTCTAACAATCATAGCTTTAAATTGAAAGGGCAACACATTATTATAGAGATGTTAAACTTAGATTACTTTTAAAGAATAGCTGAATGTTGTTAATAATTGTTTTCAAACATAGAAAAAGCTCTTTGTAAAGGTTGACCAGATGTTTTTCATCAACATGAGACAGAATCAAAATAAATGTTTGCAGAGTACAAGAAGAAAGATGTAAATTATACCTAAGAAAGTTTCTCTAATAAAAAAGAGCTACTGAAATAGAGCAATTATCTTTTACCAGTTAAGTATTGTACTCCTTAGAGGCAGAAGGTAAAAAAAAAAATAGTATTTGTCAAGATTTCCCCCTACAAAAAACAGAGATGTCGAAATAAAAGAGGGTAACTGCTATCACAATAACAAGTTATTATGTTATGACTTGCTTTCCCCCTTCAATATTATGCTTTTATTTGGAACCAAGAAAAAAAATGATAATGTGAACATGAGAAGTGAGTCTAGTTTAGAAAGATTAAGAAGATGGAAATAAATAAGGAAAGGTAGAGATAATTCACAGTTAAAAAATAATTTGTGAGACATTGTATGGGGGTAAACGCCTATAATTTCAGCAGTTGGGAGCTGAGACAAGAGGATAACAAGTTTGAGGGCAGCTTCAGAAACTTTGTGAAGCCCTCAACAATTTAGGAATACCTTGTTTCAAACTAAAACATAAAATAGGACTGAAAAAGTAGATTGGCCATAGAATGCCCCTGGGTTCAATCCTTAGTACTAAACAAAACAGCGAATATTAGGAAACCCAGTTGCTTTTTTATACTTACCTATTCTCATGTATGGACAAAAATCCAACAAATGCTCCTTCAAATTGAATGCAAATCCTTTTATATATTTGCATTTTTTCTAATCAGATTCTAAAGCATTCATTTATTCCAAAAAGGTAGCTGAGGCCATAGTGTTTTAGTGTCTTAAGACTAAAATATTAGCATGAACAAATTATGTTGCTATACTAGTCATGACTTTCACTTGTTTTAACAAAGAGTATTTGGCTAAATTGGGAACTTCTTTCCTGGAGCTGGACTGAGAAAATGTCCTCATGTCTTTTAGGGACTATTGAAAACTACAAGAATGCCCTTCTGGCTCTCTCATTCTGAAAACTACAATGTAGGGGATAAATCTTGGAGCTCTTCAAAGAGAAAGAAAAAGTGCCTATCCAAGGCCATGACCCCATAACCTGGTTCTCCTTCCAGCTAGCACAGTCAGCTCTGTTTTTATTGAGCAAAGGCAAAGAATTGTATTTTCATTTCCTCTGCCCAACTCCCACTTTTTCTCTCAATTAAGTGCATCCTCAAACTACATTGTCTTTTAAGCAATGTGCAAGAAATATAGTCTCATTAAAACAAGCAGAGAAAAATCGATGAAATGGAGGCTAAATATATAGATTTGGTCATCAAATATTGTAACTACTCCATGTCCAGCTGTGATAGCTATTGATATACAAATATCATGGAACACCTCATTTTGTAGATTTAACAGGCACATAAAGATAAAATATAAAGTCTGTTGCTTAATTCCATTCTAGCCTTCTATCTGGACCAACAAATATAGAGAGAAATCAATAAGTAAATGAACATTATGTTTTAAAATAGTTTCTAAACCCAATTCTTTTAACCAAGGGATGCAAACTTTTTCTATATATGGCTAGACAGTAAATACTTTAGGCTCATAGGGCATATGAGACTGTGATGGTTAATTTAAAATATCAACTTAATGCAATTAAAAGATACCCATACATTTGGAAAGGCATTATTTGGGGGTTTGTCTGTTAGAGTGCTTCTAAAAGGGACTGAAAGATCCAACCTTATTCAATAATAGGTGGGCAACATTTAATCTGCTAATGGCTCACATAGAAGAAAAGTTCACATGAAAGGAGAATACATATTTCCTCTCTTCTGCAGCCAGACTACCCATCTTCTCCTGACCTTGGGCATCAGAACTCTAGGTATTCTACTCTTCAGACTCTGGAACTTGCACTATGGTCCCCCAAGTTCCCACATCTTTGTTCATGGACTAAGTTATATCATTGGTTCCTCTTGTTCTCAGGCTGCAGACTTGGACTAAACCGTGCTACCAGCTTTTCTGTTTTTACATCTTGCAGAGAGCATATCTTGGGATTTCTCTGCCTTCATAATCACATTAGCCAATTCTATTAATAAATTCTTTTTCATCGAGAGAGAGAGAGAGAGAGAGAGAGAGAGAGAGAGAGAGAGAGAGATATCTATGAGTTCTGTTTCTCTGAAGAATCTTGATTAATATATGGCTTTTTCTGCAACTTTCTAGCTTTTCCATTGTGTCACAAATGCAGCCATGGACAGTTCCCAACTGGATGGATGAAGTTGCTTACAGTAAAATATTATTTTAAAAGTATACAGTATCTGGATTTTACCAAAAGGCATATAATTTGTTGACCACTGATTGAAGGCATATAATTTGTTGACCACTGATTGAAGCCCTCCCTTTTGAAGATTTTAATTTTTTATTCTCTCCTTTTACCTGTTATTCTTCCTCAGATAACATAAAAGAGAATAGTGAAAATCATTTTCCTGTCTGGCATCTACCAATATGAGAGCCATGTTCATTGTCTATCGGCTTCTGGCTTGCCTTGCTGGTTTAGTTTTTTTTAATTGGGTGCATTGTAATTTTACATCACAATGGGGTACAGAATATTAGAAAAATACATATATACAACTCTTGTTATCCTCACCACCAGGTCCTTTTCCCTCACTCCAAAAGTCTTTGAGATTGGAATTGCCAATTTTGTGTACATTTCAGTGTGGAGGTTTCTCAGAAGACTGGGAATGGAACTACCATATGGTTATGAATCATTTAAAATCTGGGAATTCTCATCAAGGACAGTGAGTGAAACTGCCTGGCTGCCCTGAGATCCACTCATCTTTTTTGGGCTATGACTTTTCAGGGGTCTGGTTGCTATTGCAGTGGGTCTCAGGCCAGGCAATAAGCTCCACAGCCCCACCAGGTCACTCCAAGACATGATGGAACTTTCCTCTGGGCAGCTTTCCAGACATGTCTGCATTCCACCCACCCATGCTATGTGTGCAGGGCAGTTTGGGAATTCTCCTCCAAGAGCTCAGGTTCTGACTGTACTAACCAAGTTTAGATTGATGAATCTTGTGGTTTGTGAGAAGCCTGTCCACTTTCATTACTATCCTAGGTCATCTGTTGCTTGTTCTCTACTCAAGGCAAAGCCCAGAGAGCTCCCCTCAATTTTATGCCTTGATACGTTAAAAAAAAGAATAAAAACATTTGAAAAATATCTCAAAATAATAACTGAGCTTGTATCTTGAATTCTGTGTCAGAAACTGAAAATTACATTCTCTTTGCTCTTTTTTGTTGTCCTTTCTTCTCTACTGAATCCTAATTAATGTTTCACATTCTTAAGATTGGGTAGACAGGCTAGCTAACATAAAGACTGAATTGGGAAAAGGAAAATTTATGTGGGTGTAATGGCATGCACCTATAATCTCAATACTTGGAAAATTGAGACAGGAGGATTACTGGGTCAATGTCAAAGCATGGTAATTTAGCAAAACCTTATTTCAAAATAAAAAACATAAAAAGAGCTATGGTGCATCTCAGTGGTAGAACACACTCAGGATAAATCTGTTTTTCAACAGGATTTGTAACTTTACCTCATTGGTTTATTGTTGTTTGAGTTCAGGCAGCTTCCACTGTAATGAAAGCTGTAAGTATAGTAAGGTACAGTCAATGTAATGTCCATACATAGAACTATATCACAACCATATGGTCTTAAAAATATTTAATGATATTTAATATATGCACACCATTAGATAAGCTAGTTGGTTAGATGAAAAAAATAAATGCAATTTTACCACATAAGAAATATGAATATTAAGAAAACGAGTGCAAAGTTACTTCCAAAGAGAATACTTGAAAAATATGTTTTCAGAAATTGAAGGTCAAATTGTAGAAAACTCATCACAGAAATTAGCTTCTTGATCTCATGAAGTTAGATTTGCCCGTTGAGCATACAGCTTATGACAAAATAATTATCCAGTAATTACTTTGAAACATGGAACAAAATCAAATTAAAATGAAGCAAATTGCACTTTGCATTGTGGCCAATGACAAGTAGTGACAAATTTATGCTGCAGATTCATACTGCAAATGCCACCTTCTTTTTGTGAAAGGTGACCTATTGCTTGACATTTGAGTGACTAGGTTACCCCATGTAAAACTTTCTGCACAGACAATGCAAAGTGTTCTTATGTTATTATTGTTGTTGTTACTGTTATATATGTCTATTTGATATTCAATAAGACAATTTTTACTCATGTGTGTGTAAAAATTCTTAGAATTTATATTTAATGAGTGATTACTATGTAATCCAGGAATTGTCCCAGGTAATTTATGGGTTTCAACTCATTTTACAAGCACAAGTCTAGCAAGTGGGTCACAGAGCCATATTAGTGATTATGGTCTGAACATATAAATTTGAGGGGATAATAAGAGGAAATGTTAAAACTGTTTCTCTTAAGGATAAACATACAAAATCAGAGCCAAGAGAAGTGATATTTAAATAAAATCAGAGATTATTTTTCTTGTTTTGCTATTATTTTTAACAGTACAGTGACTGCTATCTCAGTATCATGAGTGTTATCTCATTGTACTATATGCAGAGATTATTTTTATACTTTTATTGGTGCATCATGGTTTCATATCATAATGTACTTCATAGTGATTTTGGCATACATGCACACAGCTCTTGGTAGACTTTCCTCGACTCCCTCCCCATTCATCCATTCCCAATACAGTACATTGAGATTGATATCGGCATTCGCACATACGTACATGATGTCAGTGGAAATAATTCCTTCATGGAGTCTTCCTTTCCCCATTTTCTTTCCCTAGACCACCTCCCTGGCCCCACAGTTTCTCTCCTATTATCTAAAGCTACTCTGGTATCCAAATTATTCCCTAGCATCCACATATGAGAGAAAACATACGACCCTTCACTTTTTGCAACTGGATAATCTCACTTAATGTTCTCCAGGACCATCCATTTTGCTGACAATGACATAATTTTGTTTGTCTTTTTGCTGAGTAGAAATCCATTGTGCATATATCCCAAAATTTTGTAATCCAGTCATCTTTTGATAGACACCTAGGTTGGTTTCATAATTTAGCTATTGTGAATTTTGCTGCTACAAACATATATATGCACATATTAGTATAATATTCTGATTTCATTCTTTTAGAAAGATACTCAGGAGTGATAAAGCTGGATCATATAGTGGATCCATTTCTAGTTTTATGAGGAATCTACACAGATTTTCATAGTGGCTGTATTAATTTACAATTCCACCAACAGTGTAGAAGAGTTTCTATTTCTCCACATACTTGAAAACATTTATTGTTTTCTGACTTCTTGATGATTGGGATTAGATGGAATTTCAATGTGTTTTGAATTGCATCTCCCTAATGATGTTGAACTTTTTTATGTATTTATAGGAAATTTGTATTTTTTTCTTTTGTGAAGTATCTATTTCAATTGCCCATGTCTTTATTGGACTATTCTTTTTTTAGTGTTAAGTATTTTAAAGTACTTTGTTGTACACCATGACCAAGCTAGTTTCATTCCAGGGATGCAAAGTCGGTTCAACATACACAAATCAATATATGTCACTTACTACATAAATAGAACTAAGGACAAAAATCATATGATCATTTCAATAGATGCTGAAAAGCATTTGAAAATAATTACTGCTCATTTATGCTAAAAACACTACAAAATCAGAATAGAAGGAATTTATTTCAACATTATTAAGGCAATATTCAATTAACTCAAAGCCAACATTATTTTTAATGGGGAAAAAAACTACAGGAGTTCCATTTAAAATCAGGAACAAGACAAGGATGCCTGCTATCACGATTTTTTTAATGTAGTCCTCAAGACTCTTGCCAGAACTCTAAGGCAAGAGTGGGATATCAAAGGAATTTTTAAAAATCTTTATGTCTTTGGACAATTCAGGTAAAGGACAAGTGATTAAAACTAACTCAAATAAGAGAAAAAAATGAACAGATAAAAGAATTTTAAAATGTTAAGGAACAACTTAAAAAATGATGATCAAGTCTAATTGGTTTCAAACTTTTAAGGAAAATGATCCTTATAGCAATATTAATATTTATTCTGCACTTAAAATTTGCTAGAACCATTGCATGTAATTTCATCTAACACACATATATCTAAATATAACACACACACACACACACACACATACACACACACACACACACACACACACACACACTAACACAAAAACTTAAGAGTGCCCCCATAGCAGAAAAATATTGCAAATTCTGGGCATATATACAAAAATATCTTCATGAATATCAGTACTATGTTGTACAGAAAAGTAGTGTTATAGCTATAACTAAAAGAAGGTTTAAATAATGAAATCTATTCCAATGATAATGCATCAAAAACCTAGTAAGAAAATAATGATATTCTTAGTCAATTAAATTTAAGTAAATTAAATAAAAATGATAGAATTACTATTTGACTAAAAGAATAAAAATTAGTTCCTTTAACATGAGGACATTATCTGACCATCATATAATGACCAGATGTGACACAGTTCTCACAAATATAAATGTGTCAAGAATGTCAATCATTAAGCCAGGCATGGTGGCGCACGCTTGTAATCCCAGCATTCCGGAGGCTGAGACCGTAGAATCGCGGTTCGCGGACAGCCTCAGCTACTTAGTGAGCCCTTCTGCAACTTAGTGAGGCCTGGTTTCAAAATAAAGAATAAAAAATAGGGCATGAGGTGTAGTTCAGAGGTCTAATGCCCCTGAGTTCCACCCCCAGACTCGCAAAAAAAAAAAAAAAAAAAGAATGTCAATCATTATTTGACTGTATCCCAGAAGTACTGACAACAAATAAATAAAAATTTTACCTATCCCAAATGAAATATTATTTGCCAAACCTATACATATATAACTTGGAAACAATAAAATAAGCACAAATTTTTTAAATTAATGAATTTTTTAAGTGTTCCAATAAAATATTGAAGTACAAAATTAAGTTTTTCTCTATTCAGAAATAATCAGGAGATAAGAGGGGTTAAAATAAGCAATACATAACAGGAAAAAAGACAATGAAACATGAAATGACTCAGAAAAAATATTTTGGGTAACTACCAATCTTCATTCTAAGATATGAACAATTTTAATGGAATTACATATGCATTCATTGAGAACTACTTTTGGTATGTCATACTTTACAAGTCATTCAAATATATATATAATGATATATTCCTTTTTGATACCAATACAATTTTTATTGATAGACTTTATAAAAGTAATTCTAAACTTATTTAGAAAAATAAACATATTATATACTATTAAGTAAAATAATAGAGGAGAAATTAGTATAAACAATCTATATCACAGTAATCAGCAGAGATAAATGTAATAGAGAAAAAACTTAGATACCTACATTAAAAATGAGAATAAAAACCTTTTATTTTTTAATTTTCTATTGGTGCACTTTAGTCATACATCTTAATGGGGTACAAGATGGTGGAGACATACATGCACACATTACCCAATTAGCCCTTACCAAATTCCTACCCTATTCCCTTCCCCTCCCTTTCTCTCATGTTTGACTTAGTGATTGACATTGATATGCTTGTTAAAGTACATCATATGCATTAGATAATTTCCCTCTCTCCCCCTCTCATCCCCTCAGTTAGGTTGCTTTATTTGCTCATCTGTAGTATCTCCTTCATCTAGAGTTCCTCCTATGACACATTTTCTCCCTAGCTTCCGCATATTAGGAAAAGCATCCATGTCATAAATATTGTTGGATAAATTAGTTAGGTATTCAAAAATATATTGTTACTCCTTTTTATACATCAAGCATGAAAATAATCCCAATGAATTAAAACTCTAACATAAAAACAATTACAATCAAAAGGGCTGGTGAGGATGTAGGGAAATAGGAACCTTTGTACACTTTTAGTGGAATTGCAAGTTGGTACAGCCACTATGGAAATCAGTTTGAAGATTCCTCAGAAGACTGGGAATGGAACATACTCACTCTAGATATTTTTCCAAAGGAACTGAAGTTAGAATATTACAATGATACATGTGTGTCTATATTTATAGCAGCATAACTCACAATATTTAAACTATGGAACCAGCCTAGATGTCCATGCCTGTCAAAAGGTGAATTGATTATGAAACTGTGGTATATACACACAATGGAATTCTACTCAGCCATAAAGAGAACAAAATTATATCATTTTCAAGAAAATGGATGGAACTGGTAGGCTATTATGCTAAGTGAGATTAGCCAGTCTCAGAAAGTGAAGGGTTATATGTTTTCTTTCCTATGTGGAAGTTAGGGAATAAGCCTGGGATACACTTGTAATACTAGTACTTGGAAGACTGAGACAGGAGGATCGCAGGTTCACGGCCAGCCTCAGCTACTTAGTGAGGCCCTCAACAACTTAGTTGAGACTATTTCAAAATAAAGAATAAAAAATAGGGCAGGGTGTATAGTTCAGAGGTAGAATGCCCCCGGTTCGATCCCTATTACTGCAAAAAAATAAAATAGATCTACACAATAAGGAGTATAAAGGCACATGAAATATTGTGATTATTTACGTCAGTTGCAGTACTGCTTTCATTGACTTGTGCTGGTGTCTTTTCAGAAGTGTACATTATAAACCTTAAGCTAATACAAATACCAAATTGTCATACCACACTTTAATCAGATAATGCACTATCAACCTTTAGTAACAGTTTAAGGATGCAGTCAATGAAGAGGCAAAAAGAGGTCTGAAATAACCAACTAGTAAAAATAGTGTCTCATGTAGATAATAGAAGGCCCTCTGTGTCTTGTCACATGGGGGATAACATTTAAATCATGATAACATTTAAATCATGTTTTATACTTAAGATGGTTGGACAGTATACATGACCTTCTCTAGAGAACAAGGCCTCATAAATCTACTAAAATTTTGGATTATTTACAGTAAGCAATCCTAAACTAAGAACTTCTTCCTCAAATACTTTCTAGATTAAGAATTCTTCTTCCAGGACATTTTGTGATCTATAAGTCAAGATTATAAAGTTTAGAAGATTAGATAGGATCACCAACCTCCTTCTGTGCCAACTTCCAAGAACTTTTTTCTGGTAATCAAAAGGGATAATGTACCTGCTTCTTTAACTCCTGCTTTCCCAAATTACTTGTACAAAATTTTTTTAAAAAAAAGATAAGTTGAACAAGGGTACAGAAGAGCATCACGCAAGACACAGGGCTTGGTAGGAACTGAAATTTCAAACCGAAATCAATTATGAGTTAGCAGTTCATTGTAATAATCTAGAAAATAAGTGATATAGGCCTAAATGGGATGGAGAAAGGGAGTGAGACTTAATAAATAGGATAGCATTTCAATTGAATAAATGTAGTAAATTGCCTCAACATCAGGTAAAATGAATTTTAAAAATAATAATTTACAATTGAAGCTCTGGGCATGTGTGTGGCTGCTTATGGAGATGGAGAAAAGAGAGCAGCAGTGTCTGGGAGAGTGGAGGTTCTTTAACAGAAGTTAAGAGAACTATGATTTATTTAAACTCCTATAGAAAACAAAGAAATTGAAGATATAAGAAAAATGCTAGAATGAGTTTGCTTTGCTCATTTTGATTCCAGAATATAATGAACATTAGATATGAGGATAGATGTCTTTTCCACTGGGGCAGAGGGAAGAGAACAAGAATACTGTCTTTTGATATGTTCTCTTTTTGTGGCCTCCCAATTTTCTCTCTTATATTCATGAAATATGGCACCTTCTTCCGGGTATTTAACTCCTTGGTAAACTGAATATTTAAAAGACTGTTAATTAGAAAAGAAATGGGATTAAGAGGGTTGGATGACCCTTAGAGGTGTTTCATTCCAACTATAAAAATAATAAAAAGAAAGCAGTAAAGCACAATGAATGTCATGTTACAATACCTCCTCCCAGGATTGGAGGCATTTGTATCTCTAAACTACCAGTTTCTCACCCTGAGAATTTTTTTACTTCTGACCCCCCTTTCACATTCCACTTTCTTTTTAATAATGTTAATAAGTTCATTTCAAATTACTGCTGCAAGTTGATTAAACTTGCTTTTTTCTTAAAATCTCCTTAGCTATACTTTCATCATATTTATCTCTTAAGCTTTTGCAGTGTCTTCGATCCAAATTCTTACTGATCTGTTCTCTTATTGTAAATTTTACTCAAAGTTTCAGAAGCTCCTCATTAACTACAGTGATGTGTTTTTATTTAATCTCAGTAAAGCTGATGCTAATTAGTTTCACAGGAGTTCAAAAGATGATCAGCCTGCAAAATTTGGTTGAATCTGGAAACTGTTGTCATGGCAATGCCCCTTCTAATACAATGTTTGCCTTTATAGGTATTCTATCTTGTTACTCCAATGGTATATTTGGAATCTGTTATCACTTTTTCTCTACATGATGGTGCTTATTTTATGACTGTTCCTTATTCAGGATTCTCTATTGAAACAGAACAAATAGGAAATAAATATGTGATATATATCTCAAACCTGTGATCCTCTTATGGATCATATATATGTATATAGAGAGGGGGAGAAGAGAGAAAGACGGGAGAATCATTATAAGGTATAAAAATAGAAAAGATAAATTATGAAGTATTGGCTCATGTGATTATGGGAGCGAAGTCCCCCAATTCGCCAACTGCAAGCTGGAGGCCCAGGAGAGCAGATGGTAGAGGGTTAGCCTGAGAGCAGAGAGCCAGGGTGAAGATTTCTTTCCATTTCTGAAGACCTCTGAACCACAGGCTTAGAGAGCAGAAGACCCACGTTCCAGCTCACTGGTCTGGCAGAAGGCAAATTTAACCTTCCTCTACCTTTTTCTGTATGTAGGCCTTCATTAAACTTGATGATGCCCGTCTGCTTTAATCAGCCACCTATTCAAACACTAATATGTTCCAGAAGCACTCTCTCAAATACATCCAGAAATAATGTTTCACCATTTATCTAAGGCATCTCATGGCCCAAACAAGTAGACAATTAAAATTTGCCATCATTCTAGCCATGGTGGTCTATGCCCATAGTTTCAGTATTTGAGAGGCTGAGATAAGAGGATCACTGGTTCAAAGCCAGTCTCAGCAATTTAGCGAGGCTGTTAGCAATTTAATGAGGCTCTGATTCAAAATTTTTTTTAAATAGGTTAAAGGTATAGCTCAGAAGTAGAATTGTCCTGCACCATATAAACAAATAAAGAAACAAATAAGTAAAATTAATCATCACAGAAATAGCAAAAACTGTATGTTAGGGAAAGTACATTAGAAAAGAACCAAAGAGAAAAAAGAAGTTGGGTTCCTTGCCCTATAATCTGGACTAAAGCTTCTGTTGTTATCAAATAGAACAAAAGTATTATGAAAAATAATCTGAGGGAGATGCTGTGTGTCTCAGGAAATTCAAAGCTGCTTTGTCCGTGACAACATTTGATTCAAATAGCCAGATTTCCAACTGCAACATAACCTCAGAAACTCTGGCATTGCAGGGCCAGATCCCAGGGGATAGCTGCATTTAGAATTCTAGGCCCACACATTCAGTGGCTAGAGGCTATGAACAGGAGTGGAGTAGTATGAGCGGATTCTCAGATTAAAAATGGTATTCCAGTGATGGAATACCAGTCAGTAGGGACTGTGGCTGCCAGACAAGGCTGGGGTCCATACAAAATTCCCATAGTCTTTCAAAGAAAGATGAAGGAAACTTTGAAGAGGAATTCATGGTGGCAAAACCAATGAAAAATTATACTCTCATTCTTTGGCCATTAAAGTCTCTATGACTTGTAGCGTATTCTGGTGAGATTTTAAAAATTTAGAACATAAAAATTTATAGAGAAGGAATTCTTTACTCTGCGTTGATAATGATCACAGTTGCTACTTGAAAATTATCTAAAAATATTAACTTATGGTGTTGTACGGAAAACTCCAAGACATCACTGGAATTTTACTTAAATATTTTCTTTTTTCTTTGTATATTATTTTTAGGTAACCTGGCACTTTGAGATCAGTTAATTTTTCAAAGCTGACTCAACAAAGCAGCACATAAAAATTTCATCTGAAAAAGAATGTAGCTACCAGGGATTACACCTCTCACAGAGGCCTTGGATCAGCAATTGCACACAGGTCATGAATCCATAGGGTTTCTTGAACTACTTCATTAACACACCCAAAGTAAAACAAAGCTGTATTCTCCTGCTCTAATTTGCCTGTCTTTACTCACCTGTAGGCAGAAGGATAATTATGCAAACATCCCAATTCTCTGGACCCTAGGTTCATGGCCTTGGTTTTCAGAATGAGAGCAAAGGGGAGTGTTGGAGAATCAAATCTCTTCTAATGAACAATGGCTCCAGAGTAATACAGGCCATAAAATATATTTTGAGCCGGGCGTGGTGGCGCACGCTTGTAATCCCCAAGCTTGGGAGGCAGAGACAGGAGGATCGCGCAGGTTCGAAGCCAGCCGCGCGCGCTGGCTTAGGAGACCCTGTTTCCAAATAAAAAATATATAAAAATAGGTCTGGGAGTGTAGCCCGGAGGTAGAAGGGCTTCCAGGAACCCCAGTACCACCAAAAAAAAAAAGAAAAATAAATAAATACTTTTTGATTGATACCATTAATCTGAATTTTCACCAATGTCTTTCTTTCTTTCTTTCTTTCTTTCTTTCTTTCTTTCTTTCTTTCTTTCTTTCTTCTTGTGGTACTGGGGATGGAGTCCAGGGGCATTCTACCTCTGAGCTACACCCCCAGCCCTATTTTTTATTCTTTATTTTGAAACAGGGTCTCACTGAGTTGCAAAGTAGCTGAGACTGACCTTGAACTGCTAACTTCCTGTCTCAGCCTCCCAAATGCTGGGATTAGAAGCATCCACCACCAAGACAGGCTCACCAATGTTTTTCTAAAGCTACGCATTCTGGAGTCAAACCACCACTACCCTAATCTTCATTGACCACACTTAATGTACGTATGGCTTTAGG